>NC_080695.1:11334396-11634396 GCF_030445035.2 Dasypus novemcinctus | reverse complement strand
AATGTGAAAATGAGTGAGAATTTAATAGAAAAGATTACATAAACTCTAAATAACCTGGCCATTTGATTTTCTATGCATCAAAATGCATGTAATACAAAGGTGAACCACCCGGGAGACCGTGGTGATTTAAAGTTATCGATTTACACTGAAGCACAGGAATGGCTTCCACCTGATGGCAGGTATTAAGGAGAAGAAGGGAAGTGAAAGAGAGATGTAGAAAATAAGTTTTTGAGGCATTTCACAGTAAGAGTAAGCAGAGAAAATAAAAGATAACCAAAAGAAACTCAGTGGCACAAAATAGCAGTCACTTTGAAATAGGGTCAATCTATGAACTCCTGAAAGCATGAAAAAGTCTATTTTATAAACATGGGGAAATATGTTAAGACTCAAGATTTTAGAGCAAGACTGAGCAAGCAAGGTCTTAGTCATTTCTGGATGGCAGACTAGAATAAAAAGGTATGTCTTTCCCTAAAAGCCAGGAAAGGGAAAGCAATCACGTGTGAGGGCTGATGTGCGGAGGTGCAGGGATGATTTGGGCATCTCAAGGTCTTGGGCTAAATTTCCACAGCTGCTTGCAAAGACCCAAGGTTTTTCAGAATGGTTGCCTGAAACAAAAATGACCACCAAGGTTCTGCTTTGTGACATTGCCAGACTTTATTTCCACTGTCCCCCTGTAGGCTGGTTCCCTCTCACCTGGACAGCTCCACCTATGGATTTCTTCCTCTCCCATCCATGGTTCCTCTCCCTGCTCCAACCTGGAGATCACAGCTGGTTTGATGACTTGACACCCTGTTCATAAGAAAGAGTTAATAGGATTTGTGCAGGGCCACCTGTGCTAGGGTACATCCACGGAAGCAAAAGGTTCAGGCTGCACATGAACATTTACATCCCGGGCAAAGAAAAGATATTTCACTTTACAAACAAACTATCCATGAGTGACCACAGACATGCACTGCTGGTGAGAATGTAAAATGGTGCAGCTGCTATGGAAAACAGGTTGGCGGTTCCCAAAAAGTTAAACATGAAAGTACCATATGACCTAGCAATTCTGCTCCTAGGCGTGTACCCAAAAGAACTGAAAGCAGGGACTCAGACACTTGTGCCCCACCAGCATTATTCACAACAGCCAAAAGGTGGAAGTAATCCAAGTGTCCTCAACAGATAAATGGAAAAACAAAGTGTGGGCTACCCACCCAATGGAATGTTACTCAGCCACATTCCATAAAAAGGGAAGGAAGGTCTGATCCATTCCACACTGTGGCTGAACCTTGGAAACATTATGCCAAGTGAAAGAAGTCAGACACAAAAAGAAATACACTGTATGATTCCACTTACATGAAATATCGAAACTAGGCAAGTTTGGAGACAGAAAGCAGGTTACAGACCACCAGAGGCCAGGAAATGGGGCAAGGGGAGTTACTGCTTACTAGAGATGTTTGTTTGGGGTGAGGAAAACGTTTTGACCACGGATGGTAGTGAAGGTAGCACCACACTGTGAATGTGACTAATGCCACTGAGTTGTACACTGAAAAGTGGTTAAACGGCAAATTTAGTATTTATATTACCACAATTTTTTAAAAGTTAAAGAATCTTTGACCACTGAAACTCAAGGCCAAACACTTACAGGCACTTACAAGGTTTTAACATTTTATATAACCGAGAAAAAGCAAGGAACCCAGAGAGAACCCGAGGAACACGGGAAGCTTCCCTCACCCACGGAGACCAGGTGGCTGTAGTTCTCCAGCATCACGTCCCTGTACAAGGTTCTCTGGGCAGGGTCCAGCTGCTGCCACTCCTTCTGGGTAAAGCCCACAGCCACGTCCTTGAATGAAATTGGCCCCTGAAACAGACATTCCAGTTAACCTGGAGTGGCTGGCACTGAGGGCGGTGGCAAAGGTGTAGCGGAAACCGACCCTACCACCTCCAGAGTCAGGTTCCCCAAGTTACGTTATACAGGAAGCTTAACATGGCCCTAATTTTGTATACACTTTGTAGGGGGGTGAAATTAATAATAATAAAGCCCTCACTCCTGAGACCTCACTACTGATCTGCATTCATTCCTTCAGTGAGGGTTTATGGAAGCTTCCTATGATCCTGGTGCTTGGGATCAAAATGCAACATTGTTCCTGTCCTAAAGGTGCTTCTGGTCTGGGGAGTGAGCTGAGCCTCTAAATACATCTGGGCAGTTAAGATTCTGCTGAAGGCTGCCTGCTTAAGGTGGTGGAGTGAGACTCCAGGGCGCCAATCCCCTACAGTGGCTTTGAGCAACAAACAAGAACTGGCGGAAACTTTCTCAAAGCTCCAGAAAACAGTTACTGGTTGCAGTAACAGGGTGAGCGCTAAATCAAGAAAAGGGCCATTTAAAAGTAGTAAGATTATGTGGTACCCTTGTTGGCCCCTCACCAGCTCAAGATTCCCAGCGTGGGCCCCTGGTCCCAGTTCTGGAGGGAGCAGAGTAACTTTTGCGCACACCCTGGGAACACGTATACCTGTGCCAGACTGTCTGGTGGCAGCCTGAAGAACTGAACCAGGACACTTGTTGCAAGCTAACTGTCCCAGACCCGTCCTGTAAGTAGAGGCAGCTCGCTGAGATATCCCATGTAATACTGTAGAACAGTCAAAGCACAGCTGCCTGGAGCAAAGCACTGCTGGCCGTGGGATATACAGAGTAGAGTCCAGGACTGTGAAGAAACACTCCCTATTTCTTAGGGGAATGGGAACATTCAGAATCAAATAAACAGGGAAATTCCAGGGGCTGTGCATCCATACCCAGGTCAAGATACATGGACAGTAAAGACTGGGGAGGGCCCCATGTGTTTGTGTCAGGCACAGTGGAAGGCAGGCAGAGCTCTGAAGGAAAGCACTCACACACACCAACCTGCAAAGTCTGGGAAAGGTCTCTTCTTTTGTTATTTTTAGCTCCTGGCATTCAAAAAAATCTCTGTCCTCACACTAGCAAGTATACGAGATTAAGGAACAGATGATTCTGTGTCTACACTCCATAACTAAAACATCAAAATATCAAAATGTCCAGGTTGATCTCTTCCAGGAAGATGGCAGACTAGAAAGACATAGGACTCTCTTCTGTCGCAGAAAAAATAGCTAGAGGACAGGCAGAAATGGCCTGGGAAAAAAATCTTCTGGGGTTTAGGACACCAGGGGAAGGCTGGACATCACCAAGAAGAGAGAGGGGCAAAGGTAAAGAATCGTGCTGGCAAAACTGTAAGTTAAAAGCTGCAGCTGCAAATGCTTGCACCCTCCTCCATGTCTGCCTCGGGAGTCAGCAAGGGTCTAAAGAGACCCAGGCCTCTCAAGTGCCCTCTCTACTGACCAGGACTAGTCACCGAAGGTGTAGAGGGGAGTGGAATTATTTCCTACCCAGGAAGAGGGAGGGGGCTGCCAGCAAAGGTTGGAGAGCTGCCTCTGAGAAAGTTTGAATTCCGAGACTCTGAGCCTCCAGGCAGAATCCTCTATCACACTGATCTGGTCCGCGGTGCAGCAAACACTCCACCCAGACACTGAACTGAGAGGGCTGCTAAAGAGCAGCATCTGCTGACAGACCAAAGAAGTGCACATGAGGAAATTAAAAGTAAATACGAGAGGCTTTTTCTGGTCTTTACAACTTCCCTCCCCCAAGTCCTAGGAAGCAGGTCTGAAACTCATTACTAGGTCCAGGCCCATATTTGAGGCAACTAACAGGGACAATGCTAAAAGAATCAAAACAGGTTGAACCAAGGACCAAAGAAAGCAGTAACAATCAGCCTCTGACCACTATGGTCTCTCTGACCCTATGAGAGAGAGAGAAATTGAGCATCTGAGTAAACTCACCACCCTAATAAGAAGACTAGACATGAGCAAAAAATTACAAGGCAAACTAAGAAAATGGAAGAAATGGCCCAAGAAAAGGAATATATCAAAGCCCCAGAATAGACACAGGATTTGAGACAAATAATCACCAAGATGCACACAAATTTTCAAAATCAAATTAATGAGTTAAAAGACAATATGGCTGAAGAGATAAAGGACATCAAGAAGACACTGAGTGAGCACAAAGTAGAATTTTAAAACCTGAGTTAAAAAGTAAGAGGGAAGCGGACTTGGCCCAATGGATAGGGCATCTGCCTACTACATGGGAAGTCTGCAGTTCAAACCCCGGGCCTCCTTGACCCGTGTGGAGCTGGCCCATGCTCAGTGCTGATGCGCGCAAGGAGTGCCGTGCCACACAGGGGTGCCCCCGCATAGGGGAGCCCCACGCGCAAGGAGTGCACCCCGTAAGGAGAGCCGCCCCTTGCAAAAAAAGTGCAGCCTACCCAGGAATGGTGCCACACACATGGAGAGCTGACACAGCAAGATGACACAACAAAAAGAAACACAGGGGAAGCGGACTTGGCCCAGTGGATAGGGTGTCCGTCTACCACATCGGAGGTCCGTGGTTCAAACCCCAGGCCTCCTTGACCCGTGTGGAGCTGGCCCATGTGCAATGCTTATATGCACAAGGAGTGCCGTGCCATGCAGGGCTGTCCCCTGCATAGGGGAGCCCCATGGGCAAGGAGAGCACCCCGTAAGGAGAGCCACCCAGTGTTAAAGAAAGTGTAGCCTGCCCAGGAATGGTGCCGCACACACAGAGAACTGACACAGCAAGATGACGCAACAAAAAGAAACACAAAGTCCCATGCCGCTGACAACAGAAGCGGACAAAGAAGACGCAGCAAATAGACATAGAGAACAGACAACCGGGGTGGGAGGGGGAGAGGAGAGAAATAAATAAAAGAAATATTTTTTAAAAATGCAATTAATGTGTCACGATGATGAAAGAGGTTGTTGATGTGGGAGGAGTCAAGTGAGGGGGTGAGGGGTATATGAGGACCTCATATTTTTTGAATGTAACATTTAAAAAAATATAAAGAAGGGAAAAAAAAAGATAAATGTGACCTCCTCAAAACTAAACACTTTTGCACCTCAAAGGACTTTGTCAAAAAGGTAAAAAAGGGAAACGGACTTTGGCCCAGTGGTTAGGGCGTCCGTCTACCATATGGGAGGTCCGCGGTTCAAACCCCGGGCCTCCTTGACCCGTGTGGAGCTGGCCATGCGCAGTGCTGATGCGCGCAAGGAGTGCCGTGCCACGCAGGGGTGTCCCCCGCGTGGGGGAGCCCCATGCGCAAGGAGTGCGCCCCGTAAGGAGAGCCACCCAGCGTGAAAAGAAAGAGCAGCCTGCCCAGGAGTGGCGCCGCCCACACTTCCCGTGCCGCTGACGACAACAGAAGCGGACAAAGAAACAAGATGCAGCATAATAGACACCAAGAACAGACAACCAGGGGAGGGGGGGAAATTAAATAAATAAATCTTTAAAAAAAAAAAAAAAGGTAAAAAAGCAGCTGACTCAATGGGAGGAAATATTTGGATATCACATGTCCAATAAGCATTTAATATCCATAATACAGAGAGATATTACAGCTCAACAATAAGAAGACAAAAGGACCTGATTAACTTCAGCTCCTACACTCTGATTTATTGGACTTACTCCACTCAGCTAACATGGAGTTGAAGAATGTCAACCACCACACCATGGAGCCTAGAGTGCCTACAATTGAAAGCAGGAGGATTGCATCCAATATCCATGTGAATCTAAACCCCCTCTTGACATAGATGTGGAATGGACACAACCAAGCCAAGGTCCACAGGAAGGAGGAATACAGCAAGGATCAGAGTGGACTTAATGATATTCTATTCATGAACTATTGTGATTAATAATCGAGAAAATGTGGCATTGATGTGGAAAAAGAGGCCATGGTGGCTGCTGGGTGCGGGGAAGGGGAGGAAGAGAAGAGATGTGGAGGCATTCTCGGGACTTGGAGTTGTCCTGGGTGGTGCTCCAGGGACAATTACCGGATGTTCTATGTCCTCCCATGGCCCACTGGATGGAACGTGGGAAAGTGTGGGCTATGGTGTGGAACACGGGACATGGGGTGCAGCGATGCCCGGAGATGTACTCACCAGACACAATGGATGTGACATGATGATGGCGGAGAGTGTTATTAGGGGGGGAGTGGTGGGGTGGGGGCGGTGGGGGCAAATGGGGACCTCATATTTTTTAAATGTAATATCTTTTTAAAAAATGAATAAATTGAGTAGAATTTGGGAAAAAAAAAAAAAAGGACCTGGTTAAATAATGGGCAAGACTTTAAAAAAACATTTGTTCAAAGGACACAAAAGGTGAAAAAACACATGAAAAAATGTTCACCATCACTTGCAATCGGGAAATGCAAATCAAAACTACAATGAGATATTATTTCACACCTATCAGAATGATGACTATTAAAAAGACAAAGAACTATAGGTGTTGGAGAGCTGTGGAGAGAAAGGAACACTTATTCACCATTGGTGGGAATGTAGAATGGCACAGCCACTGTGGAGGACTGTTTGGCAGTTCCTAAAGATGATGAATGGAGATTTGCCACATAACCTGGCAATATTACTACTGGGTATATGCCCAGAAGAACTGAGAGCAGTGACATGAACAGACATCTGCACAACAATGTTCATAGCAGTGTTTATCATGATTGCCAAAAGTTATAAATAACCCAGGTGTCCATCAACTGATGATGTGGTTAAACTGTGGTATATTCATATGAAGACATATTTTCAGCTATAAGAAGAAATCATGAAGTATATGACAACATGAATGAATCTGAAGGACATTACTGTATGATTGTGCTAATAAGAACTAAATCTATTGTATAATCTCATGGAGTTACTAATTTGAATGTAGTGAATGTAGGTCACCAGAAAATAGAATGAGTTTAGAGAATGGAAAGCTAAGGCTTAACTTGTACAGAATTGGTAAAAAGGATGTGGCTAATCTTGGGAAACAAATAGAAAAGGTGGAAGCCCAACATAATCTTTGTAATTAGCAGTACTAATACATGTGTATGAAAGTGGTTTAAAGGGAAAGTCTAAAATCATGTATATTACTAACAGGAAAACTAAAAAAATATAACATGAAACTGTGTAGCACAATAAAACTGCATGTGAAATATGAATTTGGGCAAAATTGCATATGACTTCTTCTTTGAAGCCAAATAAATGTTAATAGTACAAAATATTAACATTCAGACAAAAAATTATGCTAAGTGAAAGAAAGTGGATACAAAGCACTATATATTGTATGATTCCATTTATATAAAATGTACCTAAATCAATTTATAAAGATGAAATTATATTAGTAGCTTAATGATAGGGAAGGAATGCTAAGGGATGTAGAGTTTTTCTTTTTGAGTAACAAAATTGTTCTAAAGTTTTTTGTGGTGAATGTATAACATTGTGATTATACTAAAAGCCATTGGTTATATACTTTGGATAGCTCATATGGTATATGGATATATCTCAATAAAACTGCTTAATAAATAAAGAATTGTACAAAAATAGCCAGGAATAGCAGCTATATACAGCAGGGGAAATGTGGAGAGATTGAGTGATGAAGAATTTTCTTGTTTATTATTATTACTATTCATTAAATGAAAATGCTAATAATGATTGAAGTGATGAATGCACAACTGTGTGATTATACCAAATACCATTGAGTGTACACTTTGGATGAATTGTATGCTTTAGTAATATGTATGAACAAACCTGATTTGTTTAAAGAAAATGGTCCTAAATATGTTCAGAGAGTTACAGAAAAACATGTACAAAGAACTAAAGGATTCTGGAAAACAATAGATGAATCCAAAGAGAATATCAATAGATAGACAGAAATCATGAAAAGAAACCAAACAGGGAAACGGACTTTGGCCCAGTGGTTAGGGCGTCCGTCTACCATATGGGAGGTCCACGGTTCATACCCCGGGCCTCCTCGACCCGTGTGGAGCTGGCCATGCGCAGTGCTGATGCGCGCAAGGAGTGCCGTGCCACGCAAGGGTGTCCCCCGCGTGGGGGAGCCCCCACGCGCAAGGAGTGCGCCCGTGAGGAAAGCCGCCCAGCGTGAAAAGAAAGTGCAGCCTGCCCAGGAATGGCGCCGCCCACACTTCCTGTGCCGCTGACGACAACAGAAGCGGACAAAGAAACAAAAGCAGACAAAGAAACAAGATGCAACAAATAGACACCAAGAACAGACAACCAGGGGAGGGGGGAAAATTAAATAAATAAATAAATCTTTAAAAAAAAAAAAAAGAAAAGAAAAGAAACCAAACAGAGCTGAAAACCACAACAGCCAAAATAAAAAATTCCCTAGGGGAGTTCAACAGTAGATTGAAGCTGGCAGAAGAATCAGTGAACTAGAGATAAGACTATTGGAATCATTCAGTCTGAGGAGCAGAAAGAAAAAAGAATAAGAAAATGTTTACCAATACACACATTGTGGGACTTCCAGAGAAGAAAAAGGGGCAGAGAATATATGTGAAGATTACACTGCAGGCTACGATAGAAGTACATTTAAATACAGAATGGGCACTAATTCAACTTACTGATGTCAAGTTCAGCTACAGAGGAGGTCATATGAGTAGAGTCATGAATGATAACCAGTGGGGATCTGAGGTGGCTCAAGTGATTCAGCACCTCTCTTCCACGTGGGAGGTTCCAGGGTCAGTTCCTGGTGCCTCCTAAAGAGAAGACAAGCAGACACAGAGAGCACACAGCGAATACAAAACAAAAGGGGGGGGGATAAATAAAAATAAATCTTAAAACCTAAAGGAGGAAGATCTGAGGGTAACCTCCAGATCTTACAGGGCAGCTTGTGGTACCATTAAGAAGACAGGAGGAGAGGCAGGTTGGGGAAGTAAGTTTTGAATCTGGCATGTTTGAGGATCTGTGAATATGTACAGGTGTATGAAGAAAGACATCTGTAGTGGACCTTCCCAAAATTCATATCCACCCAGAACCTCAGAGTGTGACCTTATTTGGAAATGGGGGTATCTGCAGATATAATCAAAGTAAGGACTGAGATGAGAGCTTACAGGATTAAGGAGGGCCCTAAATCTTATAACCGGTGTCCTCATAAGAAGAGGACAGAGGAGAAGTGGAAATGGCTCAAGCAATTGGGTGCCCACCTTCCCAGGTTCAGTTCCCAGTTCCTCCTAAAGCAGACAAGCCCAACAGCGAGTTGATGCAATGGGCTGGCACAGTAAGCTGATGCAATGAGAAGACACAACTAGGAGACATAATGAAGAAACACAATAAGAGACACAACAAGCAGGCAGCAGGGGTGGCTCACGTGATTGAGAGCCTCTCTGCCACATGGGAGGTCCTGGGTTTAGTTTCCAGTGCCTCCTAAAAAGAAGACAAGGAACAAAGACAGCACACAACAGACACAGAGAGCAGACAGCAACCACAAACAATGAGAGGGAAGAGAAATAAATAAATCTTAAAAAAAAAAAAAGGAGAGAGAGACCCGGAGATACAGAAAAGGCCATGTGAAGACAGAGGCACAGATTGGAGTGATGTTGCCACAAGCCAAGGAGCACCCAGGACAGCCCTGAGCCACCAGGAGCCAGGAAGAAGCAGTGAAGGATTCTTCCCTGGAGCCTTCAGAGAGAGTGACCCTGCAGGCACCTTGACTTCAGGCTTCTGGCTTCTAGAACGGTGAAAGAATAAATTTCTCTTCTTTTAAGCCATCCACTTTGTGGCAGCCCTAAGAAACTCATTCAAGATCCAAGAAGCCAGAGGGAAGCAGATGTGGCTCAAGTGAGTGGGTTCCCGCCTACCACATGGGAGGTCCCAGGTTCAGTTCCCAGTGCCTCCTGCAGAAGTCAAGCTCACGCAACCGGCAGGCGCAGTGAGCTGGCGTAGCAAGATGACACAATGAAGAGACAAAGAGGAAAGGCAATGAAAGACACAACAAGCCAGGGAGCTGAGATGGCCCAAGCGATTGAGCACCTCTCTTCCACATGGAAGGTCCTGGGTTCGGTTCTTGATGCCTCCTAAAGAGAAGACGAGCAGACAGAGAGAGCACATAACAAATGGACACAGAGAGCAGACAGCAACGGTAAACAACGAGGGGTGGGGGGAATAAATTTTTTTTTTAAATCCTATAAGCCATCGGGATATATGGGTCTGGACCTGGAGAGAGACTTCTACGATGGAGAGGAGTTTGGGGGAATCTTCAGCACAGAGTTAGCAGATAAAACCTTCAGTGTTCATGAAATCACCTACTGAAGTGATACAAATTGGGAGTGCAAGGGACAGAAACCGGAAAAGGACAACTGAGAAGAAAGTACAACTGCTCTAGCAAGCCTTCGAAACTTACTAAGTTCATTAAAAGTTATTGCAAAGATGTTCCAAGAATAGCTGGATTTTGCCCTTAGCCTAAATTCTGTACAGAATTCTAAATGTAGGTTGAAAATACACCAAACATTCTGGAATGATGATGGCCTGAATAAAATATTTGACATGCTCCCTGCCCCAACTCTTTCTGGAACAACCCCAATCCCGAAGGCACTTATCTGTAGAATGGGAAGCTCTCCCAGGATCCCTGGCTGAGGAAAGCAGACGTGGGCCTCTTTAAAGAGCTGGGAAGAGCCCACCACGCAGCAGGCGCTTTACCTCCCACCCGCCCTGGGTCTGGGGCAAAGAGAGCACAGGTTGTGGTTCCCGGAGTGACCTAGGCTGGGTGTCGAGAGCTCACACAAACTTCCCTGCTGGACAGCCTGGGGAGGGGCCGCCTGATTGCCCTTAGTGGAAAAAAGGAGCTCAGGCCAGCGGCGTCTTTTATCCACTGTAATGGGAAGGACAGCTGGCCTGGGGTCCAGCGCCTCCCGCGGTCACAGGCCGTGGTTAATTGTGTGATTACACGGTCAGGGACCTGGAGAGGACAGGAGGGAAGACTGCCATTGAGGAGCTGGAGGAAGAAGCCCGTGGCTGGACTTCGCAGACCGGGGCCACAGCACGGGGCCGTGTGTCCTGTGTGACGCCACCAAAGGCTCTCGCTGCAGAGGCAACTCGGCGGTCAGGAGGCAGGATGGCCGCGAGGTGGGCGGTGGCCTCTGCCAGTGGCCCCAGTGCTGCCTGACGGCGCTGGGGCTTCATCCCCTGGCCTCGTGTGTGCTTGTACAGGGGCAGCTGCGGACGTCAAGCTTCAGCACCTGCAGCCGCCCTCGGAGCTCCTTCTGTAGAGCAGTGGGAGGCAGCTGCACCCGTTTCCAGGCTGGGTGGGCGTCATCCGCTACAAGGTGATGCTTGCTGGACGGTCCAGAGCAGCGCTATTCAGGAGAGCCACGGGGTGGAAGGACCCAAGTGCCGAGGGCTTCCCCACAGATGAACGGATCAACGAAACAGGTCTAGCCGTACCAGGCAAGGCTTTCCCTGTAAAAAGGAGCACTGCACAGATGGCCCACGACAACTTGGAAGAACCTCGAAAATGCTAAGTCAGAGATGTCAGACACAAAAGGTCACGGGTTGTCTGATTCCCTTTATCTGATATATCCTGAATAGACAAACCCATGAGAAAGCAAGCGGGGTGGGGGGGGGGGGCCAGGTTCCTGAGTGCAGGGTGTTCTCCTGGGGAGATGGGAAAGTTCGAGACTAGAGAGGAGGTAGCTGGACAGCACTGTGAACATACTAGATGCCACTGGATTGTTCAGTTTAAAATGGTTACTTGTCTGTTAGGTGAATTTCACCTCAAATTTTTTTAAAAAAGGAAAAAAGGGCCACAGGCTACAGAGCGCTGCCCTAGCCTCCACATCTGTCTCCTCTGGCTCATCTCTCCATTGCACCTTAGAGAACCGTCTTTTGAAAACTCAGTTATGATGACAAACAAGAGCACACTGCTTGTGAATTTGGGGTGCTGCTTTTGGGATCTAGATTATACACCAAAACAAAAACGTGTTCTATTTCTCCCTAACCCAGAACACAAAATGCAGACACCAGGTGTGGAAGTGAGGATGGCACCTCCGAGAACAGAGCCTTTGGCTCCTGCTCCTTCTTCCCTGCATGGGAAAGCACGGAGGAGGACACGGCACCCATGGACCCCGCCTTGTGACCAGGAGGCCAGAAGAATGAGGATGAAAAGCCGGCACCCTGAGGCGGGGCAGAAGGACAGCAAGGGCTGAGTCCTTGACAACGTAGTCCTATCAGTGAAAGCAGCCTGGAGCCGGCGCTGCGGGGGACACGCACCCTGCACGGTTTAAGCGCCTAGCAGACGGGCTTTCGGCAAGTTCAGCTGAACACACTCTGACCGAGCCATGGGGGCAGGGACAGGTAAGGAGACCAAAACAGAAAAGTCAAATTAGATCCTCACCTCTCAAGTACACAAAGTCAATGACTCACATTCTCCTCCTCCCCTCCCTTCTCCCTCTAAATTAAAGACCCAAATAAGAATGTGATTTACCCAATTAGCGAGCACTTAAACACGTCACAATGCCAAGGGACCCCAAGGACGTGGAAAACAGGGGTGCTCCGACACTGTGGGTGAGCGTGCCAACTAAGGCACACACCACAGAGCGCACCTGAGCCATACCTCACAAAACCAAAAGCCATGTTGCTGCTTTTAGGTCTATCCTCCAGCGAAACACTGCCCAGGTGCAGAGACCTGAACGAGGTGGTAAGTACTGCCCAGGTTGTAATAACCAAAAATGGGGAAAGAACAATGCCTGCCTACAGGGCTGGGATGAGCAGACTGTTCTAGAGCAGCTGAAATGAACAAGCCCAGTCTTCCCCTAGTAAACATGGACAGGTCTCCAAAAAACTGCAGAACAGTGTACAATGCCATCTGAGAAACTTTAGTATAGTCTATACATTGTTTATAAATATGTATATGCAATAGAACATTAAAAATACAGATGGGGTAACAGAGAATCCATTAGTGTGTGTCTATGAAAAGAAGGAAAATATGGATGGGAAAAAAGGAACACAAGGCATGTCAACTGAGAGGCAGGCTAGCGTAGGGCAAGCGCAAATAGGGTTCAAATCTTTGCTCTGCCATTTGTAAGCTGTGTGACTCTATACAAGTTTCATTCCCTCTCTGGGCTTTAATTTCCTCCTTTGCAAAATTGAAATAATGTAAGTTATCTACTAGAATGCTGAATATTAAATGGCTCAACACATAAAATATTTATTGCAGGGGGAACAGATGTGGCTCAAGCAGTTGAGTGCCCACCTCCCACACGGGAGGTCCTGGGTTCATTCGGTTCCCAGTGCCTCCTAAACCAATACAAACACCAAGGGAAGCGCATGTGGCTCAAGTGATTAAGCTCCTGCCTACCACATGGGAGGTCTGTGGTTCGGTTGCCAGTGCCTCCTAAAGAACAGTGACCTGGCATGACCAGCAGGCGTGACAAGGTGACATAACGAGACACAAGAAGAAAAACATAATGAAAGATATAACAAAAGCAGGGAGCTAAGGTTCCCAGTAAGACAAGCAAGATGGCAAGGTGGCATGTCAGACAGGCACGGCAAGCTGACGCAACAAGATGACGCAACAAGAGATACAAGGAAAAAAAACATTATGAGAGATACAACAAAGCAGGGAACAGAGGTGGCTCAAGTGACACCTCCCTCCCACATCGGAGGTCCCAGGTTCAGTTCCCAGTGCCTCCAAAAGAAACAAGGAAGACGAACAGACACAGCAAGTACAAAAAATGAGGGGCTGGGGAGAATATAAATCTTAAAAAAAAAAAAAGCAAAATAAATGAAAAAACCAACTCAGGGAAGCTAATGTGGCTCAGTGGTTGAATACTGGCTTCCCAATTACCAGATCCTAGGTTCAATCCCTGGCTCCAGAACCTCAAAATTTTTTTTATTACAGTGGTCCTCAGCATTAACCGATATTATCATCTGACATGATTTCTTTTTTCTCAAATGACAGATCTGAAAGCAACATAACGAAATGTTAACATTTATTAATAGGATCTCTTGATATACGATCCTTTGTACTTATGCATAGTTTTCCTTAATTTCTGAAGGTTAAAAAAAAACGTCCAGCCACTCCTCCAACTCAAAAAGAATATGCAAGGATAGCAAAAAGTATTTTGGGGGAAAAATTAGGACATATCCTCCCAGAAATCAAAAATAATGCAAAGCTACAGCCACAGGAATAACATGAAATTGAACAGGAACAGATAAGAAGACCAACAGTAAACACAGGGAAGCAGATGTGGCTCAAGTGATTGGGCTCCCCCGTATCATATGGAGGGTCCCGGGTTTAGTTCCCAGACCTCCTGGTGAAGGGGCGTTGGCCAGCATGGAGAGCTGACACAACAAAAAAGAGACACAGAGGAGAAACAGTGAGAGACACAACCAACTAGGGAGCTGAGGCGCCTCAAGCAATCGAGTGCCTCTCTCCCACGATGGAAGGTCCCAGGATCAGTTCCTGGTGCCTCCTAAAGAGATGATGAGAAGACAAGACAAGCAGACACAGGTGAATGTGCAGTGTATGGACACAGAGAGCTGACAGCAAGGGAGTGGGAGGGAATAAATAAAAAAAAAAAAATCTTAAAAGAGTAAATACAGAAACTAAGTGAGAATTTATATGGGAATGTATTACTGTAAATTGGAACTCTATCAGAATTTATTAAATGATACAGAATGCATTTCAAATGACCGTAGAAATAGATGTGTTGGGGCAATGACCATCTGAAAAATCAAATTAGGTAGCTACTTCATACCCTTGACTAACATAAATGAGTTGGATTAAAGATTTAAATGATAAAAAGATGAAAATGTCAACTTATATTGTATGGGGAATTCTTATATTAACGATCAAATAAGTAAATGTGACAAAAACATACAAAGTGCTATGAAGAAAGTATGTGAGCAGGGTGGGGAGCCTTCCTCCTCGCAGCAGGGGGCAGGAAGCATGTCTGGAGGGGAGGGTCCCCTAAAGGGAGCGGCTTCAGCTGGGAAGTGAAGGAGGTACAGGATTTCCGAGGCAAGTGGGGCGCCGAGTGTTCTGGACACAGGACGCACACGTGCCGCGGCCAGGAGTGGCAAGCGGGCCAGCGCGCTGGGGCGCAAGCAGCGGGAGGGCGGGGGCGCCAGGAAGGCAGCCCAGAAGGGCGGGCAGAGCCCCGGGCACGCCGAGGAGCCTGGGCTCTACTGCCAGCGCGGTGCCCTCCTTTCTGGAAATCACAGGCTAATGACAGCTAAGGACAGCTCAAGCCAATGATTCCCTAACGTCACCAGTGGCCTATGGCCAGCTAAACCAGACACGCAACAGCCACATTTGTCATTTAAAATCTTCCAGTAGGCACATTTTTCAAAAAATTTTTAAAAAAGAAACAGGTGAAGTTAATTTTAATAACATATTTTATTTAGCCCAATATATCCAAAATATCATTTCAACACAATTGTTTTAAAATTGACACATTATTCTTTTTTTCACACATCTTCGAAATCTGCTACTTTATACTTACAGCACAGCTCTGTTCAGATATTATATTTTCAATGGCTAAGGGGAAATGTATTCCTATCAAAACAATAAAATTGTGTTTAATGGAAAAATATTTTACTCTGATTCATTTTGAAATGTAAATTAAATTGAAATTTCAATTCCTTATTCACAGAAACCACACTTCCAATGCGTGGGAGACACACGTGGCTACCGGCTGCTGCACTGGACAGTGCCGATCCGGAACGTACAACCACCACTGCGTTCCTCTGCTGGGGACAGGGACTGACAGCGAAAACTATAGATGGCCGAGACCTCTGCAGGGAGGAAGGACTAAAGGGGACAGCAGCAGGGGACAACTAAGCCCTAAGAGAGGGGAGGCTTCTCTTAAGGCTAGAGGAGAGGGTAGGCGAGCTCTTCTACCTTCCCGCCACATGTCTGCTAAAGATGGAAACTTTGAGTGGTTCGCCCTCCATCTGGGTGAAAAACTAGTAAGGATAATTATCTGAAGAGCACGCAGTCCATTCATTCCTCTAGATGAGGCAAGGGTTATACCTGTATCAGCTTGAACCATAAAACAAGGCTGAGGTGTTTTGATTTTTAAAAGAACTGTCATGAGAAATTTCTGTATTGGCATAATAGTCACTGTTTATACAGGGAAAAAAGTCACAGCAGACCTGCTATTGTGTTTATTTTCAGAATTGGCATTACTGAGGAACCTCAAGACCCATCAAGTAAATTCCTCAACAGCCAAAAAAGCTCTGCTTCCCCTGAGTTGATGCGGTTTCCCCAGATGACAGCCTCCGTGTCTGTCCCGCCCTTCCCACATCTTCATCTGTTCTCATGTGTTTCCTCTGATCCTGATGCCTAACTGTTCGTGTCTTTCACTTTATTGAATGCATTCTTACAAGCCTCCTGAACTGCCCTGCAAATAAAGAAACACCTCACTCACCTGGTCCATGGTCCTTTCCTGCTGTTCAGGAAAAAGCAGACACCTGTGAAGGCAGAGATTGGGGTGGAGGGGAGAAGAGGAGGTGAGAGGCCAGGCCGGCTTCAGGGCCGCAGAATCAGCCGCTGGAACACAAGCCGCTGGAACAGGAGCCAGGTGGAGGGAAGGCCCCTCGGAGGAGCCACGTTCTCAGAGCAGAGTCCTCACGCTGCAAGTGCGATTAGAGACCCAATCTTCTGAGGCTTCAATTTGGATTTTTTTAAACTTGATTCAAGTGTACCTGCGTTTCAATAATCAATTTGCAATTTATTACCCCCTCCCCCCCCACCCAAATATTTAATTAACCGAAGTTTATTCTGAAGAAGCAGTCCTGAGTTTGGGTAATTCTAAGTTCCCCACCCTTACTCTGCAAGATTTACTACAATTTGGTAAAACTCTGAAAAAAGAGAAGTAACTAAGTATCCAACTACAGAGAACTAAACAAATATGCTATATCCAAAGAAAAAAATATTAAGTAGTTAATAAAAATAAAATCAGAGAAAAGCATGTATTGATATCACTGACAATTGAAAAATGGCTGAAACATCTTGATCCAATACACACACAGGCACAAGCACACACACAGAATAATCTGAGAGCACTTAAGACAAAATGCTAGTACTAGTTAGCTTTGGGTGGTAGGATAAAGATTATTTTTCTTCTTTGTACTTACATGGATTTTCAAAGCTCTTCTATGAGAAACAGGTATGATCATTTTTAAAAGTTATTTTTTAAATACCTATGGGCTATTAAACTTCTAACCCAAGGCTTCTCTCACCAGCACTGTTGCTGGAGCTGACTTAAATCACAGACAAATATAAAAATGAGCTCTTGTAGGCAGAGTTCATTTAAATGGAGTTTAGGTAAGGCAACTGGAGGTGAACTGACCTGGTGACATCAATCCAGGGGTCCTGCTAAGGTCTGTTTTCCTCTTGCAGTTGTGATTTTCCAAAAGTAACTTGCATTAAGAATCCTGCCCAGTCTGGCCCTGCCCCTTAAACACATGACTTCTGCTAAGCCCTCCGCCTCCTGTCCTGTCAGCGCCATCTCCCCACGGAACTGGAACCTGGAGGCTCAGGAACAAGTGCTCTGCAGCTGGAGGCATCACCTGGACCCCACACCTGTTTCTGCCCTGCAGAGGCTCAGGTGGACTTGAGTCAACTAACAGACTCAGCGATGTTCCTTCTCTAGAGAGAGACACACAGGAGTCAGCAAGAGGTCTCAACTGCTGAGTCTAATCTCAGAATTCCGCAGAGATGCTAAGACTCTGTGGAAATCAGTAACTCCATAGATAAGTCAGAAGGTGTTAAAAACTGGAGACTACCTAAGTGTTTAAAAATAAAAGACTGATAAGTTACGATACAACTGAAGCATGCGAAGCTATGAATCAATTAAAAATATTATACAAAAATATTTGACATGGAACGATCTTCCAGCAACACCAGTGAGTGAAAACAGCAGGGTGCACAAGCGTATGACTCATAGATGCACAATAGGAGTTGAATGGTATTTTTCCAGGAGCCTTGGAATCTTAGCTCAATTCCAAACACCCTCAAATTCTAAGCGCTCCGCCCTCACTCCGTGAGGCTCCTTCCCTTGTGAGAGGGAAGTAAGGGAAGGGGAGTTTCAGCCCGGGAGGGGGACACTCTCCTCCTCTAATTGGGGGTTGCTCCCTTCCGCACCAGGAGAGGCAAATTTCAGCACAGCTTCTCACGGAAACTGCTCTCCCAAGCTGGACACCTGCCCAGCTGCAGAAACCCTTGGGCACACTGTAGCTTACCACAGGGGATCACAAGACAACGCCTGTGGAAGTCCCAGGCAAGGTGAACACAGAAACAGGAGCCAGCTTCAAAGCTGGGGTATTTGGAGTCAGAAGGCTGGCTGGGGCCCACGGCAGCAAGGCTGGGAGAGGGGCTGGAGTGGGGGCCACTGAGCAGCCAGCACTTGTAACAAGGATGCCAGAGCTTCCTGGGAGCCAAGGGGATGCTAGAAGAGCTTAGTGGGTCTGAGCTTCACGGCAAGGACGCTGACCAAGCAGGCTGCCTGCCAGGGGGAGGGGGGCAGCCCTCAGGTGGGGACCTCGGAGCCAGAGGGGGGGGGGGCAGGGGGAAGAGTGCATGGCACAGATGTCTGCTGGAGAGTCCCCTGTTGGTGTCACAGGCTGTGCAGTACAGAGGCCCCCTAACAATGAACCCTAATGATCCCCCCAAAGAGCCACCACTGACCTCCTGCATAACTGAGGGCAGACAGAGTCAGCCAGCTGAGAGCTGCAGGTACCACAAGCAAGGCAAACACGTGGGCCGTTTCTCTTCAAGTTCCTCCTCCTCTTCCCGTGATTGTGGAGGAGAAAGCAGCAAGTCAGGGAAGAGGAGGACGTGTTAGAACCAAGGAGGAGCGTCGGGAACAGGTTCCAGCCCCTTCCCCTGGGGAATGGGAGGCGCCCAGCCCGACAGGGCTGCAGGAGAGAGGGCGACGCTGGACACGGCAGACGACAGTCAGCGAGCACCGGCCGTGAGGCCGTTCTGTGTCACAACATAAAAGGCCGGCCAGGAGGTCTCCCTGAGGTCACCCTGGTGGGGAAGGCACCTCTGACAGTGTGGACCAAAGCAGTAGGTGCAGACGATTCACTTCATTTCCTGTTTCTAGATCATCAACTTCGGCACATGTAACTGGTCTTTGTAAACACATATTTAAAAGGGAAAAATTCTGGCAAAAACAAATTGTTGACAATGGTTATCTTTGCGTGGTACATTTTTTAAAAGACAGGGTGGCATTTTCTAATTCTTTAAACAAAAAATGTGTGCCTACTGTTTAATATTTAAACATTTTATAAAAATACACATAGTATATCATCGTACTGGTGTTTTCACCGTGAACTTCTCTTGGAGCCTTTCCCTGGAGGAGGGAAAATCCCTAAGAAGGTGTGAAGGGGTGCAAGGCAGGAGGGGCGAGTTGTAGAGCTGTGGAAGAATGGAAAATGCCCCAGCCTGGCAGGAGGGGACTTGGGCACCAGCGCTGGCTCGACTTCGAGTACGCTGCGTGGCTCTGAACACCTCTCCCGTTTTCCTTAGTTCTAACACAAAAAGGAAAAGCGAAACACGTTAAGAAAGCCATCTCCTGTGCCTGGACTGAAATACAAGGGGGACTGCCATGTTCCTAGAAGCCAGGTGTGGTGGTGGTAATGGGGTGGGGAAAACTCAAAGTCTAGAAACAGAAGGCAGACCTGCAAAGCCAGTGTGTGTGAGCTTAGGGGTCAGAGAGTGTGGGGGTCATCTCCCAGTTTCAGGGGGCCCCTCCCTGCGAGTCCATGCCCGCTCACACATTTTCTTCTCCTACCAAAGCTTCCACTAACCAAGATCCTATGTGGTACCTCGATGTGATGGCATCACCCAAACACGCCCTCCGTCAGCAAGCAGGTCAGAGGCACTTCGGGGCGAGGACTCTGGCAGTCGCTCTCTGCTGTGAGTCTCTAACGTCAGCCGTAGGCCACATAAAGAGGCCTCAGCGCAGGGCTCTCTCTTTCCAAAGTAGATCCTGCTCCCCACGTTGTCAGCTTTTCAAGGATTATTTTATTCCTGGGACGCCTGAGACTTGAGGACTTGGGCAAGTGCCCAAGCTCTGCTCTCCTGCTGGGAACTTACCTTCAGTTGGAGGCTCAGTGTCAGCCTTTAGATACTCTCTGGGGGTAGAAATAAGTTTGAATAAGCAGAAAGAGTTGAGCTGCCTTAGTGACAAAGACTGATCCTAAACCTTTGCAAACACACTAAGAAAACCTAGAAATAAACAAACAACAGGGTGAAGCCCATGTGAAAACATCAGCAGGATACTCTGCCTCAGAGTTGGTTTCCATAGTTATAAAAGTGTGACTAATAATTACAACAAGACTGAATACATACTGATTGCTTCCTGTGTGACTCAAATATGTAGCTCTTTCATGAGAAAAAAAGGAGGAGAAAAAGCATTTGGCCAGATGCAAAAATCTTAAATATACAAATATATATATATAAATGCTTGAACACAAAGCCCAGATCCATAAAAAAGAAAAGGAAAAAAAAAGGAAAGAAAGGAAAATCTCCCAAGATTGGAGGCCAGAACTAAATCAGATAACGTCTGCATACTGGAATGTCCACTCTCACGTCAAAAGACAGCAAAATGACAGTGGACCTGGGAAGGGGCAAAGAAGTCTGTCTTTGCCTAGAATCCAGAGTGGAGAAAGAAGAAAACAGATCCCTAAGTAAAAGGAATCTGAAGTCTGTGCCGTTTGGGAGTGGAGTCTGAATTATCCCACCAGAAGGTGCCAGCCCCTGAAACCCAGAAGCAAGTACAAAATGACTCTTGTGGTGCATGGGGCCCTCACAGGAAAAGCAAAGTCTGCTGAAGATGAGCTCACAACAAAATACGTAACAGAAAAGAAACGATTTGGGAAAGAAAGCATGACCATAATACCTTGAGATAATGAAAGAATCTGAAATAAGACTACAAAATGAAAAGGGAAAAAATGATCAACATTTTATGAAATAACGGGACATCCTTAAACAAATAAACTTGAAAATGAACTACCAGGAACAACTGGAAATGAAAGAGTCATCAAATTTTAAAATTCAATGAAAGAAGAGCCAGCTTCTGCCTAGGAAAGTAGCAGAAAGGGTGGGAACGACACTAAAAAAATTATTTTAAATTATATAATCCACAAAATTCTCGGAGACCTAAGGTTTGGAGGCAACCAAAGTGCCTCCAAGAAGAGAAGGGACATGAGCACTGGCTACCTGAACCACAGCAAGAGTCCAGCTAAAATATTTATCCAATCGCAGCGGGCCCAGCACGAGCGTGTGTGACGCACGGAATGCCTAGAAGCCTCAAACACAAGAGGAGTTTGCATCCACTCAGGGCTCTTCTCCACACACCCCGTGGGAGGCCGAATCCTAAAATGGCCTCCCAAGATTGTCCGCCCTAATCCCCGGGACTGTGAACAGGATGAGCTGTCACACCCATGGACAGGTTACCTCACACGGCAGAAGGGCCTCTGCAGGCATAAATAAGGCTACCATCCGCTGACCTTGAGAGAGGGAGATCACCCAGGCCAGCCTCACCTGATAATCACCGGAGCCCTTTAAAAGCAGTCAGAGGTTTCGTCGGTCAGTGACAGGAGGGGATGTCAGAAGGACTGGAAACTCGAGAAGGCTTCGATGCTCACTTCTGGCTTTGAAAATGGAGGGGGAAGGGGTACATGAAAAGAAAGCAGATGGCTTCAAGGAGCTGAGAGAGGCACCTGGCTGATGACCAGTAAGGAATCAGGGACCTCGTCCTAAAATCTCAAGAAATGGAATTCTGCCAATAACCTGAATGAGCCTGGGGAGCAGATTCCTTCCAGAGACTTCAGAAAGGAGCCTGGCCTGGCTGACACCTTGACTTTGGCCTTGTGATACCTTGGGCATAGTAACCAGCCAAGCCCACCTGTGAAGCAGGCTAATAAGAATAGGGAATTAATAGACCGATCTGGAACCTGGCAAGAGAGTCCACGTGGACGTCGGTAACCCCCAAGATGGCTGCTGGAGGACCCCCACCTCCAGAACTCTGCTATCCAGAACAAAGGCTTCTCTAGGATGCCTTTAGTCCCGGATGTTCTCTAGGAATTTTATCATTGGATCCTCACTAAGGGATTGATGAGTGGGGAAATCAATCAAAACAGCCAACAGCAGTAACCCCCTCCCCTTCCATTAGCAAAAGAGCGGAATAATTAACAGTTTAAAAGCCAGGCAAAGGTTATGAACACATTAAACAATCTATGTATTTTTCACTTAGTAAGTAAACAGGTACATAGTTACAAATATATATCAATTTCAGGTGCACTGATACCTTTGGAGTGAAAGGAAGGGAAATGAAACAGGGAGGGATGCAAAGAGGGATTCAACAGTATCTATACAGTTTTAGTTCTTTAAAAAATCTGAAGCAAATGCAGAAAACTTAATATTGCCCAATCTGGGTTATGAATCCAAAGGTTTCTGGGTTTTGTTTTTTTTTTAAACTTTGCTATGCATTTGAGATATTTTATAATATTACTAATGAAAAACAGCAAAAAAAGAGATTGCTCTAAGATTTAGGATGCTGCATTGAAGCTCCACGTTAACCACAAAGAAAATATCAGAAAAATATGCACGGAAGGAAATAAGAAGGAATTCTAAAGGGTTCACTACAAAGATCAACTAAATTTTAAAACAGGCAATAATGGAAGAACTGAGGGACAAAAAGATACATGAGTTACAAAAAACAGTAGCAAAATTGCAGAAGAAAGTCCCACATTATCAGTAGTTACCTTAATTGTAAATAGGTTAAGACAATTTTTGGGAATATGGCAGAGTAGGGAGAGGCAGGGCTTACTCTTCTTCCAAAAGCTGCTACTAGACAGGCAGAAACTGTCTGAAACAACTGTTCTGGGGCTCCAGAGGCCAGGGTAGCACTGTGCAGCAACCAGAGACGAGCTGGATGAAGAAACTGAGAAACTGTGGTCCAAGGCTAGGAGTAAAGTGCTCAGCCGTGACTGCTGGCGCCCATGCCCCACTCCTGAGGCAGGGGACCCTGGGTCAGGTCTTGTCCCTGCCTGGCTGGCTGCTGCAGACTGGGAGGGCCGTAGAAGCCCTCCTTCCCAAGAATGGGAGTAGGGGTGGGACATGGGCCAGTGATTTTTGACTGCTGGGTCCCACTGTCCCAGACAGGAACCACCACGCCATACTATTAACCCCACATCAGAGGTAGAGCCAACTAGAGTTCTAAAAACACCCTGCTTTCTTAAGACTGCGGAGACAGGTGGCCAAAGAGCACCATCTGTTGGGCAGGCCAGGGAAGCACACCTTTGAGGAGCCATCAAAAACATTTTTGGTGAAGATCATCATCCTCTGAGCAAGCCAGGAAAGGGCAGCCTTGGAAAGCTGGAAAAAAAAAAAAAAAAGGCTTTTTTCCTGACCCTCTCCCCAGGGCCCTTTGGAATTGGTCTGTGCCCCGTTTGTGGGACTGGCCCTGTTTTGTCTGGGAAATACTGATGAACCCAGTGTCAAAGAAGAACCTAACACAAAGCCAATCAGCAACAAAACACTAGATGAGAGAGACCGACCTTCAGAGAAGACTCATCAAGATAATCAGATGCCCAGACATCAGCAAAAAATTACAAGCCACACTAAGGAACAGAATGATATGGTCCAGTCAAAAGAAAAATTAAAAAGTCATAGGAAATACAGAATTGGAACGACTAATCAAAGATGTTCAAACAAATCTCCCAAATCAATTCAGAAGATGAAAGAAAATATTGCTAACTAGATAAAGAATATTACAGAGATACTGGGTGAGCATAAAGAAAAATCTGAAAGTGTGAAGAGAGGCATAACAGAACTTATGGAAATGAAAGGCACAACACAAGGGATTAAAAATACTGAGACATAAAAGAGCAGATTTGAACAGGTAGAAGAAAGAATCAGTGAACTGAAAGATAGGGCTTTTGAAATTTAAAGAGAGAGAAGAACGGAAAAAATTGAGTAGGATCTCTGCGAACTGAATGACAGCACAAAATGCACAAACATGCATGTTGTGGAAGTTCCAGAAGAAGAAGGAAAGGGAAAGAGGGCAGAAAGAATATTTGAGGAAATAATGGACAAAAATTTGCCAATGCTCATGAAAGACAAACAAACATGTCCAAGAAGCGCAACATACTCAAACAGAATAAATTCTAATAGACCTACTCTGAGACTAATCAGAATGTCAAATGCCAAAGATAAAGAGAGGATTCTGAAAGCAGCACAAGAAAAGTGATGTGTCACATACAAGAGAAGAGTAGTAAGATTAAGTTGCAAATTCTAAGCAGAAATTGTGAAAACGAGAAGGCAGTGATCTGATATATTGAAGGTTCTGAAAGAGAAAAACTGCCAACCAAAAATTCTTTATCTAGAAAAACTCTTTCAAAAATGAGGGAGGGTTTAAAATATTCGCAAACAGAAACTGAGAGAGTTCATCAACAAGAGACCTGCCCTACAAGAAATCCTAAAGGGAGTTCTGCAGGTTGCAAGGAAAAGACAAGAGGTTTGGAGAAGAGTGTAGGAATGAAGACTATCAGTAAGGGTAAAACAAGAGACAAAAATAAGATATGACATATAAAAACCAATGGATGAAATGGGTGAAGTAAGTGCTGCCTTTACAGTAATAACATTGAATGTTAATGGAATAAACTCCCCAATCAAAAGACACAGATTGGCAGAATGGGTAAAATTAAAAAGTATAATCCATCTATATGCTCTCTACAAGAGTCACCTTAGACCCAGGCCACAAATAGGTTAAAAGTGAGAGGACAGAAAAAGATATTCCATGCAAATAGTAACCAAAAAAGTGCTGGAATAGCTGTACTAATATTGGAAAAATACACTTTAAAGGCAAGAATGTTATAAGAGACAAAGAAGGACATTATATATTACTAAAAGGGACCATCCATCAAGAAGAAATATTATAAATATTTATGCACTTAACCAGGGTGCCCCAAAATACATGAAGCAAACACTGGAAAGACTGAAGGAAGAAGTAATTGTTTCTATGATAATAGCTGGAGACTTCAATACACCATTTTCATCAATAGATAGAATAACTAGACAGATGATCACTTAGAAAACTGAGAACTTGAATAATATGGTAAATTAACTAGACTAAACAGACAAATACAGAACTCTTTACTCTAAAACAGCAAGAAATTTAAGGGGATTAAGCTCTCCAGTCAAAATGCAGAGATTGGAAGAAGAGAGAAACAAGCAAGACCCAAATATGTGCTGTTTACAAGACTCATCTTAAATTCAAAGACATGAGTTGGTTGAAAGTGAAAGGATGGAAAAAATACTCCATGCAAATAGTAATCAAAAGTGAGCAGGGGAGGCTATACTAACACCAGACAAAACAGACTTTTAGTCAAAACTGTTCAAAGGGACAAATAAGGGCACTCTTTATTGATAAAAGGGTCAATTCATCTAGAAGATATAACAATTACAAACATATATGCACATAACAGAGCCCCAAAATATATGAAACAAACACTGACAGGTTTGAACAGGGAAGATGACAGTTCTACATTAATAGAAGGAGATTTCTATATATAACCTTCAATAATGGTTAGAACATTTAGACAGAAGATCAGTAAGGAAATAGAGGATTTGAACAATGCTATAAATCTACTAGACCTGATAGACATATATCGAACATTTCATGCAACAACAACAGAGTGTACACTCTAAAGTGCACATGGATCATTCCCTAGGATAGACCATAAGTTAGGTCACAAAACAAGTCTGAATAAATTTTAAAATATTGAAATCACACAAAATATCTTCTAGAAATCAATAATAGAGGGAAAACTAGGAAATCCAGAAATACATGGAAATTGAATAATACACTCTTATCCAACCAGTGGGTCAAAGAAGAAATCACAAAGGAAATTAGGAAACAGCTTGAGATAAATGACAACAATACAACATACCAAAACTTATAGGATGCATGATATCACTGATTGGAAACATTTAGAATTAACAAGATCAGAAAGTCAAAATCTAGAATATAGGTCACCAGGGGATGGGGTAGAGATAGGAATTGGGAAGTTAAGGCTTCAATTGTACAGGGTTCCTATTTGGAATGATGGAAACGTTTTGGTAATGAATGGTGGTGATGGTAGCACAACATTGTGAATATAATTAACAACGCAGAAATATATGCCTAAATATGCTTAAAAGGGGAAATGTTAGATTGTATATATGGTAATAAAATAATTTTTTTTAATCCATGGAATTACATTCACAAACAGTGAACCTTAAGTTAAACCAGACTTCAATTAATAGTATAATTATAAAAATGTGCTATCATCAATTGTAACAAATGTTTCACACCAATGGTGATGGGATGGTGTTGGTGATGGGATGGTGCATGGGAATCCTGTATTTTTTGCATGATTGTTTTGTAAACCCACAAACCCTCAAAGAAAAATAAATTGGGGAGTGGATGTAGCTCAAGCCATTGAGCGCCTGCATCCCACATGGCAGGTCCTGGATTTGGACCCCAGTACCTCCTAAAAACAAAAACAAAACAACAGCCAACAAATGAAAAAACCAATTCAGTGGAGCTGATGTGGTTCAGTGGTTAAGCACTAGTTTCCCACATAAGAGGTCCTGAGTTCAATCTTCTACCCAGTACCTAAAAAATAAATAAATAAAGTTTTAAAATTTATGGGCTGCAGCAAAGGTATGATCAGAAATAAACTATTAGCTCTAAATGCCTACATTAAAAAAGAAAAAAAGATCTCAAAACAGAGACCTAATCTCGCACCTGGAGGAACTAGAAAAAGAAGAGCAAATCAAATGCCGAGTGAGCAGAAGGAAGGAAATAATAAAGATTAGAGTGAAGACAAATGAATGAAATAGAAAAACAACAGAGGGCATCAATGAAACCAAAAACTGGTTCTTTGAAAAGATCAAGAAAATTGACAAATCTTTTGGTAGCGTGACAAAGAAAAAAGAGAAAGGCACAACTAAAAATATCAGAAATCAAAGATTACTAATGACCTTATAGAAATAAAAAGGATTTTAAGAGAACATTATGAACAATTGTTTGCTAACAAATTAAGATAACCTATATGAAATGGACAAAGGTCCTAGAAACACACAAACTACCCTACACTCACTCAAGAGGAACTAGAACTCAACAGATCAATAACAAGTACAGAGATTTAATCAGTAATCAAAAACCTCACAAAAACAACAAAAGGCCAGAAACAGAAGGCTTTATTGGTGAATTTTATCAAACATTCAAAGAAGAATTATCACCAATCCTGCTCAAACCCTTCCAAAAAAACTGAAGAGTTTTGAGCAAAGAGCGAAGACTTCCTAAATCATTTTGTAAGGCCAGCATCACCCTAATACCAAAGTCAGAGAGAGAGATCACAAGAAAACTATAGACCAATATCTCTTACAAATATAGATGCAAAAATTCTCAACAAAATACTAGCAAATGGAATCCAACTACACATCAAAAGAGTTATTTACCATGATCAAGTGGGATTTATCCCAGGACTGCAAAGGTGGTTCAACAATAGAAACTCAATCATGTCATGCACTACATTAATAGAATGAAAGAAAACAACAAACATGATATTAATTGATGTGGAAAAGCATTTGATAAAATTCAACATTCTTTCTTGATAAAAACAATCAGAAAACTCCAAATCGTGACTGAAAGAAATTTAAAAGCCCTAAAAGAATGGGAAAGATATTCCATACTCATGAATTGGAAGACTTAATATCATGAAGATTCAACATCACCCAAAGAGATTTATAGATTTAACACAATACCAATTGAAATTCCCACAGCTTTCTTCAGAGATATGGAAAAGCTAGTCATCAAATTCATATGGAATATTATCAAAAAGCTAAAACTGGGAAGCAGATGTGGCTCAAGTGATTGGGCTCCTATCTACTATACAGGAGATCCAGGGTTCAATACCCAGGGCCTCCTCGTGAAGGCAAGCTGGCCCACGGAGAGCACTGGCACATGGGGAAAGCTGGTGCAGCCAGTGACAAAACAACAACAAAAATAAAGAGACACAGAGGACAGACAATAAGAGAAGCAGCAGACCAGGGAGCTGAGGAGGCACACGAGATTGAGCACCTCTCTCCCACTCTGGAAGGTCCCAGGATTGGTTCCCAGTACCGCCTAAAGAGAAGACAAGCAGACACAGAAGAACACACAGCAAATGGAAACAGAAAGCAGACAGTGAGCGCAAAACAATGTGGGAGGGAGGCGAATAGATAAATTAATTAAAAAAAGAAAAAAACTAAAACCACCTTGAAAAGAAGGACACAGTTGGAAGATTCACTTCTGATTTTAAAATGTATTACGAAGCTATACGTAATCAAAACCATGTTGTTCCAGCACAGGGACAGACAATTGAGAGTGCAGAAATAGATACAGAATAGAATTCAGTGCAGAAATATTGCTAATTGATTTCTGAAAAGGGAGCAAAGTCCACTCAATGAGGAAATAATAGGCTTTTCAACAAACGCTACCAGGAAAACTGCTTATCTACATGCAAAAGAATGAAAGTGAACTCCTTCTTCACACCATATACAAAAATTAACTCAAAATGGATCAAAGACCTGAATATAAGAGCTAAAACTACAAAACCCTTAGAAGAAAGCATAAGGAAATGTCTCCAAGACTATTTATTAGGCAATAGATTCTTAGACTCTACACCAAAACCACAAGCAAAAGAAAATATAGGGAAGTGGATTTGGCCCAATGGATAGGACATCCGCCTACCACATAGGAGGTCCAGGGTTCAGACCCAGGGCCTCCTGATCCGTGTGATAAGCTGGCCCATGCACAGTGCTGATGCGTGCAAGGAGTGCCGTGCCACACAGGGGTGTCCCCCGCATAGGGGAGTCCCACATGTAAGGAGTGCACACCGTAAGGAGAGCCACCCAGCGCGAAAAAAAAGTGCAACCTGCCCAGGAATGGGGCTGCACACACAGAGAGCTGATGCAACAAGATGACGCAACAAAACAAGACACAGATTCCGGGTGCCACTGACAAGAATATCACACAGCGAATGGACACAGAAAGCAGACAACTGAGGGGGGGGGGGGAAGGGAAGAGAAATAAATAAAATCTTTAAAAAGAGAATATAAACCCCCAGATATTGGTTCCTTTGAGGGCTAAAGAGACCCATGGGAGTTATGGTCATGGCCGATGGGGTTAACTACCAGGGCAGATGGCCCCTCTTTGGAAATGGTGTTTATGTGTGATGAATCTGGACTCAGATGGGATCTCCCTTCATAAGACTTTCATGCTAATGTGCTGGAGGTGCAGTTAATGTTGAGGTTTAAGATATATTTAGGGGATTTGAATCTCTGGACTGACAATGTGATAGCCAGATCCTGAGCCTCAACAGACTCCAGCACCTACAATCTGATTTACTGGACTTACCACACTCAGCTAAGATGGAGTTGAAGAAGGACAACCACCACACCATGGAGCCTAGAGTGATTACAACTGAAAATGGGAGGATTGCATCCAGCATCCAGGTGGAATCTGACCCTCCTCTTGACATAGAGGTGCAATGGACACAACCAATCCAATGTCCACATAGAAGAGGTGGCATTGGATTGGGAAAAGTGGACATAATGGACAAAGGGTATGGGGAAAGGCAGGAAGAGATGAGAGGTGGAGGCGTCTTCGGGACATGGAGCTGCCCTGGATGGTGCTTCAGAGGTAATCACCGGACATTGTAAATCCTCACAGGGCCCACTTGATGGAATAGAGGAGAGTATGGGCCATGATGTGAACCAATGTATATGAGGTGCAGAGGTGCCCAAAGATGTACTTACCAAATCCAATGGATGTGTCATGATGATGGGAACGAGTGTTGTTGGGGGGGGGGGAGAGGGGGGGTGCGGGGGGTGGGGTTGAATGGGACCTCACATATATATTTTTAATGTAATATTATTACAAAGTCAATAAAAAATAAAAAAATTTAAAAAAAAAATAAAAATAAAAATAAAAAGAGAATATAGATTGGACTTTATGAAAATTAACAACTTTTGTGCATCTAAGGACATTATCAAGAAAGTGAAAATACAATAGAATAAGAGAAAATATTTGGAAAACGTGTGGCTGATGTGGCTCAAGTGACTGATCTCCTGCTTACCACATGAGAAGTCATGGTTCGGTTCCAGTGGCTCCTAAAGAAGACAACGAGCGGGTGTGATGGGGAGGCATGGCAAGTTGACACAACAAGATGATGCAACAAGAGACACAAGAAGAAAAGCATAATGAGAGTCACAACAAAGCAGAGAGCAGAGTTCACCGCGCCTGTTAAAAGACAAGAAAGACAGCGAACTGATGCAATGGGCAGGCATGGCAAGATGATGTAATAAGATACACAAGAAGAAAAACATAATGAGAAACAAAACAAAGCAGGGAATGGAGGTGGCTCAAGCCATTAGGTGCCTCCCTCCCACATTGAGGTCCCAGGTTCAGTTCCTAGTGCCTCCTAAAAGAAACAAGGAAGACAAAAGACATAGCAAGTGCAAACAATGAGGGGTCGGAGAGAAATATTTTTTTTAAATGGGCAAAGGATTTGAATAAACATTTCTCCAAAGAAGATATACAAATGGCCAACAAGCATATGAAAAGATGCTCAGCATCCTTAGTCATTAGGGAAATGCAAATCAAAACCACAATGAGATACCACTTCACAACCACTAGAATGGCGATTATTTAAAAAACAGAAAATAGTAAGAGCTGACAAGGATGTGGAAAAATAGGAACTCCGCAACCACGATGTAAATAAAATGGAATATTATTGACCCCTATAAAGGTATGGAGTCCTGATACATGTCACTATATGGATGAACCTTGAAGATATCATGTTGAGTGAAATCAGTCAAACACAAAGGGACAAAGAATATCTAATTCCACTTCCATGAACCATGAACTAGTTCCATGAACTAGAGACAAAAAATATATTAAAGGTTACCAGGGATGGAGTGGGGGGTGGGGGTGGGGGAAGAGGAATAGGTAGTTAACACAAAATGGGTGTAGGGCTTTTGTTTGGGGTGATGGGTAAGTTCTGGTGGTAACAGTAGTGGACATTGCAAAGGTGATTAATACCACTCAACAGTATCCTTGGAAGTGGCTGAAAAGGGAAAGTTTACGATGTATATATGCTTTCATAATTATAAAAAGTGACTAAAGAGACAATGACAAAAGAGACAATGCCAATTAAATGCAAGACATGATTCTGGAATAGATGTGATAAAGTGAAAAGGTCTAAAAGGACATAACTGGGACATACGAAAAAAATTTGGGATAAGATTAAAAGTTTTATATCAATGTTAAAGCTCTTCAACTTGTTAACTGTCCTTATAGTGAATATCCCTATTCTTATGGTCTTGGAAGCATTATGTGCTTAAGGAGCATAATGTATACAACCTACTCTCATGTCTAGAAAATGTTTAGATAAATAGGGAGAGAAGGAGGGAGGGACAGAGGGAGAGAGGAAAGGGCAAATTTGGCAAGTCATTAAAAGTTGGTGGATATGGGTAACTGGGCAGGGGTATGTTGAAGTTCTCTGTACGGATTTTGTATTATTTTTACAACTGTTCTGTGAGTTGGAAATTATTTTGAAATAAGATATTAAAAAAATGAATTATGGACTTGTAGTAGGGAAAACCTCCTTCATTAAGACCCAAATCCAAGAAGAATTTGGCCCCATTAAGCTTTAAAACTTTTGGATGGGGGAGCCAATGGGGCTCAGTGGTTGAGTGCCAGCTTCCCAAACACAAAGTCTGAGGTTCAATCCCCCACCCTGGTACCTTTTACTCCAACTTAAGTCTGCCTTATCTTGAGCAAAACACAAATACAAATCCTCTAACTCTGAATCATTACGACTCTCACCACCACTCACCCCTTGGCCAAGGCCTTAGAAGAGACTACACTAATCTGTCTCCACAGCTGTTCTACTCCATCAGTCTGCAAACAAATGAACTCAACAGTGTCCCACCACCCTCACCCAAACCCAGTGTTTTGACATTTCATGTCTCTGAGATCGACTACCCTACTCCTTTTCTTGCTACCTTCCTTTAGCTTTCATGCACTGCTGGAATATTCTAAAATCCAATTTATAACCATCAACTACACTGCTTAGAACACTTCAGGCAACTACAGGACAAAGTCCACATCCTTTACCCTAGCTCTTAAGCCCTCCCTCCCTTCTCTGAACCCCAGCTGGAGCCTCCTTCTAGCGCTAAGTCCGACAGTACCAAAGCACTCCCCGTTCACCAACACACCCACTCACGTTAGGTCCCCTCAGCCTTAGTGTATGCCATCCTCTTGTCCTTGAAGATCCTTCTGCCTTGTTCACTAGACCTGCCTTTTTCTCTTTTTTTTTTAAGGCTGATCTTTGGCACGCCTATGGCAGCAGGAATTCACCCTTCCCTCTCTGGATTCCCACCCATTCAGTAGGAATAACCATCTGGTGCCCTTGTTAATGTGACCAACATCGCCACAGTCTCCAGTCAAGGATGGAACCCACACTTCTTTATTCCCCAGTTCCTGACCCAGACACTCAATAAATGTTTGTCGAATGAACCCAGACACTGTTCTTAAAGAAGCCGGGAGAGCCCTCAAAATAATCACCTCACATCCTTCCTCTCTTTCCCTCATAGAGAATCCAGAGCCTACAGAACGAGGGAAGGATGGAGGGAAACTGGGGGTGGGGTGGGTATTGCTACAAGGAACCTTTCCTCAGCAGTCACTCCTCCCTCACCAGAGACCCAGTCACCTGCGGAGGCACAAGTGCACTTAGGGACCCGGCTGGCAGAGAAGTCCCAGGTTATGGGACGGAAACAAATCTGTCGGGAAAGATGGACGGCTTTTCAGGAGAGAGAAAACAGCCTCCAACTCACCTGGCACCACCACACGCCGCACTGCCCTGCTGGCGACGGTCGGTCGGCCCCAAAGAGGCACAGCTGGGGAGGAGAGAAGGCGGTGAGTGGACAGGCATGCCCGCTGCCCGCACCCCCACCCAACGCCACACGGAGCCCGCCCTGGCCCAGAACCCCAACTTGACCGAGCCGCCCCGGCGGTCCCAGGGCCGGACTCCCCACCCCGCGCCTTCCAGGGCTGTGCGGCAAGTGGCTTCGGGCCGCATTTGGTGCTCTGCGGTCATGGGGCAGAGGTGACCACCTCTCCCGACGTGTAGCAGAAGGGGTTCACAACGAGCCAGGGCCGCCGCTCTGCCCGGGGTCTGGACGATGTGCCCACGCAGCTCCGAGTCTGAGACCCAAAACCGCGGCGCAAGAATTGGGCAGGACTACGACTCCCGGCAGCCTCCGCGCGACAAGGAACTTCCGGCCTGCCTAGGACTTCCGTCCGCTGAGATCTTCCGGCCCCAAGACTCAGTAACTGCTCGCTTTCCAACTTTTTTCCCCCACTGCGCTTCTAACGGAGGAGCTAATGGAGAAGGCCAAGTATGCGCCCCTCACCGATCACCAGCGCTCCCCGCTTTGGGTTGGCCCACCTTCGCACCCCAATGCCCGCCAACAGGGCTTCCCTGAAGGTCTTCCCTTTTTTCCACTATAAAACTTTGCCGCTCCTGTCTGCGTCTATGGCAAATGCAAGTGATGGAAGCTCTCTCCCAGTGCCAGGGCAAGCTGTAAATAAATAGCCTCTATTTATTCCCATTTGGATGTTCTTTATTTCCACAGTTACAGGTTCAAACGAGACCCAGTCTGCATTGTCCATGGTCGTGGACCCCATCCTCCACCAGCTGCAGTGGCCACAGAGGACCCGTGGATCTTGTTGGGCGGGGCTGATGGCATTCGTGCCGACATGGAAAGTCAGCACCTGGCCTTAATTCTGCTCTCTTGGCTTTGTGGTTTTTCACTATTTATTCACAGTTTGGTATCAGAGTTTTGTTACTGGTTTTCTATTTTTTGGCGTCGTTGGTGGAATCAGACCATTCCTTTTTATCCCTTTATGTGGTCTATTGTGCTACTGTTTTGTGTTGTGTTGTCTAAAAGTGTTGTTTGTCATAAAACGGAGAATCATAGGGTAGTACATAGTTACAGTCTGAATACACCTTTTTTTTGGAGCCAACCTCAAAGACTGGTGAGTCTGAGGTTCTCCCCAGACTGGTGTCCATCTGGACAAACTTTTCTGTGGGTCACCAATAAAACTGTACAAAGTTCTCCTTACCTCTAGATTTCTGAGCTGAGAGTTTGGCTTTGATCCAGAGACATTCTCTTTGGTTTTCCGCCTGCAGGGAGGTATGGATTGTTGGGTGTGTGTTCTCAGGCAGCCAACCATCAGGTTGGGGCCTAGACCTGAGGTTCACAAGCATCACATTTCCACCAACCATTGCCAGCCCTCATGGGGTCATCTAAATCTAAATCCTCTCCTCCTCCAGAAAAAAAACAAAAAACTCCTGTTCCTTAAGTGTACTCTCATTACAATCCTAAGTCCTGCAACTGTCTTTCTAAATGGCTTAACTTCAGCTATGATAATTTGAGCCTTCAGTGGCCTCTTTGGGGAACATTTCATTTGACAGAAATTACTCATTTGAGAGGCGCCTTAGAAAAGAAAGGAATAGCATTTTCTGTCCAATAGGCAGCTTTTTTTTTTATTGGTACGTGGAGACCTCCAAACAAAATTCTGAATAAAAAATTCCTTCACTGAAAGATTCTTTGGCCAAAGCTAATGAGCAATTTCACATCTAGGCAACAACAAGCTAGACTCATTTCCCTAGTTAATCTCCCCTTCTTGTCCTACAGGGACCTCCCTACATCCAGCTTTCCCTCTTCCCCCTTATCCTTCTGATTTCTCTTTTTCTGCACTTCCACTGGTTCCCCCTTATCTTCTTGCCCAAAGCCCCACTTTTCCCAGCAACTACCCTACACCCCATAATGCCAGTTGCCTCTAAAGATCCATTGCTTCCGTGAGCCAGGTGTACAGGCAATTGCAGCATTTAAAACTTGGACCCAAGCTGAATTAGGAGCTATACTTAAAATTTTCTCTAAACCCCAACAAGACCTGCAAATATTCATAGAAGAATTCACAATTCTTTTGGGTACATACGGCCCAGGGTCACCTGACCTGTATCAACTTGTGCGCATGTTCGTCAGAACCTCAGATAAGTCCTGGACGGCTTTTGCCAAAGCTGAATGGAGCCCCACGCGCAAGGAGTGCGCCCCGTAAGGAGAGCCGCCCAGCGCAAAACAAAGTGCAGCCTGCCCAGGAATGGTGCCACATAAACGGAGAGATGACACAACAAGATGATGCAATCAAAAGAAACATAGATTCCCGTGCCGCTGACAACAACAGAAGCGGACAAAAGAAGAAGATGCAGCAAATAGACACAGAGAACAGATAACCGGGGCAGGGGGGAAGGGGAGAGAAATAAATAAATAATAATAAAATAAAAAAATAATAAATTAAAAAAAAAAGAAAATGCCTTCCAACAACATTAAGGAATTAAAAAGGTTGCTCATGTAACAGCAGCCCTTTAATCTCATTTTGTCATTGAAGTTCAATCTGAAGATTAAAGACCTAATTCAAAACCAGAAATTAGAATGGAAAAGAGCCCCTTTCTCTGAACTACAAAACCTGGCTAAACACTTTTAAAGAGCTTTAGATAAAAAAGGAAATAGGACTGAAAGTAAACTTACGACCCTGCATACCAAACAGCTAAGTGGCCCACTTTCCAACAGACCACCTTCCAAGAAGGCCACTTGTAAATACTGTAAACAGAAGGGACACAAAGAAAATACTGTCTGATCTTACAGAAGAAAAACCAAGACAATGAAAAATCCCTCAGTCTAGATCAAGGATGCTCTGAGGAAGGAAAAAATGCCCAACATCCTGCCTTACAACACTCAGGATAGATTAACTATAATTACTGATGATCATCCTCATCAACTCTCTTGGGTAGAGTGCTACTCTTTCTACCTTAACCCCTGCCACTGTTGGTCAGCCTCTTCCTTGGAATAAACATGCCACACAGTTGGTGGTATTTCATTTAAACCACACAGTCTCCCTATTTCCCAGCCTTTATCTGTAACTCATGGACCCTTGACTGAAAAACATTCCTTCCTGCTCCATGATACCACTCCTGCAAATTTAAGAGAGATTTACTTTGCAAATGGAATTGTAATAGTACATGCACACCAGAGGGACTCTTTCTTGAGGTTCAAGAGGACACCTTGGGGGAAGTGGATGTGGCTCAAGTAATTGGGCTCCCATCTACCACATGGGAGGTCCAGGGTTTGATGCCTGGGGCCTCCTGGTGAAGGCAAGCTGGCCCATGTGGCGAGCTGGCCCACACGGAGTGCTAGCCTGCACATAGTGCTGCCCCACACAGGAGTGCTGGCACACGTGGAGAGCTGGTGCAGCAAGATGATGCAACAAAAAGGGACACAGAGGAGAAAGAATAAGAGACACAGCAGATCAGGGAGCTGAGGTGGCACAAGAGAATGATCGCCTCTCTCCCACTCTGGAAGGTCCCAGGATCGGTTCCAAGAGCTGCCTAATGAGAATACATATAGACAAAAGAATACACAGCGAGTGGATAGAGAGAGCAGACAATGGAGGGAGGGGGAGAAATTAATAAATAATAAATTAAAAAAAAAAAGAGGACATCTTGGTTCATAATCAAGTGGTGTCTAAACTGGATATGCTTTGGGAAGCGAATTTGGCTCAACTGATAGAGCATCCGCCTACCACATGGAAGGTCTAGAGTTCAAACCGAGGGCCTCCTGACCCATGTGGTGAGCTGGCCCACATGCAGTGCTGATGCATGCAAGGAGTGCCGTGCAACGCAGGGGTGTCCCCTGCGTAGGAGAGCCCCACACTCAAGGAGTGCCCCGTAAGGAGAGCTGCCCCACACAAAAAAAAGTGCAGCCTACCCAGGAGTGGTGCTGCACACTCAGAGAGCTGACGCAGCAAGATGACGCAACAAAAAGAGACACAGATTCCCAGTGCCACTGATAAGAATCCAAGCAGACACAGAAGAACACACACAGTGAATGGACACAGAGAGCACACAACGGGTGGAGGGAAGAGGAGAGAAATTGAAAAAAAAAACCAAAACCTGGATATGCCTTTGTTGCAATTTGATGCATGTGATAGATTGGTTAATATCCAAGAAAAAACAACAACAACACATGTTCTTAAGCCTCATCTCTGTGGGTATGAACCCATTGTAAATAGAACCTCTTGATGATGTTATGTTTAGTTAAGGTGTGGCCCAAATGAATGTGGGTGGGTTTTAACCTGGATTACTGGAGGCCTTCTAAAAAGGACCCAGGTGTTACAGAAGCCAGGAAGGAAGAAAACATTGCCATAAGACAGCCAAGGAACCCCAAGGATTGCAGTCAGCTACCACCAGAATGCAACAGACTGGGTAGAAAGCATTGCCTCACAGCACCTCGATTTTGGACTTCTAGCCTTAAAACCATGAGCCAATAATTTTCTGTTTTTTATGCCAACCGATTGTGTGGTATATGCCAGAGCAGCCTGGCAGGACAAGGCAATGCATATCCCAAATAAGGATCTTGACACTGTACCTGGCAGTCCATGGGCAAAACTTTCCACTGACATAGGTAATATACTTGAAGCAGAACTGTACAACTTCAGATAGATCTTAAAAACCTTTACCTAAATTGCTCCAAGTCGCTTGAAGCCAGACGTAAAGGAAGGGCTCAACCCAATCACTGGAAGCCTTATATCTAAAAAGGTCTTCTTAAACCCTGCATTAGCCCTGGTAAGAAACCAAATGGGTAGGGATATCAATTTGTTCAGTACCTTAATGCCATCAACAAAATTGTTATCTTTTCCTTCCTTGTAGTACCTAACCCACGTACCATCCGTCCTGTCACCTATTCCTCCTGAAGCCACTTGCTTCACCGTGTGCCTCTGGACCAGGAGTGTCCATATCTTCTTGCCTTTACCTGGGGAGGACAGTGTACCTGGACAGTCATAACCCAGGGTTCAGTGAAGCCCCCTCCTACTTTTCCCATGTCCTCAAACAAGACTTAAAAGATCTAAATTTCCCTTGTGATTCAGTTCTGATACAACATGTAGGTGGCATCTGTGATGGTTAGACTATTGTGTCAACTCGGCCAGATAATTGTGCCCAGCTGTTTGGTCAAGCAAGCACTGGACTAACTATAATACAGGGCATTTATGGACTTTAGTCATCATTGACTTTACTACAGTGGTAAGTCATAGATAGCTGGTTATAATTGCATCAGTCAGGGAGATTGCCATCAGCAATGAGTGACACTTAACCCAATCAGTTGAATGCCTTAAAAGGGGAAGTGATTCCAGCATTGAGATAGAATTTCCCAGCTCATCTTTGAACAGCCACCATCTCCCAGAACTTGTCAAGAACCTTCATTAGACTTTCATTGCAGCCCCCAGTTGAGGCCTGCCTGCGGAACCTGGACTTGTGCATCCCCACGGCTGTGTGAGAGACTCCTCTGGAATCAGATACCATTGACAGATATATCTTGTTGATTCTGTTTCCCTAGAGAACCCTGACTAATACAGCATGTTACTTTTTTCAGAGCCAAGGAAGCCTGTAGAAAGGATTCCATTTGCTTGCTCTGAGCCTTTGCTGAAAAGGGACATCAAGTTTCAAAAGGTAAATTACAATTTTGCCAGCACATAGTCCGCTATGTCAGGAATGACCTCTCTAAGGAGGGAAAAATATTCTTTTCTGATAGACTAAAAACTATCTAAACTTATCCTAGACAACTCACAACATGACAATTGGATATTGCAGATTATAGGTGCCACATTTTTCTGAGAATGCAGCACCTCTTTAAAGTGACTAAGAGACTCAAACTGACTAAGTCCTCCATAAGACTCTCACCACTGGGAGCCCAAATGCAAACAGGCCTTCCGTAACCTGGAGAACGCTCTTCAACTGCAGAAACCCCTTCGTGTTTGTGTATGAATGAGCCACACAAGCCCTTGGGAATTTAACTCAACTCCAGAGGAACCATCAAAACCCATAGCTAACTGGAGGTTATCAAGCAGGACATGCTATCATTAATTTAAACTCCTTTCCCAAATATAACCCTTTACCTGAGATAAAATCTGCTCAGAGAGCAGACCTCATTGTAGTTGCTAGAGCTTGTCAACCAGCGACCAGAAAGTAAGCATGTATATAGATAGCCTTTGGGATGTTTCGGAAACAAGTGTGGGTCTTCTAACCTCTGCTGGAACTCTCATCAAAAAAGGACAAGTTAAGGAGCCTAATTCCTGGGGAGGCTGCTATTATAAAGGTGGAAGCCCATATAAAAGGAGATAATATGGAAGTTAATGGAAATGCTCTAGCAAGATCATTATGCCAAACAAGCTGCCTTCACCAAGGTTATGATCCTATCTAAGTCCTCAAAAGATAGAGCCCTGGAGGGATTCAAAGAGGCCATTATAAAATATCAGTGCTGAGACCCTGATTTTGAAAAGGAAGAACAGAAAAAATCTGGTTGTACTCTATGCTCAAATAGTCTCTGGCATTCTCAATACGGCCACTTGATAACAGCAGATAATTTCAAATAGATATTAATGAATCATGAATCAACTCATTGTGGAATAAACAGATTAATTACTATATTAAATCAACATTGGTGGAGGTGTTTTAAAAAGACAGGTGAGGAGAACAGATGTAGCTCAAGTGGTCGAATGCCTGCTTCCCATGTGCAAGGTTCTGGGTTCAATTTCTGGTACCTCTTGAAAACAAAAACGAACAAATAAATGGAAAAAAAAAACTCACTGGGGAGCAGATATGGCTCAGTGGTTGAGTGCCTGCTTCCCATGTACAAGGTCCTGAGTTCAATCCCTGATACTGCCTTAAAAGAAAAAGACAGGTGAGGTGAATTCGGCGTCACATGTCACCTGTAAACAACATAATCCTGGGAAAAACTGTAAAGGAGGTAATATGGAAGTTAATGGAAATGCTTGAGCAAGGTCATTATGTCAAACAAGCTGCCTTCACCAAGGTTATCATCCTATCTAACCCCTCAAAAGATAAAGCCCTGGAGGGATTCAAAGAGGCCTCTGATAGTAGACCCTGCCCTAATGCATGCAGACATGACAAAATATTACAAGGTACTATACTCCGTCCTGTCACTGACAGGTCAAGGCAGCTTTTCTGCAGCATCTTCTTAACCTCTTCATGATTTTCAACCAGGAGATTTCATCTACTGAAAGAAAGAGCAGAAAACACTGCTCTTGGATCTCGATGGAAGGGATCTCATCAGGTACTGTAAATAACAAATAAAGCAGGGAAACTCCAAGGAGTCAATCCTTGAGCTCTGGTTTCACAATTAAAGTAGCAATTCGCAGGATCTCAGAGATAGCCAGAGTGGATACAACCCTAGGTAGTGGTGCTCCTGCAGGCAACGGAGACACCCAAGTCCTACAGTCATGACAGACGGCTCTGGAGTTTGGTGCCTTGCCAGTGGGCCCTACTTTGGAATCTGTGCTCTTGACTGTGATGGAGTTGGACTCAGATGTGACCTCTCTACGCATGCCTCTTCTTTCACTTTTACTGAACCTGTGGTTGGCTCTGAGGTTGATGTGTGCTCAGGAGACCTGAAACTCTGGACAGTCCACGTGCCAGCTGGGCCCTGAGCCTCAGCAGAGTTGCAACACCTACTCTCCGGTTCGTTGGACTTACCCAGGTCAGCTGATGGGGAAGTGAGGATGGTCAACCACCACACCAGAGAACCAAGAGTCTACAGCTGCAAGCAGGAGAACCCCATCCATCGGCCATGTGGGATCTAAGCACCCTCTCGAATTAGAGGTAGAATGGGCATCGCCATCCCAGAGTCCTCAGGATGGAGGAAGAAAATATGGATTAGAGTGGATTTACTGATATTCTACTATAGAATTATTGTGACTCTAGCAATGGAAAAAATTATGTCTTTAATGTGGAGACAGTGGCCACGGGAGTTGCTGAAGGCAGGGAGAGGGAAAAAGAGGTGTGATATGGGGGCATTTTCGGAACTTAGAATTGTCCTCAATGTTATTGCAGGGACAGATGCAGGACATTATATGTCCTGCCATAACCCACTGAATGTACTGGAAGAGAGTGTAAACTACAACACATAATATAGTCCATGTTGTGTAGCAATGCTCCAAAAGGTACTAATCAAATGCAATGAATGTACCACACTAATGAAGGAAGTTGTCGATGTGGGAGGAGTGGGGGTTGTGGGGAGTGGGATATATGGGAACCTCTTATGTTTTTTAATGTAACATTTTGTATGATCTATGTATCTTTAAAAAAAATTTTTTTTAAATGGAAAAAAAACCAACAAGCAGTTCAGAATTGCACACAATTGGAAGGGTACCCCGATAGGGTACCTCAAATTGAGGAGTCACAGAGATTCTCCAGAAATAGATCCTTTGGGAGCAGAGTGCTGACCCAAGACCTTCAGAACAAAGCAGTTGACAATGGATAGAGGACAGCTTCTGCCTAAGATGCCAGAATGAAAGTCCTATCTAATTCCTGTTTTGTTTTTATCTGTTTGTTGATAACCATTCTTCCTCCCATTTTCTATAGAACCTGTGTTGTCATTTATCAATAAGTGCCCTTTTTCTCTTTTCTGCCCTCCATATTGTAATTTTTAGGTCAGAACACATACATTAAAAAAAAAAACAAAAAACCTTGATATTTGGAATAATTTCAAACTTATGGAATGGTTGCAAAAGTAATACAAAACTCATACAAAGAACTCCCATCATACATACCCCATCATACATACCCCAGATATGGAGATCCACTAATTTTAACACTGTGCCACCTTTGCCATTTCCTTCCTTTCTTCCTTCCTTCTTTCCATCCTTCCTCTTTCTCTTCCTTCTCCTCCTCTCCCACCACCTACCAACCTTTTGAGCATTTGAGAGCAGGTTGCACACATCAGACTCCGTGAACACATAATACTTCCATTTACATTTCCTATAAACAAGGGTATTCACTTATGTAATCACCTTAAATGCATTTATCATGTTCAAGAAATGTAATATTGATATAAAGCTTACTTTTTTTTTTTTAGGAGGTACGGAGAAATGAACCCAGAACCTTATACATGGGAAGCAGGCACTCAACGACTTAGCTACATCTGCTCCTCTAACACATTTTATATTCCAATTTTTCTAATGTCCCACTAATTCCTTTTTTTGTTGTTGTTCAAACAGAGAAGAGTTTATTTTTCTTATATAACACAGAAGCAACTACTGGTGGTGGTTCAGTAGTTCAAACTTGTCAGGGCATCTCTAAAAGCTTTGCTTTTAGGTGACTGACTCAGCTTTAGGTTGCAAATTCTTTTTTTTTTTCCTTTATAATATACTTAATTTTTTAAAAAGATGTTAAAATGTTATTAATAGAGGAAAGGGGTAGATGTTGGGTATATGGGAATCACCTATATTTTGTATTTAACTTTTCTGTAACCTAAAGCTTCTTTAAAGACAAAATGAAAAAAAAAAGCCACTCAAGAATAAACAGAAGAAAATGTCACTGTATATACAAGACACAGATCTTACAGTGATAAAAGACAATATCAACTTTTAAAAAATTTTATATTTAATTATTTTTTATTATTTCAAATTAAAATTTTTTTGCATCTCATTTGTTATTTTTAAAACTATCATTGTTATTTCATTTTCTTATTAATTATGTTTGTATATTTTGTTGGCTTCAGTTTTGGAGAAATTTTAGATCACAAAAGGATTACAACTGCAGCAGAGGAGGATCATTGGTGTGGGGTGTCAGAGATGGGGGATGCCTGGGAGGAAGTCCACCTGGGGCATACCTAGAAGGGATATGAATGTGTTCAAGTGTTAATGGGGCATTGTCACAGGGGGTGGAGATAGTCAAAAGAATATCGAATTTTCATCCTAGAAAGCTCTGCCACATTCTCTAATGGGACAGCTAGAATCCCCTGAGTTCAGGGGCAGTGACTAGTGAAGAAGGATGGACCACTGACGGGATCTTGATATTGACAACTGTACTTATGAACCTTTACTTTTGAAATTGAAACTTAGCCTAGTATTATAGGTTGCCTAAGAGTTACCTCCTGAGAGCCTTCTTGTTGCTCAAATGTGGCCTCTCTCTAAGTCAAGCTTAGCATATAAATGCATTACCTTTCCCCCAGTATGGGACATGACTCCTAGGGATAAGCCTCCACGGCACCAAGGGATCACTACCAAGCACCAACTACCAATGCAGCTTGAAAAAGATCTTGACCAAAAGGGGGAAAGGTAAAGACAAATGAGTTTATATGGCTAAGAGACTTCAAAGTGTATTGGGAGATCATTCCAGAGGTTACACTAGTGTCCTTTTGTGTGTGTGTGTTTGTGCTGTCTGCTCTGTGTCCATTTGCTGTGCGTTCTTCTGTGTCTGTATTTATTTCCCCTCCCCCCTTGGGGCTTGCTTGCTGTCTGTTCTCTATGTCCATTCACTGCGAGCTCTTCTGAGTTTTTGCTTGTCTCCCTTTCTTTGTTGTGTCACCTTGCTGATCAGCTCTCTACAGCACCTGCGGGCCAAGTGGCATTCTACAGTGTGCGAGTGAGCCTGCCTTCACAAGGAGGCCCTGGGATGTGAACCCAGGGCCTCCTATATGGTAGATGGGAGCCCAACTAATTGAGCCACAGCTTCTTCCCAACATTAATGTCCTTTTGAGCCTTTTCTCTTCCATTCTTAGATCCCATCCAGTATCATGTATTACATTTAACTAACATTATCTCTTTAGTTTTGCTTTCTTTATCAATTATGGACACATATTTACAACATAAATTTTCCCATACCACCCCTTCCCAAGTATACCATTCAGTGGGATTAATTATATTCACAGGTTGTGGTAATACATTTTAGAACTTTCCCTTCATCCCAAATAGAAACCTTCTACTCCTTTTGTATCAACTTCCCATTGTCTCTTCTCTCCATCCCTGGTAACCTGCACTCTATTTTCTGCCTCTATGAGTTGCATGTTCTGTTATTTTCTTTGTGGTTACCATGGGGCTTAAATTTAAAATCCTAAATCCATAACAATCTTGTATGCTGTGAAACCAACTTAACTTCAATAGTATACATAAGAGGAAGCAGATGTGGCTCAAATGATTAAGCTCCCACCTAACACACGGGAGGTCCCTGGTTTGGTTCCCTATGCCTCCTAAAGAAGACAGGGAGCTGATGAAACAGGCAGGCGTAGCAAGCTGAAGCAAAAAGATGACGCAACAAGAGACGCAATAAGAAAAACACAATGAGAGACACCACAAAGCAGGGAACAGAGGTGGCTCAAGCAATTAGGTGCCTCCCTCCTATCAAAAGTCCTGGGTTCGGTTCCTGGTGCCTCCCAAAGAAACAAGGAAGAGGGAAATGGATGTGGTTCAAGCAGTTGGACTCCCTTTTACCATATAGGAGGTCCAGGGTTCGATGCCCAGGGCCTCCTGGTGAAGGCAAGCCAGCCCACACAGAGTGCCAGCCCATGCAGGAGTGCCACCATCTGGGAGTGCCACTACGCAAAGGAATGATGCCCCACGCAGTAAGTGGCAGCCAACATAGAGAGCTGGCACAGCAAGATGACATAACAAGAGACACAGAGGAGAAACAATAAGAAACCTAGCAAATCTAGGGAGCTGAGGTGGCACAAAAGAATGATCGCCTCTCTCCCACTCCAGAAGGCCCCAGAATTGGTTCCCAGAGCCACCTAATGAGAATACAAGCAGACACAAAAGAACACACAGCAAATGGACACAAAACAGACAACAGGGGGATGGGGGGGAAATAAATCTAAAAAAAAGACAGAAACAAGGAAGATAAACACAGCAAGTACAAAGGAGGGGGTGAGGACAAATAAATAAATAAACATAAGTCTTTAAAAAATTATATACATAAACTATGTTTCTATACTCCGTTCCCCACCTTTATGTAGTTCTTGTCACAAATTACATATTTACACACTATGAGTCCATAACCACTGATTTATCATTATATTTTATGCATTTGCCTTTTAGATCCTGTAGGAAATAAAAAGTGGAGTTACAAATCAGAAATAGAATAGCACTGGTATCTATATTCATGTCATTATCTTCACTAGAGATCTTTATTTCTTCTTGTGACTTCAGCACATAGTCTGGTGTCTTTCCCTTCAGCTGCAGCACTGCCTTTAGCATCTCTTGCAGGGCTGGTCTAGAGGTGACGAAGTCCCTCAGCTTTTATTTATCTGGGAATGTCATCCCCCACTCTGTTTGGTTTTTTGTTTTTTTAGGAGGTACTGGGGATTGAACCCAGGACCTCATACATGGAAAGCAGACACCCAACCACTGAGCTACATCCACACTGCAACGAAAGGTTTGTTTTTCCATTTGTTTGTTCTCAGGGAGTCCTGGGGATCGAATCTAGGACTCGTACATGGGAAGCAGGCACTCAACCACTTGAGCTTCAGCTAGTCCCCGCTCCCTCATTTTTGAAAGACAGTTCTGCTGGATATAGTATTGTTTGGCAGTTTTTTGTTTTCAGCCCTTTAAATATGTCTTCCACTGCCTTCTTGTCTCCATGGTTTCTGTTGAAAAATCAGCATTTAATCTTACTGAGGCTCCCTAGTACATGACAGATTGCTTCTCTCTTGCAGCTTTCAGAATTCTCTTTGTCATCCGAAATTTGATTATAACATGGTACACAATGGATCCATTTGGGTTTATCCTGTTTGGAGTTTATTGTGTGTCTTGGATGGGTTTATTCAAGTCTTTCATTAAATTTGGGGAGTTTTCAGCCACTACTTCTTTAAATATTCTTTCTGCTCCTTCCTCTCTTCTCCTTCTAGGACTCCTACAATGTGTATACTGGTGCATTTGATAGTGCCCCACAGGATCCTCAGGCTCTGTTCACTCTTCTTCATTCTTTCCTTTATCTGATCTTTAGACTGTATGATTTCACTTGTCTTATCTTCAGTTCATGGATACTTTCTTCTGCAAACACCAATATGCTGTTGAATCCCTCTAGAGAATTATTAATTTGTATAACTGTGATTTTCAGCTCCATTTGTTTCTTTTTCACAATTTCCATCTGTCCATTATATTCTCTTTTTGTTCATCTTTCATTTTCCTAGTGTCCTTTAGTTCTTTGTCCATGTCTTCCCTTAGCTCTTTCAGCGTATTTAGTGTTATTTTTTAAAAGTCATTATCTGGAATGTCCCAAGTCTGATCCTCTTCACTGATGGTTTCTAATGCTTTAACCTTCTCCTTTGCCTGGGCCATCACTTCCTGTTTCTTTTAATGTTTATAATCTATTGTTTAAACAAAAGATTTTGACATTTTAATGTATTATTCCCAGAATTTAGACTGTATGGCATATGTTTTTTAAGCTTGTACCTAGCTAGTGTTATGACAGTTTTCCTTGAATGCTTGGAGCTAAAAAAAAAAATGTCAGATTGGCCTGTAATGCGCTCCTTCAGAGCTATCTATGCAATGAGTTTAGAAAATAGCTCCAGGCCAAAGGATAGGGACCTCCCTGGTCCTTTCTGCGCATGCCCATGTCTTGTCTTGGTGTGTATATTCGGCCCTAGGAATTCCCCTATTTAGTTTCAAATGTCGCCCCTTCCTTAGGAAACATTTTCCTCATGGTCCCAGGCCAGTGTAGGACCATAACCAGCAAACCCCTGCTCCCCGCAGTCACCTGCCTGCTCCCCCACAGCATTCTGTGGGAGGGCTCTGTGAGCAGCCTTCAAGATGCAGGGCACGCTCTCAGGCAGTGAGTTCCTCAGGCCCCCACTAGGCAGACTGGGAAAAATATATGCTCCCAGTGTGTACAAGAGGGCTACTCTGCTCCCTCTGGGACTGGAACCAAGAATCCACATTGGGCTTGCAGGCAGCTAGTGAGGGGTGGGGAAGGGGCCGACCTGGGCATCTGGGGATCCTACCGCTTTAAGTAGCCACTTTTTCTTGCCCAGTACCTGCTGTGTTACTGCAGTCCTTTGTTATCTGGGGCTTTGAGAAAGATGTTTCTGTCAGTTCTCACTGGTTATTTTTTAAAGACTCTATGGGGGAAGTGGATTTGGCTCAAGCAATTGGGCTCCCATCTACCATATGGGAGGCCCTGGGTTCAATTTCCGGGGTTCCTGGTGAAGGCAAGCTGGCCCATGCCATGGGGCGCTGGCAAAGCGAGATGACACAACAAAGGAAATCACAGAAGAGAGACAGTGAGAGAGGCAGCAGACCAGGTGCTTCAGCGATTGAGCGCCTCTCTCCCACACCGGAGGTCCCAGGATCGGTTCCCAGTGCCTCCTAAAAAGAAGACAAGCAGACACAGAAGAACATGCAGCAAACGGACACAGAAAGCAGACAGCGAGTGCAGGCAGCAAGGAAGGGGGAATAAATAAAATAAAATGAATCTTAGGGGAAAAAAAAGACTTCTACAGGGGGACAGAAACCTGAAGTTTCTCATTCTGCCTTTCTTGGCCAGGTGAGGTTGCGCCATTGTTTGCTCTGGGAGCCAGCACAGGACTAAAGAGATCCAACTCTCTCAATTACCCTCTCTACTGAATGGGAATGGTTGTTGAGGGTGCAGAGGGGAGTGGAATTATTTCCTACCTAGGAAAATGGAGGGGGCTGCCAGAAAAGGTTGGAGAACCGAATCTGAGAACGTTTAAATTCTGAGGCTCTTAGTCTCTAGGCAGGATCCTCTGTCACAAGGCAGCAAACACACCCCAACTAGGCTTTGAACTGAGAGGGCTGCCGAAGAGCACCATCTGCTGGCAGACCAAGGAAGCCTATGTGAGAAACTGAAAGAATTAGTAAATAAATGAGAGGCTTTTTACAGCCTTTAAAACCTCCGTCTCTTGGAATCAGGGCTGCTACCCATTACTGGGTCCAGGGACCAGATTTGAGCAACTAACAGGGACAATCCTAAAAACCTAGAACAAGTTGAACTAAGAATCAAATAACAGGGAAGTGGACTTGGCCCAGTGGTTAGGGCGTCCGCCTACCACATGGGAGGTCTGCGGTTCAAACCCCGGGCCTCCTTGACCCGTGTGGAGCTGGCTCATGTGCAGTGCTGACGCGCGCAAGGAGTGCCATGCAAAGCAGGGGTGTCCCCCGCGTAGGGGAGCCCCAAGCGCAAGGAATGGACCCCGTAAGGAGAGCCGCCCAGCGCAAAAGAAAGTGCAGCCTGCCCAGGAATGGTGCCGCACACACGGAAGAGCTGACACAGCAAGATGACACAACAAAAAGAAACACAGATTCCCGGTGCTGCTGATAAGGACAGAAGTGATCACAGAAGAACACACAGCGAATGGACACAGAGAGCAGACAACAGGGGGGAGGGGGAATAAATAAATCTTAAAAAAAAAAAGAATCAAAGAACAGCAGTAACACATAGCCTCCCTCCATGAAGAGAGAGAGAAACAGCATCAGAGTAAACTCACCAACATAATCAGATGCCTAAAAACCAACAAAAAGTTACAAGCCATGCTAAGAAAATAGAAGAAATGGCCCAAGAAAAGAAATATATCAAAGCCCCAGATGAGACCCCGGATTTGAAATAACTAGTCAACAAGATTCATACAAATTTCAAAAATCAGATTAAAGAATTAGAAGATAATATGACTAAAGAGATAAAGGTCATCAAGATGACACTGAGTGAGCACAGTGAAGAATTTGAAAACCTGAATAGAAAAATAACAGCTTATGGGAATGAAAGACAAGACAGATAAGATCGAAAACATATTAGATGGGAAGCGGATGTGGCTCAAGTGATAAGGCCTCTGCCTACCATATGGGAGGACCCAGGTTCAATCCCTGCGGCCTCCTGATAAAAAAGAAGAGAAAGTGTGCCTGTGCAGCAAGCCAGTGCCCACATGACAAGCCAAGTGTCCGCATGGTGAGCCAAGTGCCCATGCGAGTGCCCATGTAGCAAGCTGAGTGCCCATGTGGTGAGCCGAGTGCCAGTGTGGCAAGCTGAGCACCCACGTAGTGAGCCAGTGCCTGTGTGGTGGGTCACTGCCCGCACAAGTGAGTCACACAGCAAGATGATAATGCAACAAAAGAGATGAAGGGGAGAGTCAAGGTGAAGTCCACAGAGACCAGGAACTGAGATGGCACAATTGACAAGGAACCCCTCTCCACATCAGAGGTCCCCAGGATCGAATCCTGGTGATCCTAGAGGAGAAAGATGAGAAGACCAAAAAAAAAGAGAAATAGATACAGAAGCTCACACAGCAAGTGGACACAGACAGCAAAAAGAGCAGGGCAGGGAAGGGGAGAAGAAGGGAAAAAAACATTATATAGAGCAAATGTGGCTCAAGCAATTGGATGCCTGCCTCCCATGAGGGAGGTCCCAGGTTTGGGTCCCAGTGCCAGCTAAAAGAAAATGAGCTGATGCAATGAGCAGAAGCAATAAGCAGATGCAACAAGCAGGGAGCGGATGTGCTCAAGAAGTATGTCACCCACCTTTCACATGGGAGGTCCCAGGTTCAGTTCTGTGCCTCCTAAAGAAGATGAGCAGGTAATAAGTGGACATAATGAGGAGCCAAGGAGCAGACACAGCGAGCAGACAAATGAGGTACCATCTCAGGGTGGGAGGGAACACATTTGAGGGAGCCAGTGTAGCTTAGTGGTTGAGCGCCTGCTTGGCATGTACAAGGTCCCGGGTTCAATCCTCAATACCTCCTAATCTCTCTCTCACACACACACAGTACAAGAATACAATATCAGACTCAAAACGATAGAAGAAAGAATGAGCAAAACAGAAGACAAAATAGCTGAATTTGAAGAGAGAACAGCAAGAGAAAAGAAAGGAAAGAACTGAGCAGGGGCTCAAGAAATTGAATGACGATACAAAATGCAACAACATACGTGTCATGAGAGTTCCAGAAGGAGAAGAGAAGGGGAAAGGGGCAGAAAGAGTGTTTGAGGAAATAATAGCTGAACATTTCCTAACTCTCATGAAAGAAATGACCTTACATGTGGAAGGCGTACAGTATACCAAAATCAAAATAAATCCAATTAGACCTACTACTAGACACATACTACTCAGATTGTCAAACATCAAAGATGAAGAGAAAATTCTGAGAGCAGCAAAGAAGAAGCAAACCGTCACATACGTGAGACGCCCAGTAAGACTTAATGCAGATTTCTCATCAAAAACCATGGAGGCAAGAAGACAGTAGTATGATACAATAGGGTACAGAAAGAGAAAAACTGCCAGCCAAGGATCCTTTATCCGGCAAAATTGTCCTTCAAATGTGAAGATGAGTTTAAAATACTCACAAATAAACAGAAACTGAGAAAGTTTGTAAAAAAGAATCTGCCTGAAAGAAAAAGACAGGAGGGAGAGGCTTGGAGGAGAGTGTAGAGGGCAAGAATAGCAGAAAGGATAACCAGAAGAGTAAAATACCCAATGAAAATAAGATTAGACATGAAACCCAAAGAATAAAAGAATGGAAATAAATGCATTTACAGTAATATCATTGAATGTGAATGGATTAAACTCCCAATCAAAAGATAGGCTGACACAATGGATTAAAAAAACAAACAAACATGAAGTCATCCATATGCTACCTACAAGAATCTCACCTTAGACCCAGGGATACAAACTGGCTGAAAGTGAAAGGCTGGAAAAAGATACTCCATGCAAACAGTAACCAAAGAAGAGCAGGGATAGCTATACTAATATTGGACAAAATAACCTAAAGGCAAAAAGGTTATGAGATACAGGAAGCCATTATATATTTTAAAAAGGGACAGTCCACTGGGAAGAAATAATAATCATAAATATTTATGCACCTAATCAGGGTGCCCCAAAATGCATGAGGCAAACTCTGGCAAAACTGAACTGAGAAATAGACATTGCTACATTAATATTTGGAGGCTTTAACACAGCACTCACATCATTAGAACAACTAGACAGAAGCTCAACCTAAACATAGAACTTGAACAATATTATAAACGAGCTGGATTTAACAGACATAACAGAACTTTGCATCCCAAATCAGCTGCATTATAAATTCTTCTCAAGTGTCCATGGATCTTTCTCCAGGATAGACCACATGTTAGGGCACAATGCAGCTCTCAATAAATATAAAAAGATTGAAATTATACAAAGCACCTTCTCTATCAATAATTGACAGGAAAAAAGTAAATTTGCAAATGTGTGGAGGCTGAACAACACATTCCTAAATAATCAGTGTGTCAAAGAAGAAACTGCAAGTGGAATCAGTAAATATTTTGAGACAAATGAAAACAAGAACACAACTTATCAAAACTTATGGGAATAGATGTGGAGTGGACACAACCATTCCAAGGTCCACAGGATGGAGGAATAGAATATGGATGAGAGTGGACTTACTGATATTCTATTCATGAACTATTGTGATTAGTAATCGAAGAAAATGTGGCATTGGTGAGGAGAAAGTGGCCATGGTGGCTGCTGGGTGTGGGGAATGGGAGGAAGAGATGAGATTTGGAGGCATTTTTGGGACTTGGAGTTGTCCTGGGTGATGCTGCAGGGACAGTTACCGGACATTGTATGTCCTCCCATGGCCCACTGGATGGAATGTGGGAGAGTGTGGGCTATGATGTGGACCATTGACCATGAGGTGCAGCGGTGCTCTGAGCTGTATTCACCAAATCCAATGAATATCTCATGATGACAGAGGAGATTGTTGCTATGGGGGGAGGAGTGGGGTGAAGGGGGTGGTGGGTATATGGGGACCTAATATTTTTTTAATGTAATATTAAAAAAATAAATAAAGACAAAAAAAAAAACTTATGGGATACAGCAAAGGCAGAGTTGAAAGGGAAATTTATGGCCCTAAATGCCTATGTTAAAAAAGAAGAAAAAGCTAAACTCAAAGACTTAACTGAACCACTAGAGAAATTAGGAAAAGAAAAGCAAACCAATCCCAAAGCAAGCAGAAAGAAAGAAATAATAAAGATTAGAGCAGAAATAAGTGATATTGAGAACAAAAAAAACAATACAGAAAATCAACACAACCAAAGGCTGGTTCTTTGAGGAGATTAATAAAACTCACAAACCCCTAGTTAGACTAACAAGAAAAAAGAGAGAAAATGCAAATAAATACAATCAGAAATGAAAGGGGGGAAGTCACAACTCACCCCACAAAAATAAAAAGATTAAGAGGATATTATTGGAAGCTGCATGCCAACAAACTAGCCAACTTGAGATGAAACGTATAAATTCCTAGAAATGAACAACCAACATACACTGACGCTACAAGAAATACAAGAACTTAAACAAACCAATCATGTTTAAGGAGATTGAATCAGTCATCAAAAATCTCCCAGCAAAGAAAAGTCCAGGACCAGATGGCTTCATAGGTGAATTCTTCCAAGCATTTCAAGAAGAATTAACACCAATCCTGTTTAAACTCTTCCAAAAAATTGAAGAGGAGGGAAAATTACTCAATACATTTTATGAAGCCAACATCATGCTAATACCAAAGCCAGATAAAAATACTACAAGAAAAGAAAATTACAGATCAATCTCTCTAATGAAAATAGATGCAAAAATTCTCAACACGATACTTGCAAATCGAATCCAACAGCATATCAAAAGACGTATACATCATGACCAAGTGTGATTTATACCTGGTATGCAAGGCTAGTTCAACATAAGAAAATCAATTAATGTAATACATCGCATTAACAGATTGAAGAAAAAATAATACATGATCATCTCAATCGATGCAGAAAAGGCATTCAACAAAATCCAGCATCCTTTTTTTGATAAAAACACTTCAAAAGATAGGAATAGAAGGGAAATTCCTCAATATGATAAAAGGAATATATGAAAAACCCACAGTCAATATCATACTCAATGGGGAAAGGTTGAAAGCTTTCCCTCTAAGATCTGGAACAAGACAAGGATGCCCATTGCCACCATCGTTATTCAATATTGTACTAGAAGGTCTAGCTAGGGCAATTAGACAAGAAAAAAATATTAAAGGCATCCAAATAGGAAGAGAGGAAGTAAAACTCTCACTGTTTGTGGATGACATGATCCTGTACTTAGAAAATCCTTAAGTATTCATGACAAAGCTATTTGAGCTAATAAATGAGTTCAGCAAAGTGGCAGGATACAAGACCAACATGCAAAAATCAGTAATGTTTTTGTACACTAGTATGGAACAATCTGAGGAGGAAACCAGGAGAAAAATTTCATTTCAATAGCAACAAAAAGACTCAAATACCTAGAAATTAATTTAACCAAAGAAGTACAGGACCTATATGCAGAAAACTATAAAACAATGCTAAAAGAAAACTTAAAAAACCTAAACAAATGGAAAGACAATCCATGTTCATGGATTGGAAGAATAAATATTGTGAAGATGTCATTCCTACCCAAAATGATTATAGATTGAATGCAATACCAATCAAAATGTCAACAGCTTACTTTACAGAATTAGAAAAGGCAATTACCAAATGCATTTGGAAGGGAAAGTTCACCTGAATAGCCAAAAGCATTCTAAAAAAGAGGAGCAACATGGGAGGAATTTCGCTGCCTGACGTATTACCAAGCTACAGTGGTCAAAACAGCATGATGCTGGAATAAAGATAGACACACATTAGTAGAACAGAATTGAGAACCCAGAAATAAATGCTCACCCATACAGTCAAATGGTTTTTGACAAACCTTCCAAGTCAATGTTAATGGGACAAAGAAGTAATTTCAACAAAGGGTGGTGGGACAACTGGATATTTATAACCAAAAGAATGAAAGAGTAACCCTATCTCACTTCCAATACAAGAGTCAACTCCAAATGGATAAAAGAACCTAAATATAAAAGCCAGGACCATAAAACTACCAGAAGAAAATGTAGGGAAACATCAAGATTTTATGATATGTATGGTAGTTTCTTGGATCTTATACCCAAAGCACAAGCAGCAAAAGAAAAAAAAAGATCAATGGTATGTCCTCAAAATTAAATGCTTTGCATCTCAAAGGCCTTTGTCAAAAGGGTGAAAAGGCAGCCAAATCAATGGGAGAAAATATTTGCAAATAATAAATGTGATAATGGCTTAATATACGTGACACATAAAGAGATTTGACTAACAACAATAAAAAGGCAAATGATCTGATTATAAAATGGGCAAGCAACTTGAATAGACTGTTGAAGAAGAAATACAAGTGGTGAGAAAACACATGAAAAAGTGTTCAACATCACTACTGATTAGGGAAATGCAAATCAAAACCTACAATGAGGGGAAGCGGACTTGGCCCAATGGATAGGGCATCCGCTTACCGCATGGGAGGTCCGCAGTTCAAACCCCGGGCCTCCTTGACCCGTGTGGTGCTGGCCCGTGCACAGTGCTGATGCATGCAAGGAGTGCCATGCCACGCAGGGGTGTCCTCCTCATAGGGGAGCCCCACGCACAAGGAGTGCACCCTGGAAAGAGAGCCACCCACCCTGGAAAGAGAGCCACCCAGCGTGGAAAAGTACAACCTGCCCAGGAGTGGTGCCGCACACATGGAGATCTGACACAACAAGATGATGCAACAAAAAGAAACACAGATTCCCAGTGCCGCTGATAAGGATAGAAGCGGTCACAGAAGAACACACAGCGAATGGACACAGAGAGCAGACAACAGGGGGCTGGGGGGAGAAGGAGAGAGAAATAAATAAAAAATAAATCTTAAAAAAAAAAACTACAATGAGATATTATTTCACACCTATCAGAATGGCCATTATTAAAAACACAGAGAACTACAAGAGTTGGAGAGGATGTGGAGAAATAAGAACATTTATTCCCTGTTGGTGGGAATGCAGAATGGTACAGCCACTGTGGAGGACTGTTTGGCAGCCCCTAAAGAAGAATATAGACTTGCCGCATGACCCTGCAATACCACTACTGGGTATATACCCAGAAGAACTGCGAGCAGTGACATGAATAGACATCTGCACACTGATGTTCATAGTGCCATTATTCACGATTGCCAAAAGTTAGAAAAAACCCAGGTGTCCATCAACAGATAAATGGATAAACAGGGAAACAGACTTTGGCCCAGTGGTTAGGGCGTCCGTCTACCACATGGGAGGTCCGCGGTTCAAGCCCCGGGCCTCCTTGACCCGTGTGGAGCTGGCCCATGCGTAGTGCTGATGCGCGCAAGGAGTGCTGTGCCACACAGGGGTGTCCCCCGCGTAGGGGAGCCCCACGCGCAAGGAGTGCACCCATAAGGAGAGCCGCCCAGCGCGAAGGAGGGAGCAGCCTGCCAGGAATGGCGCCGCCCACACTTCCCGTGCCGCTGACGACAACAGAAGCGGACAAAGAAACAAGACGCAGCAAAAAGACACAGAAAACAGACAACCAGGGGAGGGGAGGGGAATTAAATAAATAAAAATAAATCTTTAAAAAATAAATAAATAAATGGATAAACAAACTGTGGTGTATTCCAAGATGGAATATTATGCAGCTATGAGAAGAAATGAAGTTGTAAAACATGACAACATGGGTGAACCTGGAGAACATTATGTTGAGCGAAGCAAACCAGACAAAAACGGACAAATGCTGTATGACTGCATTACTATGGACCAGATATATTGTGTAACATATTGTATGATTTTTTAAAAATTTATATCTAGTACATTTAAATGAGAAATTTGTTTTCATTCAACTATGTTTTCTTTTTAGTTTTTAATGGTTTATATTTTCAATTATTAATTGTACAAAATAAAGCTAAAAAAATTTAACAAACCATTCACTTTAAGGAGACTGAATCAGTCATTAAAATCTCCCAGCAAAGAAAAGTCCAGGACCAGATGGCTTCACAGGTTGAATTCTACCAAGCATTTCAAGAAGAATTAACACCAATCCTGTTTAAACTCTTCCAAAAAATTGAAGAGGAGGGAAAATTACCCAGAACATTTTATGAAGCTAACATCACCCCAAAACCAAAGCCAGATAAAGACACTACAAGAAAAGAAATTACAGACAAATATCTCTAATGAACATAGATAAAAAAATTCTTGACAAAATACTTGCAAATAGAATCCAACAGCATATCGAAAGAATTATACACCGTGACCAAGTGGGATCTATTCCTGGTATGCAAAGGTGGTTTAACATAAAATCAATCAATGTAATAAACCACATTAACAAATTGAAGGGCAAAAAAACATATGATCATCTCACTTGATACAGAAAAGGCATTCAACAAAATCCAGCATCCTTTCTTAATAAAAACACTTCAAAAGATAAGAAGAGGAGGAAAATTTCTCAATATGATCAAGTACATATATGAAAAATCCAGAGCCAACATCATACTCAATGGGAAAAGGTTGAAAGCTTTCCCTTTAAGATCAGGAACAAGACAAGGATTCCCACCATCACACTGTTATTCAATATTGCGCTAGAAGTTCTATCTAGAGCAATTATACAAGGGGGAAAAAAGACATCTGTTTTAGTTAGCCAAAAGGAGAACTGATGCAAAGTACCAGAATTCTACTGGCTTTTATAAAGGGTATTTATTTGGGGTACAAGCTTACAGTCACAAGGACCTAAAGAGTCCAACTCAAGGTACCATGAGAGGTACTTTCTCACCCAAAGTCAATCTTGCACCTTGCATCTTGTTGAATAAGATGGCAGGCTGTGTCTGCAAGGTTTCAGCCTTCCTTCTTCCTCTTAAGACTCCCTGGTCCCAACTTCTGATCTCAGCTAGGCTGGTATAAGGCTTGTCTCTCTCTCCTGGGGGCTCATGTCCTTCCAGGCTCAGCTGCTCTGGTCTTTTCACAAGGTCAGCTGTAGAATATCATCAGCCTCATCTTACTTCCTAGGGCCTCTGCCATGTCTAATGAGCTGAGCTGTCTCTCTTCCTCAAATCAAAGCCCTAATCTTAATATAATTTAATCAAAGATATCTCAGCTGAATCTAATACAGTCAAAGTGTATCACACCCAGAGGAACAGACTAGTTTACAAACATAATCAAATATATTTTTTGGAATTCATAAATAATATTAAACTGCTACAGCATCCAAATAGGAAGAGAGTAAATCTCTCACTATTTTCAGATGACATGATCTTGTATTTAGAAAATGTTGAGGAAATGGATGTGGCTCAAGCAGTTGGGCCCCCATTTACCATATAAGAGGTCCAGGGTTTGATGCTCAGGGCCTCCTGGTGAAGACCAGCTGGCCTGCACAGAGTGCTGGCGCAGGAAGATGACACAACAAGAGACACAGAGGAGAGACAATAAGAGACGTAGCAGAAGAGGGAGCTGAGGTGGTACAAGAGAATGATCGCCTCTCCCCCACTCTGGAAGGTCCCAGGATTGGTTCATGGAGCTACCTAATGAGAATACAAGCAGACACAGAAGAACACACAGCAAATGGACACAGAGAGCAAACAATAAGGGGGTGGGGGAACGAGAAATAAATAAATCTTTAAAAAAAAGTTGAAATGTCTACAACAAAGCTACTTGAGCTAATAATAAGTTCAGCAAACTGGCAGAATACAAGATGAACACAAAAAATCAGTAATGCTTTTTGTACACTAGTACTGAACAATCTGAGGAGGAAATCAAGGGAAAATTTCCTTTTACAATAGCAAAAAAAAAAAAAAAATTAAAATCCTAGGAACCAATTTAACCAAAAGAAGTACAGAATCTATATTTAGAAAACTACAAAACAATGCTAAATTAAATCAAAGAACACCTGAACAAAAGAAAAGACATTCTGTGTTCATGGATTGGAAGACTAAAGATCGTGAAGATGTCAATCCTACCCAAGCTGATTTACAGATTCAATGCTACACCAATCAAAATTCCACAGCCTACTTTTCAGAAATAGAAGAGACAATTACTAAATTTATTTAGAAAGGGAAGTGCACCTGAATAGCCAAAAGCATTCTAAAGAAGAGTGATGTGGGAGGACTTTCACTGCCTGACCTTGAAACATACTACTAAACTACAGTGGTCAAAACAGCATGGTATTGGCATAAAGGCAGGCATATTAGATCAGTGGAATAGAATTGAGAGTCCAGAAATAAACCCTCACCTCTCCAGTCAATTGGATTTTGACAAATATATTGAGTCTGTGTTAATGGGACAAAACAGTTTCTTCAAACGTGCTCCCCTAACCAGTCACATAGGATGCCCGCTTCTAATTAGTTCACCGCCAGCTTCCCTATGCCAGTGCCCTCCAATCAGAGCATACCTGAAGCCTTCCCTTCTTTCCACTCTTAAACTTCCCACTTCTCTGCCTGCCTTTGAGTCTCTGCCAGGTGCCAGTGATGGTGGCTGACTCCCTTGCTAAAGCAAGCTGAATTAATAGCCTTTGTCTCATTTGGGGATTCTTTATTTCCACACCAGAAATCAACTTTCCTTAACATCCTCCAGCTCTTTTACAATCGCATACTCCAGCCCTTAAAAACCCTGCTGCCCTTTGGATGAAGCTGAGGTCCAGTCTCTCTTCCCTGCTCCAGTAGTCCTTGAATAAAGTTATCCTTGCCTGTTTACATTATCTCGCGCAATTTTTTCTTCTTCAGTAATGGTGCCTGTGACTCGGTTAGGACTGGGTTTATCACTGGACTCCCGGACCTCTCACCCAGGTCTTCAGTGCGCACCTCTGAACCCTCTGTCTTCACTCCTGACCAACTGTTATTGGAGATCATTGGTGGTTCTGACTCCTGATCCTATGCTCCAGACATTCCACCACTGAAGCACAGTAAAGACCCAACTTTGATTCTTTACAGACTGCTCTTTTTTACACTGAGATCGCAATGAGTAGAGATTCACTCCCTGACTCTTGCTGCTTGAGTAAGAAACTTCCTGGAAGGAAGTCTTCTTGGCTTTTTTGCGTGGGGATTTAATCCCTAACTTTCCACTGAGCATTTCTTCATGGCTCCTTTCTGTTTTAGTGAGAATCTACCAGGATGCAAGTTTTCTTGGCTCTTTTCACTGGAGACTTAGGAGAATTCCTGCCTCTTTTGTGAGGCCTCTGTTGTCTTTTTCTGTTTGGTATGTTGAGATCTCATGTGAATTTTGCTATTTTTCTGTTGTTTGGATTCCATTCAAATTTCGGTTTGTTATTTTGATACCTCTCTTCACTACAGGAAATCCAGTCTCTTCATTCTTCTTCTCTAAAGACTGTTGTTGATTATACATTTCTTCACTACAGCTAACTCTGTGTGCTTGCTTTCTTGATGACATAACTTCAGTAAGGACTCACTAGAACTCCAATAGCCTCTCAGAGATACTTAAGATCCTCCCAAAATGGCTCATCTAGAACTCTCCCTTATTATCACTTCCCTCTTCCTTTCTACCATTTTCATCCTTTCCTTTAGCTCCTTTGAGTCCTTTCCGCTTTCACTCCAGCCTCTCAGTTCTGTCAGTTTATGTCTGACACATGGCTGAAAATTTTAGAGTTGACGCTATCACTCTAGTGACAAATCAACCTTAAAAATCCCTTAAAGGAGCGCTATTCTAATTGGCTTAAAGATAAGTAAGCACTTACATAAACTAAATATTTCTAAAAGCCCAGAAATTAAGAAAACTAACTTCTTATATTTCCAATATTCAAAAGAGAAAAAAACCTTTCATATAAAAATCAACCTCAAATGTTTTAAGAATTCAAGTTCATATAATTTAGGTAAGCTTTGGCGGACGAAACTAGTTTAATGAAAACAGCTATTTTCTTCTGGGTTATCAGCTTCAAGCACAATACAAGCATATCGGGGTATATTTTTTCTAAACTTACACAGGTTTGCTAGCATTATATCTACTAGATGTTTAAGATGATGAAAAAATGTTATTTCTGTTTAGCCAAAATAAATGGTTATTCTTATAAACTTCATTTCAACAGTAATTAAGTTTTGTAAGTTGTCAGTTTAAAGATAGTTTCCAAGTTCTTCGGTGACTTAAAAATTTAGGCTTATTCTAAATTATGTGTGCAAAGTACACAGGATGTGTTTTTGTTAAGGAAAAAAAGAATAGTTGTATGCTAAAGTAAAATGACTAGTTGTTAAGAATGAGAAAGAGGAAAGTGTAGGACAAAACCTGAATGAATATGAAAAGTTGTTGGTTTGTGGAAAAGGAATTTTGTTTCTAATGGTCAAAGCTGGGTAAGATTTTGTGGGTTTATCTATAAGATAAATAGAATACTTATGCAAAACTAGAATTTGGCTTCCTCTCTATTAAAATGACAAAACTTCTTAGATTATTGATCCACTTTTAATAAGCGGTTTGTAAAGACTTTTCTTTACCTTCTGAGTAAATGGCCTAGAAAGCAGAGTCTTATCAGAATAATTTCCTGTACTTTATGTTGACTTTATCGAGGCACATTAGTGTAGGGAAAAGAGGAAAAGATGAGTCACAGCTGGGATCCAGCGGAGACCATGGCTGTGAGATCCCACCCAGAAAACCCCTGAAAGAAGGCTGCTACTAAGAACAAGGCCAGAAAGAGCACACTGAGACCCTCGCCACAAGGTCCCACTTGGAACTCTTTCTGGTGTCAAGGGGAGGCCCTGGATAACTCCAAACAGGCTTCCCCATTGGTCCCAGATAACCGCAGACAAAGGCCTCATTGGTCCCCTGAGAACTAACAGGTGGGGCAACCAATCAGAACAGCAAACAGCTGGGGCTCCTCCCCCAACATTAGGAGAGGGGAGGAGTGAAGGGCGTCCTTAATAAAAGCAGCCCCCCAACCCCAAGTGCTCTCTAATTGCCTGGAGAAGCCTGCATCTACCTCTTGGGTGTGTACTTCTGTTCTTTCCTCTCATTTCTCAATAAACTCTTATAAAGGCCTAACTAAACTGGCATGTTCTTAAATTCTTTTATGTAACAAAGCCAAGAACCTAGAGGAAGCCAGCATCCCCCCGGCTTGATTACTGTGTCCTTGATTATTTAAGAAAGCAGTCTTCTCACTTTTAAAAGAAATGAGGTTTTTTCATAAACATGTCACTTCCTATATTTGCTTCTTAAATCTTTTATTGATTTATTCTTAAATCTCTCTGTAACTTTACTTACATAGAGAACTATGTATTATTTCACAGTAACCCATGATCCTATTTAACCAAGTGTTCAAACCTCCCAACAAATTTTGACATTTTCCCGTCACAAAATCAAATCCTGAATATCTTTTTTTTTTTTTTAAAGATTTATTTTTATTTAATTCCCCTCCCCTCCCCCCCGGTTGTCTGTTTTCTGTGTCTTTTTGCTGCGTCTTGTTTCTTTGTCCGCTTCTGTTGTCGTCAGGGGCACCGGAAGTGTGGGCGGCGCCATTCCTCGGCAGGCTGCTCCCTCCTTCGCGCTGGGCGGCTCTCCTTATGGGTGCACTCCTTGTGGGGTGCACTCCTTGTGCGTGGGGCTCCCCTACGCGGGGGACACCCCTGCGTGGCAGGGCACTCCTTGCGCGCATCAGCACTGCGCATGGGCCAGCTCCACACGGGTCAAGGAGGCCCGGGGCTTGAACCGCGGACCTCCCATGTGGTAGGTGGATGCCCTAACCACTGGGCCAAAGTCCATTTCCCCTGAATATCTTCTTGATCTCCAGTTGTCTTTGAGATTTTCTAGAGTCCCTGGAAAATCACAAAGAATTTCTTCTTTCATCTTGTTTTGTTTTGTTTTTTTTTAAGAGAGAGAGTTTTACTTGCTATGCTATGAATTGCATGGGAAGTATTGTCAAATTAAAAAGAGATGAACAAGACAAATAGCTGACTTTTACCACTGCAATTCAATATTGTACTAGAAGTTTTAACCAGATCAATTAGGCAAGAAAAAAAAATAAAAGGTATCCAAACTGGAAAGGAAAAAGTGAAACTCTCTCTCTTTGCAGACAACATGATCTTACATATAGAAAATCCAAAGGAGTCCACCAGAAAACTATTAGAGCTAATAAGCAGATTCAGGAATGTGGCAGGATCAACATACAAAAATCAGCTGTGTTCCTGTACACTAGCAATGAACAATCTGAAGAGGAAATTAAGAAAGCAATTCACTTTATAATAGTAACTAAAAGAATAAAATATCTGAGAACAAATTTAACCAAGGATATAAAAGACTTGTACACTGAAAACTATAAAATACTGCTGAGAGAAATTAAAGAAGACCTAAATAAATGGCAAGACATTCAGGAACTGAAAGAGTTAATATTATTACAATGTCAGTGTTACCCAAAGCAATCTACAGATTCAATGCAGGCCCTACCAAAATTTCAGCATTCTTTTACCCCCAAAATGGAAAACCAATCCTCAAATTAATATGAAATTGCAAGGGGCCCTGAATTGCCAAAACTATTTTGAAAAAGAACAGAGCTGGAGGACTCACAGTTTCTGATTTCAAATTGTATTACAAAATGACAGTAATCAAAACACTGTGGCAGTCCATCTACCACATGGGAGGTCCGCGGTTCAAACCTGGGGCCTCCTTGACCCGTATGGAGTGGCCCACATGCAGTGCTGATGCGCACAGGGAGTGCCGTGCCATGCAGGAGTGTCCCCGCGTAGGGGAGCTCCATGCACAAGGAGTGTGCCCCGTGAGGAGAGTCGCCCAGCGCGCGAGAGAGTGCAGCCTGCCCAGGAATGGCACTGCACACACGGAGAGCTGACACAAGATGATGCAACAAAAAGAAACACAGATTCCCATGCTGCTGACAACAACAGAAGCAGACAAAGAAGAAGACGTAGCAAATAGACACAGAGAACAGACAACTGGGGCAGGGGGGAAGGGAAGAGAAATAAATAAAATAAATAATAAATCTTAAAAAAATAAAAACACTGAGGCAGTGTGATAAAGACAAATAGGCCAATGGAACAGAATTGAAAGCCCAGTAATAGACCCATATTTCTGTGGCCAGGTGATTTTCCACAAAAGTACAGATTACATGCAATGGGGAAAAATGCGTTTCTTCAGCAAATGGTGCTGGGAAAACTGAATATACACATAGAAATGAATGACATTAGACCCCTAAGTCACACCATGTACAAAAATCAACTCAAAATGGGTCAAGGACCTAACTATAAGAACTAAAACTCTAACAATCTCAGAAGACAACAAAGAGGCATATGGCACATGACTTTGCATTTTCTGATTTTTCCACCTTAGTTCAGCAGGGAAGCTGTTGCTTTACACAGCTTCTTGCCATATTCAGGACACGGCAAGTCTTTGTGATCTGGGATCTGGTGGTACATCCTAAGATATGACACCAAAAGAAACAATAGATATATTTGACATCATCAAAATTAAATTGTGCATCAAAGGAAATTACCGCATATAGTGAAAAGAAAACCTATAGAATGGAAGAAAATAGTTACACTCTATATGTTGTATAAGGATTTATATCCAGAATATGTAAAGAACATTTACAGTGCAACAACAAAAAGACAAACAACCCAATTAAAAAATGGTCAAAGGACTTGAACAGACATCTTTCTAAAGAAGATATACAGTCATAAGAATGTGAAAAGATGTTCAACATCATTAGCAATTTAGGGAAATGCAAATCAAAACCACAATGAGATACCACTTCACACCCATCCAGATGGTTTATTATTATTTAAAAGAAAAAAAAAAGAATAGGAAATAACAAGTGTTGGGGAGGATGCAGAGAAATTGGAACTCTAGTGTATTGGTGGGAAAGTAAAATAGTGCAGCCACTGTGGAAAGCAATATGGTATTTCCTCAAAAAGTTAAATATAGAATTAGCAAATGGCATGGCAATGCCACTTCAAGGTATATACCAAAAAAGAGTGAAAACAGGATTGCAAACAAATACTTGTACGGCAATGTTTGTAGCAGCATTATTCCCAATAGCCAAGAGTTAAAAACAATCCAAGTGTCCCTCAAAAGATGAATGGATAAAAAAAATGTGGTACATACATACAATGGAATATTATTCAGTCATAAAAATGACTGAAATTATGAGACATGCTACCACATGAAAGAACCTTGGAAAGAGATGACTAGAAATTGCAAATTTGCAGAGATAAAATGTAGATTGGAAAAAAAAGTAGATGAGAGGTTTCCGAGAGGTGGAGGAATGTTTGTTTGAAAATAAATAAACAAATAAATAAGATGTTAACTTTCCCTTAGTCTGATTTATATGGGTAAAATGCTATTATGTAGGGAAGCGGATTTGGCCCAATGGATAGAGTGTCTGCCTACCACATGGGAGGTCCAGGGTTCAAACCCAGAACCTCCTGACCCGTGTGATGAGCTGGCCTACGCTTAGTGCTGATGCACGCAAGAAGTGCCATGCCATGCAGGGGTGTTCCCCGCATAGGGGAGCCCCACGCGCGAGAAGTGCTCCCCATAAGGAGAGCCCACCCAGCGCAAAAAAAGGGCAGCCTGCATAGGAATGGCGCCTCACACACAGAGCTGACACAACAAGATGACGCAACAAAAAGAGACACAGATTCCGGGTGCCACTGACAAGAATACAAGTAGGCACCAAAGAACACACAGCGATTGGACACAGAGAGCAGACAACTGTGGGGGGCGGGCGGGGAGTGGAAGGGAGAGAAATAAATAAATAATGAATCTTAAAAAAAAATGCTATTAATGGAAATATGTCAGAAATTACATAAAGTTCCTACAGATTTGCCAGTGTTTTCACTGCTCGTGATAGATCCTCATATTGTTTTGCCTTATATTAGACAATAACATTAGTGTGATATTGGTCATAATTTCAGTTATTCTTTAAAAAGTGTTACATGCCACAGAAACAAGTAAGTCACATTATTTTTGATGAATTCTCATCAGATATATAATTTAAGTAAAGCTGCAGTAAATTAACTGCGGCCATTTTAATTCTGGTCACCTATAGATAGCTCTTTGTTTTACCCTGATGTTTCCCTGAAAATGCCTGCAATCAGCTAGGTCACGGTGCCTCATCTTCAGCCAGTGAGGGACCCTCTCTAAGACACGTGGAAAGGACTACACAGGTACTCTGGGTGCAGAGGCTTCTAATGACATGACTTAAATAACTTTGTGACCATACCACTGGAATGGATCAGGATTTCCAGGACTCCAGTAGAAAAGCTGATAGGTTCAAGAGATTACCAGCACAAGATCGAGTAGGCAAGAATCAATGAATGACCTGACGTGCTGAAGAATGATTATGGGTTTTGTTTGAAATATTGCTGAGGCTTTAATGTTCTATTTTCTGGATGTAAGGAAACCCTCTCTCTTTTCTCTTAAGCTATCTAGCACTCATAACAATTTACAGGATTATATTTTTGTAAAGAGAAATGAAACTATCTTTTTCTCCTGCCTAATTCTGCCAGAATTCAGAAATTCTTGAGTATTCTTATTCTCATGGCAATATAATTATTTGCATAGATTCATAAGGATCTTTCCTCCTTGTTACTAGGACATAACTGGTTTTATAATCAAGGCTTTGACTGGAATCCTCAAATTTGAAAATGATACTCATTTAATCAGATATAACCAGCACTTTGAAGGAACTAAGGTTGACTTTATGGAGCCCATGCTTTCAAAATCCTCTCAGCAAAACCGGCCTGGTCCCTGGCTTACTAAGGAAGGTCACTCTTTGGCAGCCCAGGATCCGTATGATAAGGAGAGGGGGATTCATCCAAATCTGTAAGTACTGCAGGTAAGCTCTGGTGGTAAGTTCTTTGTTTCACTTCCCGGGCTTGAGAGACTTTTAAAAGTCCAATCTAAGATCCCTTTTGAAAACTCCCAGCAAGGCAAACTTAAAAAGGCCTATATAGTAAATTACCATTCTTGTTGTCCCTATGTGAAGAAACAGGCCAAATCTAATTTTGTGATTATGATTAAAAACAGTCTTTAATCAGAAGGAAGGTAACTAAAGAGAGAAATTTCATATTTCAGATGAAAAACCATAGCACAGTTTTTGAGCTGTTTTGCACTCCTTTGTAAACTTCAGCCAACTGCAGAGTTTTGTTACCCTCCTGTAAAGTGGATTATATTCTGTCACCTCGCACATTTTGTCAACCAGACTATATTTTGAATTTTCCAGTATCCTTCACTGTCTGGCTACAACTCTCCAAATGACATTTCCAACTCTTCTCCCACCCTCAAAACTTGGTGTCACTGAGAACTAAAACCTGACTGCCCGATCCATATCGTGACTCAAGGGTGCCCTGTAACTGACCTTTTATCCAGGACTGAAGAAGCCTGGTGAGCTAAACCCCACGACCTGACATACACCTCAAAGTTCTCATCACAGCAGCAGACCAGCGTGGGGCTGGATTTCTTTCTGGACAAGCTACTAAGTCACCCAAGAATTCTGGTAAAATGCTGAGGTCCTGCATGCCCTTGCCCTGGGCAGCCCCACCATGAGCAACCCCATCTGAGCTCAGAGCCACAACGCCCGAGCCGTGCCGCATAACCAGAGGGTTTTCACCCACCAACCCTTTAGACACCCTTTCTTCTAGGCATCCCCCATCTGAGGTTCCTGACCCTGAAACAACGGGCCTTTACGACCACCTCTCCATAGGTGGAGAACCAGAGACGCATAGATGGTTCAACTGATTTTACAGAAACAATGCCAACAAGGGTCTTCAAAAGACTATTTCTGGGAAGCAGATGTGGCTCAAGCAATTGAGCTGCTGCCTACCACATGGGAGGCCCATGGTTTGGCTCCTGGTGCCCCCTAAAGAAGACAGTGAGCAGGCATGATGGGAAGGCGTGGCAAGCTGACAACAGGAGAAGGCAACGAGAGACACAAGGAAAACAGTGAGACTTAACAAAGCAGGGAATGGAGGTGGCTCGCACGATGAGCGCCTCCCTCCCACATCAGAGGTCCCAGGTTCAATTCCCGGTGCCTCCTAAAGAAACAAGGAAGACAAGAGGGACAGCAAGTGCAAACAACGAAGGGGTGGGGAGAAATAAATGAATAAATAAATTTTTAAAAAAGAGAGAGACTATTTCTTAGACCCTATTTCACCTCACTTGTCTTGATCCCTTGAGTTGTCCAGCAAAGAGTATCATTCACTTTGAACAAATAGAGGGACTGACCATGATAGTCTTAATTTTCTTTAAGATTAACTAAATTTTAAACAAGTTTCTCCCTGACTCCAGGCCCAACCTCTCTCTTACCTGCACACTTACACACTATCCAGGTACCTCTGATCTGCCAAATGGATAGCTCCTTAACTCCCCCTTCCCCTCCCCTGGCCCTGACAAGCTCCAGGTGCCCAGTAAATCATTCAGCCATCCCAGTGATCAACTCCTTAACATCCTTCAAGTACTTTTTCACCAGTCCACCCCAGCCTTTAAAAATCCTGCGGTCCTTTGTCTGAACGAAGTTAAGTTCTCGTCTCCTTTCCCTGCTGCAGTAATCCTTGAATAAAGTTATCCTTACCTGCTTAACATATCCGGTACAATTTTCTCTTTCACAAGGCGCAGAGAGGTTCCAGGTCAAACAAAATCTACCGTCAGGAGAGCGGGATGACCATTCAGGAGAGAAACAGCCCCAAACTGACCTGGGGCAAGGCCGTCACCATCAGACTCCACGCTGCCCTCCTGGCGATGGTTCATCCCAGAGGCCCAGCATGCTGGAGTAGAGAGACGCAGCGAGAGCAGCCCTGGCCGCCTCCACCTTCATAGCCCGCCCCTCCCCACACTAGACACCAAGCCATTCCCCGCGGGTGTCACACGGAGCAGGCAGAGCCCTGCCCTCCAGGGCACAGAAACGTCAAATTGTTCGCAGTCGCCGGAACCAGACCCCTGCACTGAGCATCCCCTTCCTTGCCCATCCCCGTTCCGCAGCAAGTGGATTGGCCACACGTGCACCCTCTGAGTGGTCCTGGAGCCGCGGGAGCCGCCTCTCCGGGTCTGCAACAGAATGGGTTCAGGACAGGCCGGGTCCCTGGCTCTAGTCGCTGTGACACCAGCTTGGGGTCGGGGGTCGGGGGCCGGGGCTAGCGCGCAGACTGAGTCTCCGACCTCAGGGTAGTACCAGAGTTCCGCGGAACTACTGCTCCCAGAAGCCACCGCGCGAGGCCTTCCGGGCCCGTCCAGTCACTTCCGGCGGCGAGCATGGCCGGCTTGGGTGGTTTCCGCGCTTGGCGGTGAACCTACTGGGGGCCCTAGTGCCGGTGGCTCCGGTGCAGGGGCCTGACTGTCAGCGAATATACCGCCCCATTTAATCTGAGGGTCCCGCAGGCACCCGAGCTCCTTCCTGTGGACATGTGACCCATCCAGACGCATGGATGGTGGCACTAGAACCTGCCCCAACCCCGAGAGTTCTTTCAGAGAGCCTACTCCCTGAAAGTCTTGATTTGGGGAACGTTCTTTGTTTTAAAGAAAGGCTTATCCTGCAGTCCTCCTAACAGTCCATGAAATAGGTGTCATTCTCATTTGACAGATAAGGAATCGGCCTTTCTCAATTTTTTTTTTTTCTTTTTTACCCTGAAGGAACCCTTGAAATAATTATCAGGACTCAGCAATCCAACCCCCCCCCCCCGCCCCCACCACCCCCGAAAAATTATGTCTGCAGCTCACGATAGGATAGGGTGGTCATGAAGTTGTAGATGTAATAATTAATCATAATTGTCAATATTTTTCTGTAGATTCTGTTTACTTTGGCCAGCTTATTAGCCTACTGCGGTTTTCTCTTCCACATCTGCCATTAAAAATTTGTTATTCAAAGGTCACGAAAGTAAGTAAGGGTAAAAGAAATTTAAATAATCAAGGCTTCAAATGATGGTTTTTGTACAGTTATACCGTTTATACCTCTAAAGTTATTAAAAGCTTAAGACTTTGGGACATCCTGTATGACATGAGTATTAAATTTGAGTTCCTGTTCTAATGTTAATGGAATGGCCTGTAGAGTTTGAAAAACCAAGTATGATATTGATCTAAAATAGATATTATAATATCGTGTAATGAGTGTGTGTATGTAAGGAAGGAAATAATTTAAGCTGAATAAATTAAGGGGAAAAAATTCAACAGGGAGGTAAATTTTGTAGATTGAGGAGAGGGAGAGGCTAGGTGATGCAGGAAGGACTCTGTAAAAAAGTGAAGAGATAGAATCCAGACAGAAAATAGAGGAATTGATTTCAGAAGAGGTACCTTCTCTTCCAAGGCAGAAGAGTAGGGGGTGAAGGTGTTTCTATCTAGAAAAAAATAAGTAGGCTTGGAGATGGAAATTTGAGAAAGTCTGTCCCTGATGTCCCAATGTAGCTCTCAGTTGACATGAGTTAGGTGAATAAATGATTTTCCACAATGTAATGGAAAGTAAAATCAACTGATTGACAGGCATGAACAGATATGGAGGACTGGGAAGGATGCTGTGGAAAATGCAATAAAACTACCTAAGTCAAAATAAGCAATTGTGGAGTAACCTGAGAGTCCAGCTGAATGGAGACTATGGCTGGTTGAATTATATACCCCAGAAAAACATGTTCTTAGTCCATTCCTGTGGATGTGAACTCATTGTAAACAGACCTTTTAAAGGTGTTATTTTTAGTTAAGGTGTGGCCAACTGAATCAGGATGGGTCTTAATCCTATAACAGGAGGCTTTTTGGAGAAGGTCACAGGGAGAAAGCCACAAGGGAAGAGAAGAAGCTGCAAGTCCATGGAACCTGGAAGAGAAAGGAGAAAACACCACCATGTGCATTACCATGTGACAGAAGTCAAGGACCCAAGGATCTCTGACAGCCAGTCCCAGAACAACACAGTCTTTAAGGAGAAAGCACTGTCTTGTTTAAATCTCTTGATTTTGGAATTCTCCTATCCACAGCTGTGAACCAATAAATAAATTCCCATTGTTTAAGCCAATCCATTGTATGGTATTTGTTTTAGCAGCCAGGAAACTAAGACAGAAATCATGAATTGCAGTGGCCTGAACACACACTGGAAGGTTTCTCTGCAGTCCAGGGGACAACTTCCTTACAGCATGGCATCTGGGTTCCAGATTTTTCTCAGGGCTTGATGTTTTGACATAGTGAATGCAACATAACTCCAGAAAACATCTGAAGTGTTTAATGGTCATCAAGACTGAGCCAGCATTCTATAATTTAGGGGCAGCTTTTCTGGAGGGGTTGGGAGATGGAGGAGAAAGTTCACATAGGTAATCAGAACTGACCCTGGCATATTGTTAACAAGGCCTGGAGCAGCAGGACTAATTTAAGATTCCAGTAGAAGATTCCAAAATACTTCCTGTCTTGGAAGTGGGGTGCTAGATCCACCTTATACAAGCTTGGCATTAATCATTAACAAATTATTGTAATTTTTTTAAAAGAATGTTGTGAGTCAGTTGACATCAAGTTGGTAGGTTGAAATTGACCATGGTGGGAGCATTTACTCATGGAAATGATCAAAAAATAGAAGTTATGGCTTCTCCTTCCTTCCTTCCTTCTTTCCTTCCTTCCTTCCTCCCTTGCCTCCCTTTCCTCCCTTTCCTCCCTTTCCTCCCTTTCCTCCCTTTCCTCCCTTTCCTTTCTAGGTTGTTAACAGCATGCCACTGTTTTGGTCGAGGTAGGCCCAGAAAAAGAAGTGGCATTGGGAGGTCCACAGCTGATCCCACAGTATCTAGCACACTTGGGGAAAAACACGGAACACAACCAGTATGTGTCTAGCATGGCTACAGGAAGTAGAAGCATACCACATCCATGCTTAGCACGCACCATTTCCCATGATATATCAAACCATTCAAAGAGAAGTGAAGCAATTAAATTCAGTAGAGGACACCACTAGATTCTTGGGGAAACTCTAGAGATCCCTGGGAATAAAGACCTGGAGTGAGTGTTCATTGAACAGTTTCACTTGTATGTACCAACCTTGGCCATTACCATATATGGCCCATTTCTACACCACTAGCCTGCCATTTATAAATTTAGGAAATCAAGCTAACAAAGTCTTAGTTCCCCTTCTGAGGCCCCTGGCTGGAATTCATCCTCTGGCCCTATAATTGGCATTTGAATTCCAGATCTTCCTCCATCCTGTTGTTGGCTTCATGGGCCATCTGTGATGAGAATCCTCCATGTTGGCCCTTAATCTTGAGCTGGTATCCCAGACATGCAACCCCAGGCTCACCAAGAAGGGCAGGGAGTGGTAGTGTGGAAAGAGAGGCATTCAATCCCTTGCCACAAATCTTTCATTCCAGAGTCCAAGCTCCCTTTCTTGACAACATGTTCAAAAGAGCCATCTACCTTCAGCTTCTCATGGTACTGAGTTACACTGGGAGATAGGCAGATACTGGCTGTGTGTGTGATTAATGGCTATTGTTTCAAAAACTAAATATTCCAGCAGAGTATCCAACAACGTAAAACATGAAGGCTTCAGTAGCCATGTGACATGACCCACAAGGCGGGAAGGAAGAGAGGTCATGTGCAGATCAGATAAGGGCTACCTTCCCTGGGACCCCAGAAAATAAGCGTGGTAATTATCTATTGCTGTAAAACAACCAACCCCCAAACTTAGTTGCTTAAAAGAACATCAACTTATTATTTTTCATGATCTGTGGAATGACCATGCAGTTCTGTTTCAGGTGGTATCAGTCTGGGGCGCTGGGATGGCTGAAATGTCTAAAATCACCCACTCACGAGGATGGCAGTTGGTGCTGGCTGAAGACTAGGAGCCATATGGCCTTGGCTCTTTGATTGGCTGCTTGGGCTTCCTCATACCATGACATCTGAGTTCCCAGAGAGAGCTCCAATAGGCAAGGGGGAGCTGCAGATCTCTTAAGGCCCAGACTTGTAAATAATACAGAATAATTTGTGTTACATTCTATCTGTCAAAACAAGTAACAGGGACAGCCTAGATTCAAGGGGAGAGGGAATATACTCTACCTCTTGATGAGAGAATGGCAAGATAACTTTGCAGAAGAGCATGTGGAATGAAAGAGATTGCTGCATCCATCTTTCAAGACGCCATCTAGGGAAGCGGATTTGGCCCAATGGATAGGGCGTCCGCCTACCACATGGGAGGTCCACAGTTCAAACCCCGGGCCTCCTGGACCCGTGTGGAGCTGGCCCATGTGCAGTGCTGATACACGCAAGGGTGTCCCCTGCGTAGAGGAGCCCCATGTGCAAGGAGTGTGCCCCATTAGGAGAGCCACCCAGTGTGAAAGAAAATGCAGCCTGCCCAAGAATGGCGCCGCACACACGGAGAGCTAACACAACAAGATGACGCAACAAAAAGAAACACAGATTCCCAGTGCCACTGATAAGGATAGAAGCAGTCACAGAAGAACATGCAGCGAATGGACACAGAGAGCAGACAACAGGGGAGAGAAATAAATAAAAAATAAATCTTGAAAAAAAAAGACTCCATCTACATAGTGGGCATGCAGTCTGGCAGGGAAGCTGTCACCTGTGGAGCAAGGGTAGTAAACTTGAAGCCAGGGTCTGGCTGAGGAACAAGAGACCACAACCTAACTTCTGCCCAGTTCACCATCATTGTCCACCCTACATTCCAGTTCTGAACACTCACAAAGCTCAAAGTAGAAGTATCCTCTCCCTATCTACCCTGCAAAAGACCTTGGAGAACTTAGGAGTTTAAAAGATAAAGCCTTGGTCCTGGGAGATCAATCACCCATGAAGTCTATCGTGGGTCCTATATGAGTGGATGCGGGAAATAGGAGCTCTGGGCTGGGGGTCCCAAGGACACAGGAATTCTTTCTCTTTAGGTAACATAATTTAGTTCTGTAGCAATGGACACGGTTGGGGATTAAAACATGTACCCCACAAAAGATATACTCACATATTAACCTGCATTCCTGTGGGTATGAGCCATTTGTAAATAGTATCTTTAAAGATGTTAAAGTGATGATCTTCAGTGATCCCATTTAGGTGTGGCTAAACTGAATCAGAGTGGGCCTTAATCTATATGAGGTAATTCAGATGAGTGAGCAGGGGAAACCAGAATCCAGAAGTAGAAGCCAGAGAGGAGAGAGAGGTGGCCTTGTAACAGAAAACTGCCATCTATCACCAGAGCACTACCATCTAGGAAGAAAGCATGGCCTTGCCAACATACTGATTTTGGACTTCCAGCCCCAAAACCATGAGACAATTGGTTTTGTAGTTTATGACAACCCAGTGTATGGTATTTGTCGTAGCAACCTTGGCAAACAAGGTAGGCACCTTGGTTGTTTCCAACATTCCTTCATTTAAGGAGGAACAGAAGGGAAGTGGATGTGGCTCAAGTGATTGGGCTCCAGTCTACCATATGGGAGGACCCAGGTTCAGTTCCCAGGGCCTCCTGGTGCAGGCGAGCTAGCCTACATTAGAGCTGATGCAAAAAGATGATGCAACAAAAAAGAGACAAAGAAAAGACAATGAGAGTCTCAACAAAACCAGGGAGCTGAGGTGGCTCAAGCGAAAAGTGCCTCTCTCCCACATTGGAAGGTCCTGAGATCTGTTCCCGGTGCCTCCTAAAAAGAAGAGAAGGAAAGACAAGCAGACACAGAAGAATGCACAGCTAATGGACACAGAGAGCATACAGTCAGTGCAGGTGGTAAGGCGGGGGGGAATAAATAAAAATAAATCTTTACAGGAGGATTGCATCCAGTATCCATGTGGAATCTGAGCCTCCTCCTGACATAGAGGTGCAACGGACACAACCAATCCAAGGCCCACAGAGAAAAGGTGGTATTGGAGTGGGAAAAGTGGACATGGTGGCTGATGGATATGGGGAGTGGCAGGAAGAGATGAGATGTGGAGGTGCCTTTGGGACTTGGAGTTGCCCTGGATGGTGCTTCAGGGGCAATCACCGGACATTGTAAATCCTCCCAGGGCCCACTGGATGGAATGTGGGAGAGTAAGGGCCATGATGTGGACCATTGACCATGAGGTGCAGAGATGCCCAGAGATGTACTTGCCGGGTGCAATGGATGTGTCATGATGAGGGGAGTGAGTGTTGCTGGGGGGGGAGTGGTGGGGTGGGGGTGGTGGGGCTGAATGGGACCTCATATATATATATATATATTTTTTTTAATGTAACATTTTTACAAAATCAATTAAAAAATAAAAATAAAAATAAAATAATAATAAATAAAAATAAATCTTTAAAAAATAAAGAGTAGCAGAAGAATTCTAAGGTGAAGTTTGCGGCTAACATCAGTTACCAGTCAGGATCCAAAAACAGGTAGCACAACCAAAAGTTAATAATTCAAGGAGGGTTTATTTATAAAGATATAGATTAAGGTAACTACAAATGATAGTGACAAGGGGCGAGTAGCAGCTGAACTGTTACTAAGCCTAAGTTCAAAATGGCAAAGAGAGGAAGCAGCTACTGAAACTTACAAGAAAACGGTCATACAGAGTCAGCAAGCTTGAGAAAGGAGGTGACATTTGGTGGAGAGGCTGAGCCAACCCTCAGTGGCCTTACAGGAAGAGAATCCTGGTAACAGATATCCTAACCTCACTCTTCTCCTTCCCTCCAGCTTCCTGCCAGGGCTCCCCATTAGCCACACCCAACTATAATCCAGAAGGAACAGGAGCCAAATGATGTAGTAGGATTCACAGGTTGGCTTCCCAGTATAAAGAACAAGGTAGAAGAAGAGGGAAAGCTCTAGAGAGACAAATAGAAGCTACATGCAGTGCTTAAAGAATGCAAATATATGCTCATAATTAAGAAGTGGCATTAGATGAAATTCACTCAGGATTCTTAGAGTTAGTGTATCAGTTATCTATTGCTGCATAATAAATTGTCCCAAATCTTAGTGACTTAAAACAATGATCATTTATATGTTCGTGATTTTGTAGGTTGGAAATTTATATTAGGCTCTGATGATTAGTCTTCTCCTTATGCATTTGCAATCAGTAGGGAGGTCAACTGGGGAGTGACTGGTCCATTTCGAGAACTGCGTCCCCTCTAAGAGAAGCTCCCCCAGGCTCTAGTACCCACCTCATGGCCCAGCAGGCCTGACTGCTCCAGCTGTGTGTTATCAGCTGGACCTAGAATTGTAATGATGGCCTTCTGTCCCAGGTAACTGAGAAAAGAATTGGTTGGAGACAGATTTTTTTTTTTCAGTTAATTTTTTTCTTTCACAAAATGTGGTACAGTGCAATGGAATACTACACAACCCAGCAGTTCTGTAACTTTTTGGCCTCACAACCCCTTTATACCCTTAAAAAATTCTGAATACCCTAAAGACCTATGAATATTTATTATATTAGAAATTAAAACTGATAATTTTTTAAAGTATATAATTTTTAATTCACTTAAGTAATGATAATTAGCTCATTACAAAGTAGCATAAATGTTTATTCTTATGAAAAATAAGTATATTTTTTAAAAACCTTAGTGAGGAAATGGACATTGTTTTACATTTTTGTAAATCTGTTTCATGTCAGATTTAACTGTATTCTCATATCTGTTTCTATATACAGTCTGTTGCAGTATGTTGTTTTGGTTGAAGTGTATAAAGAAAATAGGACCCCACACACATATATATGCCTGGAAAAGGAAGGAATATTTTAATAGCCTTTACAGAAAATTGTGGATGTTCTTCTTTAATACCTCACCAAAACTTGACAAATGGTAGTTTCTTAAAGGTTAGTTGCAATAAGTAATCTGAAACCATATCAATCAACATATTGTATTGTTTCACTAAAATCCATTGGTCCATCTTGTATTTTTTTTTCCAAGATTTATTATTTATTTATTTCTCCTCACTCCCTCATTATTTGCACTTGCTGTGTCTGTTTGTCTTCCTTGTTTCCTTTAGGAGGCACCTAATCACTTGAGCCACCTAGGTTGCCTGCTTTGTTGTGTCTCTCATGTTTTTTTCTTCTTGTGCTTCTTGTTGCATCAGCTCACTGTCTTGCTCATCTTCTTTTGTAGGAGGCACTGGGAACTTCTGCTCACTGCTTTTGTTGTGTCTCTCATTGTGTTTTTTTCCTTTTTGTGTCTCTTGTTGTATCATCTTGTTGCATCAGCTCACCATGCCTGCCAGTCATGCCAGGTCACTGTCTTCTTCAGGAGGCACCAGGAATCAAACCAGGGACCTCCCATGTGGTAGGTGGGAGCATAATCTCTTGATCCACATCCACTTCACCCATCTTGTATTTTTTTTTTAAGATTTATTTATTTATTTAATTTCCCCCCCCCCCTCCCCTGGTTGTCTGTTCTTGGTGTCTATTTGCTGCGTCTTGTTTCTTTGTCCGCTTCTGTTGTCGTCAGCAGCACGGGAAGTGTGGGTGGCGCCATTCCTGAGCAGGCTGCTCTTTCTTTTCACACTGGGCGGCTTTCCTCACGGGCGCACTCCTTGCGCGTGGGGCTCCCCTACGCGGGGGACACCCCTGCGTGGCAGGGCACTCCTTGCGCGCATCAGCACTGCGCATGGCCAGCTCCACACGGGTCAAGGAGGCCCGGGGTTTGAACCGCGGACCTCCCCTATGGTAGACGGACGCCCTAACCACTGGACCAAAGTCCGTTTCCCCCCATCTTGTATTTTGAATGGATCTTATATACATTTATGATTTTGTAATATCAGGCATTGGTCATGTGGAAAATAGTGGTTCACTGAGTTATGCAGCTTTTCCAAATGTTGACTACTTTTTAAAACTATCAGATAATCACATTCATTAATATCATCACCCATCTCATCAGAAAAGTGTGGTTGATATTGGGAAGCCATCAAGTTCCCAGTGGCAGATTAAGAATTCTGAAATTCTAATTTTCTCTTGAAAGCTCAAATTTTATCACTGCCAGCAAAGACACCGTTATTTTCCTTTAAGTGACAGGTTCATTTCATTCATTTTTGAGAGAATGTTTGCCAGATACCCAAGTCTGAATAATCCTGGTTTGTTTATCATCATTCTTTCAAGATGGTGTTCCATGAAGAAAGTGGCAAGTGCAGTTTATGGCTTAAACAATCAAACAAGGGCTTGTCCTCAAGACAACCACTAGGCTTTGTGTATAGTTCCCATTTTGTCATTCAGAGTGTTATAAAAAGACTTATACTCAAGGACCTGGACTAAATAAAATTAATTTTTACTGCTTAATGAAGTACATCCTTAAATGAAACTGGCATTTTATTTTTTTCCTGCAAATGTGCAGAAGTGAAATGATTACTAGGCTACCTTCTGGAGATGCATGACTGTTTTGGGCTAAACCTGGAATCTTTGCATAATGTTAAGCAGGGGCACTTTTAAAAATTTATATTTGAGATTTAATTTCATTTGGGAGGAAAAAAATCAGGATGTTGGAATATGTCAGCTACTTGTTGCAACTTTCTGAAAGGTCCCTCAAAAAAGAGACAAGTTGGACCAGATGTGGCTCAAGTGGTTGGGCACCTGCCTCCTACATGGGAGGTCCTGGGTTTGAGCTGGCGCAATGAGCTGGGAGTGGTTGAGTGCCACCTCCCACATGGAAGGTCCCAGGTTTGGTTCCTGGTGCTTCTAAAGAAGACGAGTGGACACAACGAGCAGACAGTTGGGGGAGCCATCTGGGGGAGCATGGGGAAGAAACAAGTTGAGGCTAAAGATGAGCCACCAGAAAGCAGAGAAGAATGTCCAGTTTTTATAGAAGAGGACTGGTTGCTCATGGGCTGCTTTCCAAGAGGGGTGAGAGGCCCATAATGAGGAGTGCAGCAGAGTCAAAAAGCCAAAGTCTCTACCCTGAGTTCAAGGTAAAGGTGCAGACGCAGGAGGTAAAACTGGACCTTGGAGGAAGGCTGATAACCAGGCTCCACAAATGCAGCCCCTTCTGTGCCCCCTCTGCCCAGGAGAGGGGATTAACATGCCTAGGTGAGCATCTGGGGTGAGGATCTCAAACTCAAAATGTCCCAAACAGAACTCAGGGTCTTATCCCCAAAAGTGGAAGCTCCTTCTGTGCCCAAGTTTGATGCAAGACAGCCCATCCCTCCAGTTTCCCAGGCTGTTGCCCAGTCCCATCGAGCCCTCAGAAGCCCCCTTAGGACAGAGCCAGTCCCCCCCAGGCTAAAACGGCCCCGCGTATCTGACTTAGTTCTTGTTAGTTCTTTGACAATTTTAAGAACTTGGTTTATTTGTTGCGTGCAGATTATTTTCATTGTCTTCAGCAGCAGGCTTGCCTGGATTACCTCTGCTGTTATTAAATAGACAAATTCTCCAGATTTTTCAAATTATTATTAAAGGAACCCTGCATATGTCCATTGACTTCAGCCCTTCCACATTTCCTAGCCTGGCACTCAAAGCCTGTTGGGATTTGGTTTCAGCCTTTTCTCTTCCTCTGCCTCCCTCCCCTCCTCCTACTCCACCCCATACCCACTCCCTGCTTCTACTTCAGAAGCTTGTAGATGCTCTATACACCCCAGTGCTTCTCATCTCCAGGCCTTTGCTTTTGAGCAGCCCTGGCCTGAAAAACAGTCCTCCTCTACTTTCTCTTTCACCCTCTCCTCTTCTTCCCCCAGCCCACTCTCTTCACCCAGTAAGCTGCTGATCCTCCCTCAAGAATATGTTCAGGGAAGCAGATTTGTCCCAACGGATAGGGCGTTCACCTACCACATGGGAGGTCCAGGGTTCAGACCCGGGGTTCAAACCCATGTGATGAGCTGGTCCACACGCAGTGCTGATGCGCGCAGGGAGTGCCATGCCACGCAGGGGTGTCCCCTACGTAGGGGAGCCCCATGTACAAGGAGTGTGCCCTGTAAGGAGAGCCGCCACGTGTGAAAAAAGTACAGCCTGCCCAGGAATGGCACTACACACACGGAGAGCTGACACAGCAAGATGACACAACAAAATGAGACACAGATTCCGGGTGCCGCTGACAAGAATACAAATGGTCACAGAAGAACACGTGGTGAATGAACACAGAAAGCAGACAACTGGGGAGGGGGGGAGGTCAGGGAAGGGGAGAGAAATAAATAAATAAATCTTTAGGAAAAAATGTTCAAGGCTGGCCTTAGTCTCTTGGTACTTTCCCATTACCCATCTCCCAGGAATAACAGATGGTCTCTTCTCTGTGTCGCCACAGTCCCCTGGCTACATCTATGATTATATATTGATGCGATTTTTACTATAGTTACTCAGCAAATAATTACTGAATGTCTCTATGTTCCAGGCATTGTGCCAAGTACTAAGGGAAGAATAAAGAGAGACAATAAAAAAACAGACTCAGTCCCTGTCCTCATGTGGTTTACCACTGGTGGAGGAGAAAGCATTATTTGAATGATCACACTTATGTATATATAACTACAAATTGTCAATGGGCTATGAAGGAAAAAAGGGGAATAACAGGAGAAAAATCAGTCAATAGAAACAGACCCAGAAATGAAAGAGATGAAGTAACTAGCAGGCATGAAAAGAGCTAACTCTTAATACCATCTACTAGTTAAACGAAGACATCAACTTTGACTTTCCTCTTGCATCATACACAAATACTGACTCAAAATGGATCATAGATCTTAATGTAAAACCTAGAACTATAAATTTTCTAGAAGAAAACAAAATTGAACTTCTTCATGACCTGGAGAAAGGCTAAGGTTTCTTAGGGAATAAAAAGCACAAACCATAAAAGAAAAAAAAAATCCATAAAAATTAAAAACTTCTGCTCTTCAAAAGATTTCATTAAGAAAATGAAAAGGCAATCCAGGGAAGAGGATGTGGCTCAAGTGATTGGACTCCCATCTACCATATGGAAGGTCCAGAGTTTGATTCCTGAGGCCTCCTGGTGAAGGCAAGCTGGCCTGTGCGGTGAGCTGGCCCGAGTGGAGTGCTGGCCCACACAGGAGTGCTGGCCCATGCAGGCATGCTAGTGCAGCAAGATGATGCAACAAAAAGAAACCCAGAGAAGAGACAATAAGAGATGCAGCAGAGGTGGCACAAGAGATTGAGCACCTCTCTCTCACTCCATAAGGTCCCAGGATTGATTCCCGGTACCACCTAAAGAGAAGACAAGCAGACACAGAAGAACACACAACAAATGGACACAGAAAACAGACAATGGGAGAGGGGTAAATAAATAAATCTAAAAAAAAAACAAATCCCACACAGACTGAGAAAAAATTTATGCAACACATATATCTAAGGATTTAAATCTGAAATATAAAAATAAATTAGGCAGTAGTCATAGGACCACCACCAAGGACTCAGCAGTCTCCCCCCGAGCCCCTTCTCTTCCTGACCCTCTGTCCCCCCTGCTGGCCTCCTCTCCCCACCACCTGCTGCAGGCCATTTCCACCAAGGAAAAGGAAGCGTATCAAATGCTCACCATCCAGAACCTCCACTCTTTCGACTTCTTTGGTGATGCAAGTAAGAGTGATGACCCACTTCCTGCTGCAACTGAGGATTCCAGAGAGAAACGGCAGGGAGACCCTCGCCACTGTCCAAGGGATAGCTGATGATTACGATAAAAAGAAACTAGTGAAGGTGTTTTTAAAAAGACGTTTGCCTGCAGTGGTACTGTAATTGAGCATCCGGAATTTGGAAAAGTGATTCAGCACAGGGTGACTGGCACAAGAACATATGCCAGTTCCTTGTAGAGACTGGACTGGCTCGGGATGACCAGCTCAAGGGTCCTGGGTTTTAAGAGCTTGTGGCTCACTGAAGCTTAAGTAAGGATTTTCTTGCAATGAGTAGAAAACTTCCCTTTTGTCCCTTGCACAAATTTTAAAATGTCACAGCTTGTATAATGTACCATTTGGGGTCCGCTTTTAACTTGGACTAGTGTAGCTCCTTCATGCAATAATAAAGACAAAGACAACTCAATTTTTAAAATGGTTGAAAAATGTGAATAGACATTTCACAAAAGATATACAAAACACCGAGAAGCACAAGAATATATACTAATCATTAGTCAACAGGGAAATCCACATTAAAACTACAATGATATACCGCTACATATCCATTGCGATGGATAAAATTATAAAGACTAACAATACAAACTGCTGACAAGGATGGAGAGCAACTGAGACTCTTGCTCATTGCCAATGGGAAAGTAAAATGGTACAACCACTGTGGAAAACAGTTTAATCTTTACTATATAAACCAGCAATTCCACTCCTAGAGAAATTAATAACATTTCCACCTCAAAACTTGTACAAGGAATGCTTTTTCATAATAGCCCCAACCTGGAAATCACCCAATGTCCATCAGTTAGTGAACAGATAAACAAATTGTGGCATATTCATATAATAGAATACTACTTAGGGAAACGGACTTTGGCCCAGTGGTTAGGGTGTCCGTCTACCATATGGGAGGTCCGCGGTTCAAACCCCCGGCCTCCTTGACCCGTGTGGAGCTGGCCATGCGCAGCGCTGATGCGTGCAAGGAGTGCCGTGCCATGCAAGGGTGTCCCCCGCGTGGGGGAGCCCCAAGCGCAAGGAGTGCGCCCGTGAGGAAAGCCGCCCAGCGTGAAAAAGAAAGAGCAGCCTGCCCAGGAATGGCGCCGCCCACACTTCCCGTGCTGCTGACGACAACAGAAGCGGACAAAGAAACAAGACGTAGCAAATAGACACCAAGAACAGACAACCAGGGGAGGGCGGGAAATTAAATAAATAATGGCCAGCTCCACACGGGTCAAGGAGGCCCGGGGTTCGAACCGCGGACCTCCCATGTGGTAGACGGACGCCCTAACCACTGGGCCAAAGTCCGTTTCCCGCTGTTAGCTTCTTGACACCTTCCCATCAATGATCTCGACCTCCTCTGCCTCAGCCTCCCACTCTCACTGCCACATCCTAGACTTGATCATTCCCAGCCCCTGCACCATCAGGAGCATCCTTCTCTTTGCCGGTTACCCCTCCTCTCTCCCCAGCTCCCTTCCTCTGCATCTGAGCAGGTGGCTGGAGAAAACTTCATATCCATGCTTCTTCGTCTCTAAAGTTATGATCCCCAAAATCTCAGTCCAGTAAGCCTACTCTATTCTGCTGGTCATTTCACTTGCCACTCTTTACTCCACGAACCCCCAAGACCCACTTCCTGATCTCATTCTCAGCTAATGTTCCTCCTCGTTTCATTAAGATCAATTCCATTTAATGGGAAGCGGATGTGGCTCAATGGATAGAGCGTCCGCCTACCATATGGGAGGGTCCAGGGTTCAAACCCCAGGCCTCCTGACCCGTGTGGTGAGCTGGCCCACGCGCAGAGCTGCAGCACCAAGGAGTGCCGTGCCACGAAGGGGTGTCCTGTGTGGGGGTGCCCCAAGCACAAGGAGTGCGCCCCATAAGGAGAGCCACCCTGCATGAAAAAAAGTGCAGCCTGCCCAGGAGTGGCGCCACCCACATGGAGAGCTGACATAGCAAGATGATATAACAAAAAAAAATCCATTTAATTGCATTTCTGAGCAGCATTTGGCTTCTTTCTCCTCAGAACACTTTCTTTCCATGGCTTCTGGGATAGCACACCTCTTCTCAGCATCCAATTCCTAAACTCTAAATGCTGAATGACCCTGGGCTCAGTCTTCAGCTGTCCTTTCTCCTGTATCTACATTCATTTCCTTGCTATAAACGTTTCCAGCCCCATGACTTTCAATATTATCTATGTTAGTGACTCCCAATTTAACTAGCCTGAGTCTTCCTGTAAACTACAGATAAACGTATCTAATTGCCTACTTTACAGCTCTACTAGAATGTCTGATTGACAGCCAATACTTGCTCACTTCTCCCTACCCCTGAGTGAACTCCATTCCCCTACTCCATTCTGCTTTTTTCCCCATCTTTGTGAATGGAAACACCATCCACCCAGTTGCTCAGGTCAAAAATATCACAGTTGTCCTTGACATCTATGTCATCTGCAAATCCCCTCTACTCTACCTTTGAAAAAACTCCTCATCTGACGGTACTGTTCTGCCCTGATCACATGGGTCCAAGGCACCATTGCTGTGGACTACTGCAGCAGCTTCCTGGCTGGCCTTCTGGGTTGTGTTCCTACCTCTTGATAGCCCATTCTCCACACAGCCACAGCGTGAGCTTTGAAAACATAAGCAGATAGACTCGCATCCTGCTCCCCATTCTCCAGTAGCTTCCCATCACGCTTAGAAAATAATCCAGATCCCTTCTTAAGACAACCTCTATGCTTTGGCCCTGACTCTCTTGCCAACCTCACTTCTTACCACTTTTGTTCTCACTCACTGCACTGCAGCAACACCGGCGTCCTTGCTGCTTCTCAGACACACCCGGGCATTTTGCTCTTCCTCTACCCTGCTTGGAAGGTTCCTCCTGGAGGGGGGCCCCAGAGCTGACTCGCTGACTTCATTCATTCAGCTTTCTGATCAAATGTCCCCTCCTTAGGAAAAACCTCCTCTGATCACCCTCTCTCTCCTTACCACGCTCTATCCCTTTCCCTGATTTCTTTTTCTCTCCTACTACTTTTGCCTGAGCACTTACTGCCCGAGCCAGTATTCTGGTTCGTTCGTTGGCTCATGAGTTACTGCGGTAGCTCACTTCGGAGTTGTTGACTTGCTAACTAAAACTTATGCTTCATGAGAACAGCGACCCTCTTCACGTAGGAATCTTCAATTCCTAGAACAGTGCCTGGTGTACAGGAACCCTCGGAAAATATTTGCTGGGTGAAGGAATGACTTACCCAAGGCAACAAGGCATTTAAATAAATGGCTATGCCGTCAATTTCCGTGGCCACCTGCCCCCACAGCCCTGTCAGCTCCAGGGTGGCAGTAACCCCTCCCGAGGGGAAGGGTCTCAGGTCCTTTTGTCCTCCCGCCTAATGGGGGAGTCAAGGCTCGGTGGGCGGCGAGCGGGACGGAGGGGAGCGAGGCGTCGCTCTCTATGGTCGGCCTCCCCAGTCCCTCCTCCCTAGCACCCGGCGTCGCTCTATGGTTCTTCCTGTCATTAGTCGGGAGGGGGCGCTGTGCGCAGGCGCGAGGTGACGCCGCGGCCGAGCCGGAAGGAGCGAGCGGCGGCCTCAGCGAAGGCGACGACGCTGTTGGCGGCGGCTGCGGGAACTAAAAGCTGCGTTGCTGGAGGCCGCCGAACGGGCTCCGCGAGCCGAGTGGCGAGTAAGTGGCGACTGGGGTGGCGTCCGGCTCCGTGAGGCGAGTGGGGGGACCCCCTGCCCGGCGCTTCCCTGAAGCCCCGGGGTGGGGGCGGGGGAAGCCTCGCCCGTGAGGGACGCTGAGGGGGCCCGGCCCGGGCGGCCCAGAGCGGAGTCCCGCGGCGAGGGGGAGCCACAAAGGGCACCGGCCAGGGACAGCCTCCCTCCGCTCCCGCCACTTGGGGAAGTTCAGCGGCGCGACCCCGCGGCCTTGCACGCCGGGGCGAGAGCACCTCCAGCACGAGTTCGTTCGGTGTCATTTCCCTCCGCTGGCCTGCAGCCGCCGCGGGAGGTGGGCTCTGTGCCTCTGACCGCGGCCGGAGCCAGCCGAGGCAGCTGGATGGTGACTTTGAACTCCAGCCCTCCGGAGCCCAGACCTTTCCCACTCCGCACTGGAAGGTGTGACTTTTCGTGAAAGCTGGCGACTCTGACTCCGTTCCACCGTAGTTCATTCAAAACCCTTGTTTCTGGAGCGCCTCGCATGTACCTAGCGCGGGCAGCAAAACAAGACAGGTGTTTCCTCTGAGAGGAGGCGGGAATACTATGTTGAACAGTTTTCCAGAACTTTTGGGCTGGGGATTCAGATGTAAATCACCCAGGAACCCTGCGGGGAGAGGATGGGAAAGAGTTTCTGAGAGGCCTCAACTTAGCTTGCCTGAAGGAGAGCAGCTATGAAATTGCCTTGCTTTGCTTCTTTTTCTTTGTATAAATAACTTGTGGCTGGGGAAAGGGAGTGGTGGTGAATTTGAAGGAATGGCTGGAGAGCTTGTGGCCAGATTTTTTTTTAAGTAGAGGCTTTAGATTTTTATCCGAAAGGCTATCAGCATCTAATGAAAGAGAAGCCTTGCAGCACACTGGAGAAAGCGAATAAAGGAAGTTGAGATATGAATCCCGGAGACTGGAGATTTATGAAATAGGATAGGTGAGAAAGCCTGTGTTTGCTGACTGTTACATGACTTACTGTCAGTGTTTATTATATTTTAGGCCACATTAAAATCTTTGTGGACTTCAGTAACTACATTTAACACCTGACCTTCATTGTTACTAATAATAGCGGAAAACATATGGGACCAACTCTCTGTCAGACACAGTTACAGGCATTTTCCTTATATTAGCTCCTTTAATCCTCTCAATGAACTGAGGCTCTGAGAAATAACTTACTAGTCATGCAGCTTGTAAGGGACAGAACTGGGACTTGAACTGTCTTTCGTTCCAGAGTTCATACTTCCAATTATCCTGCTATTCCAAAGAATATTATTTATTCAAAAAGCTTTTCTGGAGCATCTGCCGGGCAGTGTGCTATTTTCTGGGACTATGAGAATGAGTAAGATGCAGGGTCCTTTTTTTGGGGAACTTAAGTTTAGCAGAAGACACAGATATTAAGAATAGTATTCTAAACAGCTGTATAATTATTGTCGTGAGTACTTTGAAGACGTGAGGGATGTTGTATGAATGAATACTGGGGTTACTAGTCCAGGAGATAGTCAGGACAGGTTTTACTCTGAGGAAGTGACGTTTAGGATAAAGAACTGAAGAGTTAGGCAAAGAGAGGCAATGAGGAAGAAGAATCCAGCCAGAGAGGAGAGCCTGACGTGGAAGAAAGGAGTATAGCATTTTCGAAGAACTCAGCCACTGCCATTGAGAATGGTGACTAGGGGAAAAAAAGTATGGGATGAGGCTAGCTATGTCAGCAAGGGTCATATGATACAGCATTTTGTAGGCTATGGTAAGAGTTTTGGTTCTGCCATGATGAAATTTGTAGTTTAAAAAAATAAAAATTTAAATAAAAATACAAAAATCTCTCACTGCTCTGTGAAAATGTGCCATGGGGTGGAGTACTTGGTGAAGAAGGGGCAAGGTGCCATGAGTTCACACAGGATTCCATTTTAATACACAATGGTTGAAAGCATTGTCTCCTGTCCCCTGAGGATGTGCTCACTTAATTGTCCCAGTTTCTGACCCAATTTCCAGTTGACTATTGAGGAAAATCTTAATGTTATATATTAAACTCTAGCCTGCCACCTGAAGATTTGGAATTTAATTTTTGTAGAAAGACACTGGTAAAATGATTACAAGAACTCTTTTAAACTTTGCCTAAACTACAGACTAAGAGTTTGCATAATTACATCTGTAATTATGAAAGCTATTTTACTCTAGTTATTTCATTTTGTCTACACATTAAAAATTAATACCTCATTGCATTTTCTTATTCTGAATTCATCATCTGCCTTGTTCTTTTTTAATAGTATCACCATCCTCCAGTCACTCAATCTCAACATCTAGGTCAGCTTTGATTCCCTTCATCCTCTTGCCATGATAGCCAATTATGTGCAAAATCCCATTGGATCTTAACTCTGCCATCAGTATGTTGTATCTTTTTTCCTTCCCCTTCCCACTATTACTTCTAGTTCAGACTTCACTGATTCTTATTTCCTGCTACCAGACGTCTCCTACACTTTGTCTTACACATTGTACCTGATTGGTTTTCCTAAGGAACAACTCTCTTTGCATTTTTTCCACCTGGTAAGAAAATAAAGTTTGCTTTCCATTTCAATTATCTATTGATGCAGAACATTCCACCCCCAAAACTTAATGGTTTAAAGCACTTTTATTTTGTTGACAATTTTGTGAATCAGGATATCAGGAAAGGTGCAATTGAGCCATTTTTCTCAGATTCACGTGGTATCAGTAGAGGTAGCTGGGGCTGGAGAATCTACTCCCAAGATGCCTTCTTCACTCAGGTGCCTTATCAGAGGGCTGGAAAGCTGGGCTCAACTGGCCCTTTCCCTTCCCATGTAGTCTCAGGGCCTCTCTGCATATCTCTCCAGTAGGGTAGTCAGACTTCTTACCTGGAGGCCCAGGGCCTAGGAACCCTGGGTGGAAGCTGCTGGCCTCTTAAAGTTTAAGGCTGGAACTAGCACAGCTTTCACTTCTGCCTATTTGTTAAAGTAGTTATAGGCCAGCCTAGATTCTAAAGGAGGGAAAATAAACCATACCTTCCAATGGGAAAAGTGTGCAAGGATTTGTGGCCATCCTTAATCTGCCACAAGCTCCTTAGTAAACATTCAAGGCCTTCACCATACCTTTCCAGCAATTTTGCCTCACTCATCTCACCTTATTCTGCATGTCATCTTGCCAAACTGGGCCCCATATAAACTTCTCATGTCTCATTTTTTGTTTCTGTTTTTCTCCTTGTGGAGCATTCTTTTCCATTCTCATCTCTTCAAATCCTAGTTATCATTTAAATCTTAGCACAAATACTGCCTTTGCTCCTAAACCTTCCCTGTCTACTTGCCCTCCGCCAACTGAAAAGAATCTCTGTCTGAAACTGTCATAGCACTTTATTGCCCTAATGACTTTATACTTTGTAGTGTGGTTAGTTGGTTAGTTGCCTGCATATTTTTTTTCCCACTGATGGCATTCCAGGTCCTTTGAGGCAAGATCCATGTTGTGTTTTCTTTGTATATATGCCCTGTGATTCATAGCACAAATTCTTTTTACTCTTTGGTGGGCCCACAATAAATATTTGCTGAATTATTTTGATGTGTGTATTTTTTAATTTATTGAAGTATATCGGATACATAAACATACATAAACAATAAATGTATAGCAATAGTTGTAAACTTACAAAACAAACATGTAACATCATACAGGGATGTCATACCTCATCCTACCAACAATACCTTGCAATGTTGTGAAACATTTTTAACTAATGATTAAAGAGCATACTCAAAATATTACTACCAACCAAAGTATCTTATATTTGGTGTATTTTCCCTCCAACCTACCCTGTTGTTGTTGTTATTATTATTTCATTTATATATGAACATATATAAACAAGAAGTATAGTAAGAGTTGTGAACTTACAAAGCAAACATGCATAACATCATACAGGGTCCCATACATCAATCCACTACCAACACCTTACATCATTGTGAGACATTTGTTACAAATGATGGAAGAATATCATCAAAATCTTACTACTAACTATAGTCCTTATCTTACATTTGGTGTATTTTCCCCTAGCCTACCGTATTATTTTTTAAATATATTTTTATGACAGAAGTTGTAAACTTAGAAAATAATCATACATATGCAGGATTCCCATACAATACCCGTCTATCAATACACCACACTGTGGTGGAACCTTTGTTGCAGATTATGAGATATCACCAAACTATTACCAGGTCCATAGCGTACAATTTTTTTTTTTTTTTTAAGGCAAGGGAGTAAAGAGTTTATTAAGAAACAAGAGAAGAGTACACAGTCCTAGACATGGACTGTGGGCATGCTACAGGTGAGTTGCCCATAGCATACATTTGGCATAGTTTTTCCATACTCTGCCATTATCAACATAATCTTTGGTTTAGATGCATGAATAATACAGTATTGCTGTTAACCACAGTCCATTGGCCAGTCAGTTGTATTCTTCCTGCTTCTCTACATTCCCACCACCCTGCAATAGTGATAATACATCTGTTCTAGCTCACAAAGGATACTCGAATCTGTACCATCAACCACAGTTCTCATCCATGTCTGGGTTTACTGTGTTACTCAATCCCTAGATTCTCTAGCTTTCTTTCATTTGGCATTTACATCCCTAGACTACCCTTTTCAGCCACATTCCAATTTATAAACTAGCTGTTATTCACTGTAATGTTGTTACCATCAACTCCATACATTTTTGCACTTTTACAATAAAGTTAACTAAAACTTCTATGTACATTAAACATCAGTAGTCCATCTCAGTCCTCATCTTACCTCCTTTAAGAATCTGCCACCTCCCACCAGATCTTGAAGATATTTTTACTACATTTTCTTTTAGAAGCTTTATGCTTCTTGCTTTTTTATATTTACATTTTTGATCCATTTTGACTTAATTTTCGGGTAAGGTGTGAGACAGGGGTCCTCTTTCCTTCTTTCAGCTATGGATATCCAGTTCTCTCAGCACCATTTATTGAATAGATGGTTCTGACCAAGCTGGGTGGGTTTGATAGGCTTGTCAAATACCACTTGACCAAAGATGTGAGGGTCTGTTTCTTAACCATCAGTTTGGTTCACTTGGTCTATATGTCTGTCTTTATGCCAGTATCATACTGTTTTTACCACTGTAGCTAGGTAATAAGATTTCAAGTCTGAAAGTGAGAGTCCTCCAACTTCACTTTTCCCTTTTAAGATGTTTCTGGCTATTTGGGACTCCTTACCCTTCCAAATAAATTTGATAATCATGTTTTCCATTTACTTAAAAACTGCTGGTGGAATTTCTATCAGGATTGCATTGAACCTTTATATCAATTTGGGTAGAATTGACATCTTAATGATATTTAGTTTTCCAATCCGTGAGCATAGAGTCTTCTTCCAATTATTTAGGTCTTTATTTTACTTTATTTTTTTAAAGATTTATTTATTTATTTCTCCCCCCTCCCTCCATTGTCTGCTCTCTGTGTCCATTCACTGTGTGTTCTTCTGTGTCTGCCTGTATTCTCATTAGGCAGCTCTGGGAACCGATCCTGGGACCTTCCAGAGTGGGGGAGAGGCAGTCATTCTCTTGTGCCATCTCAGCTCCCTGGTCTGCTGCGTCTCTTACTGTCTCTCCTCTGTGTCTCTTTGTTGCATCATCATGCTACACCAGCTCTCCTCATGGACCAGCACTCCGCGTGCCATGTTGCCACATGGGCCAGCTTGCCCTCACCAGAAGGCCCTAGGTCTCCGAACCCTGAACCTCCTGTATGGTAGTTGGGAGTCCAATTGCTTGAGCCACATCTGCTTCCTATCTTTTTTTTAAAAATTATTTTAACAATGAGTTGTAGTTTTCTGAATACAAGTGCTTTACATTGTTGGTTAAGTTTACTCTTTTTTTCCCTCCTCCTGCCCACCCTGCTGTTTTTTGCTGTCTGTGTCCATTTGCTGTGTGATCTTCTGTATCTGTTTCTCTTTTTTTTGTCTTCTCGTTTTTCTCCTCTAGGGTTTACTGGGGTTCGATCCTGGGGGCCTCTGATGTGGAGAGAGGTTCCCTTTCACTTGCATCACCTCAGTTCCTGGTTTCTGTTGCACGTCGCCTTGACTCTCCCCTTTGTCTCTGTTTTGTTGTGTCATCATCTTGCTGTGTGACTCACTTGCATGGGTGCTGGCTTGTCGCATGGGCACTAGGCTTGCCACACGGGCAATCGCATGGGCACGCCCTCCTTTTACCAGGAGCCCCCAGGGATCGAACCTGGGTCCTCCCATGTGGCAGGTTGAAGCCCAATCACTTGAGCCATATCTGCTTCCCTAAGTACTCTTAAATATTTGATTATTTTAGTCGCTATTTTAAGTAGATTTTTTTCTCCCCACTTCCTCCTCAGATTGAACATTACTAGTGTCTTTTTAAAGTCTAGTGTATCTAATATAAGTACAGGTACTCTGGCTTTTTTTTCCCCCCTTGGTTACTGAATGTGTAGAGTATCTTTTTCCAGTCTTTCATTTTCAATCTTGGTATCCTTGGGTCTAAGGTGAGTCTCTTATAGACAGCATACAGGTGGTTCGTACATTCTTATCCATTCTGCCAGTGTGTGTCTTTTGATTGGGGAGTTTAATCCATTAACATTGAATGTTATTACTGTAAAGGCAGTTCTTATTTCACCCACTTTGACCTTTGGGTTTTATCTGTCATATTTTATTTTCACCTCTCTTTTTGAGGCTTTTACTAATTTTACTGATATTATCTTCATTTCCAGACTCCCTTCCAAGCCTCTTTCATTCCTGTCTTGTGTTTTTAGACTGTAGCATACCCTTTAATATTTCTTGCAAAGCTGGTCTCTTGGTTACAAACTCTGTTTCTTTTTTATCTGTGAATATTCTAAACTCACCTTCATTTTTGAAAGACAATCTTGCTGAATATAAGATTCTTTCCTGGAAGTTTTTCTCTTTCAGTACATTAAGTATACTACTGTCTTCTTCCATGGTTTCTGATGAGAAATCAGCACTTAATCTTTTTTTTTTTTTTTTTAAGATTTATTTTATTTATTTGTCTTCCCATTGGGTATCCTTTATATGTTCTGCATTGCTTTTCTCTTGCTGCCCTCAGAATTCTCTTCGTCTTTGGCATTTGACATTTTGATTAGTATGTGTCTCAGAGTTGGTCTTTTCTGATTTATTCAGATGGAAGTATGTTGTGCTTCAGCTATTCCTTTGTATGTTCGCTTTTGGAGGCCTTTTCATCAAGCTTACTGATCCTTTTTTCTGCCTCCTCAAATCCACTATTATATGATTCCAGTGTATTTTTTTTAAGATTTATTTTTTCCCACCCCTTGTTGTTTTTTCACTTAGTGTGTCTATTCATCTTCCTTGTTTCTTTAGGAGGCACTGAGAGCTGAACCCGGGACTTCTGATGTGGAAGGGAGGTGCCTAATTGCTTGAGTCACCTCCACTTTCTGTTTTGTTGTGTCTCGCATTATGTTTTTCCTCCCAGCATCTCTTGTTGCGTCAGCTCGCTGTCTTTAGGTGGCACCAGGAACCTTTGCTGCCTGCTTTCCTGGGGCTCTAATTATGTTTTTCTTCTTGTGTCTTGCTGCGCCTGCCCATCACACCAGCTTGTTGTCTTCTTTAGGAGGCACCAGGATCCGCACCAGTGACCTCCCATGTTATAGGCGGGAGCCCAGTCGCCTGAGCCACATCCACTTCCTTCCTGTATTTTTTAAAATTTATTGAAGTATATCATTCATACATAAACATACATAAACAAGCATATAGTAATAGTTGTGAACTTACAGAACATATATAACGTCATATAGGACTCTCATAATTCACCCTGCCACCAATACTTTGCATTGTTGTTAAACCTTTTTAACTAATGATTATTGTCAAAATATCACTACTAATCAAAATATTTTTCCCCTACCCACCCTATTATTAGTATCTTTATATCATTTTTTTTTTTAAGTTTTTTTTTTTTAAGATTTATTTCTCTCCCATTCCCCCCTCCCCCGTTGTCTGCTCTCTGTGTCCATTCGCTGTGTGTTCTTCAGCATCTGCTTGCATTATCCGGCGGCACTGGGAAACTGCATCTCTTGTTGCATCATCCTCCTGCATCAGCTCTGTGTGTGGGTTGTGACACTCCTGGCTGGGCTGCGCTTTTTTCACATGGGCGGCTCTCCTTGTGGGGCGCACTCCTTGCGTGTGGGGCACCCCTACTCGGGGGCACCCCTGTGTGGCAGGACACTCCTTGCTCGTGGCACATGGGCCAGCTCACCACATGGGTCAGGAGGCCCTGGGGATTGAACCTTGAACCCTCCATATGGTAGGCGGACACTCTGTCAGTTGAGCCACATCCACTTTATATTATTTGTATATGAACATTCATGAACAATTAAGTGTATAGTAAAAGTTCTGAACTTAGGAAGCAAGCATGCATAACATCATACAAGGTTCCCATTCATCAACCCTCCTTCAACACCTTGCATTGTCATGAGACATTTGTTACAAATTATGAAAGAATATTGTTAAAATCTTACTACTAATTATAGTCCTTACCTTACATTTGTTGTGGTTTTCCCTCAACCCACCCTATTATTATTTTTTAAATATGTTTTTTATGGCAGAAGTTGTAAACTTATAAAACAATCTTGAGTGTGCAGAATTCCCAAACAACCCCCTCTATCAACACACCATACTCTGGTGGAACATTTGTTACAGATAAGATAATATCATCTGATTGTTACCACATCCATAATGTACATTTGGCTCACATTTTCCATACTGCCCCATTATCAACACAGTACATCTTTGGCATAGGTGCAGCAATATTATTATTGCTAACCACAGTCCATAGATCACTCTAGTGGTATTTTTCCCTTGCTTCTCCACATCCCCAACACCCTGCAGTTGTGATGTACATTTGCTCTAGCTCACAAAGGACACTCTTGGGTCTGAATCATCAACTACAATTTTCATCCACCTCTTGGTTTACTGTGCTATTCAGTTCCTAGAGTATTGTCTAGCATTCTGTCAGTTGGCATTTATATACCTAGACTACCTTTTTTTTTTTTTTAATATGGAATGCTTCATGAATTTGCAGGTCATCCTTGCGCAGGGGCCATGCTAATCTTCTCTGTATCGTTCCAATTTTAGTATATGTGCTGCTGAAACGAGCATTAGACTACCATTTTCAACCATATCCCCATTTATAAAATAGCTGTTAATCACTATTTGTTGCCATCCACTCTATACATTTCCACACTTTTATAGTAAATCTAATTAAAACTTGTACATACATTAAACATCAGTAGTCCATCTCAGTCCTCCTCTTATCTCCTTTAAAAATGTACCACCTACCACCAGGTCTTGAAGCTATTTTCCTACAATTTCTTCCAGAAGTTTTATGGTTCTTTTATTTTTAGTTTTTTTTATCCATTTTGAGTTAATTTTGGGTAAGGTGTGAGTTAGCGGTCTTCTTTCCTTCTTTCGGCTATGGATACTCAGTTCTTTCAGCACCATTTGTTGAATGCACTGTTCTGCCCAAGCTGGGTGAGTTTGACAGGCTAGTCAAAAATCAGTTGACCATACATATGAGGGTCTGTTTCTGAACTATCAGTTTGGTTCCATTGATCGTGTATCTGTCTTTATACCAGTGTCATGTTGTTTTTACCACTATAGGTAGATAATATGATTTAAAGTCTGGTGATGAGGGTTTGCTTTTCCTTTTTATGATGTTTCTGACTATTCAGGACCCCTTACCCTTCCAAATAAATTTGGTATTAGTGCTTTCAATTTTTTTTTTAAAACACTGGTAGACTTTTTATCAGGATTGCATTGAATATATCAATTTGACTACAATTGACATCTTAATGATATTTAGTCTTCCAGTCCCTGAGCATGGAATGTTCTTTCTGTTATTTAGGACTTTTTTGATTTCTTTTAATATTTAGTTGCAGTTTTCTGAATACAGATCCTTTACATCATTGGCTAAGTTTATTCCTATTTGAGTTTTATCTGTCATATTTTATATTCACCACTCTTTTGACACTTTAATTACTTTTATTGATATAAACTTAATTTCTAGACTCTCTTCCAGGCCTTTCTCTTCTGTCTTTTCTTTTCAGGCTCTTGCACATCCTTTAGTATTTCCTGAAAATCTGGTCTCTTGCTTAGAAATTCTCTTAGTTTCCATTTATCTGAATATTCTAACCTCACCCTCATTTTTAAAAGACAATCTTGCTGAATATAAGATTCTTGGTTGGAAATTTTTCTCTTATAGTATCTTAAATGTATCATACTACTGTCTTCTTGCCTCCATGGTTTCTGGTGAGAAATCAACACTTAATCTTATTGGTTATCCCATATATGTTATGTATTGCATTTCTCTTGCTCTTCTCAGAATTCTCTCTTTGTCTTTGGCATTTGACATTCTGATTAGTATGTGTCTCGGAGTTGGTCTATTCGGATTTTTTCGGCTAGGAATACTTTGTGCTTCTTGGACAGGGATATATATGTCCTTCAATAGAATTGGGAAATTTTCTACCATTATTTCTTCAAATATTCCTTCTGCTCCTTTTCCCTTCTCTTCTCCTTGTGGGACACCCATGCCATGTATGTTTGCATGCCTTTTGCTGTCATTTAGTTCCTGAGACCTTGTTCAATTTTTTCCCATTCTTCACCTGTTCTTTTGTATGTTGACTTTCAGAGGCCATTTCTTCAAGCTCACCAGTCCGTCCTTCTGCCTCCTCAAATCTGCTATTATATAATTCCAATGTTTTTAAATTTTCATTTATTGCACTTCCCATTCCCATAAGATCTGCTATTTTTATATGAATGCTTTCAGATTCTTTGTGTTCATCCAGTGTTTTTATTAAATAAATTTATTTATTAAGGAGATTTGTTTGAACATCTGTGATTAGTTGTCTTAACTCCTTTATGTCATCTAGAGGCTTATCTTGTTCCTTTATTTGGGCCATATTGTCTTGTTTCTTGATGTGGATTGTAATTTTTTGTTGGTGTCTTGGCATCTGGCATATTAGAGTATTTATTCTGGCTGCAGTTTTTGTCTTTAGTTTAGGGCTTCCTGCCCTTTCTCCTTTGCTCGTTGTGCAGTGGGAGCCAAGGATATAGTTGGTGCTATAATCTGTGGAGGCTCAAGCTGCCCTCATTGCCCCAGGAACCGATGAAGCTTCTCCCAACTTTCTCCTTTGCCAGGGGTAGGGACAGAGTCACAGCTGTGTGGAATAATCCAAGTTGTGCAGGCCTAGACTGTAGTTGCTCAGAGAGACTGATGAAGCTTCACGCCCCTTTCACCCCTGCCTGGGGCGGAGATGGAGCTGCAGGTGTGGGCAGCAGTCTATGCAGTGTGGGTCCAAGATGACCACGGTTGCCCTAGTAGACTTCCGATTATTCAGTCTGTGCCAGCCAAAGGTCCCTGCAGTTACCTGGATAGGTTGGTGCAGGGCCTGCCATCCTCTTCCCTGCCAGAGGCAGGGCATAAGCCTAGCCTAGGGCTGCAGGCAGATATGGGTGAAAGAAACTGGTTCCTACCATCACTGGTTTTCAATCAGCGAAGCGTCCCCTCAGGCTGGGGGTGGAGTCAAAATGGCAACTACTGACCTCTTTACCACTTGGACAGAGTCACACCCCAGCTGTTCCCATGGTTTTATCTTAGCCAGCCGAAACCTACTAATCAGTAGCCGAAATCGTCAGCTGACTGTCTCCTCCCTTCCCTGTTTTTGGGAAATGGAGCTTCCAATTCCAGCCCCTTGTGCTGCCAGAGTAGGATAATAACTTGCCTCTGTGGCTTGGCCGGTTATTTCCGGGAGAGACTGGCACAGGTCCCTGCAGCTTCCTCCCTGCTGGAGGTGGGGCTAGGGCCTAGGCTAGAGCTGCAGTCCTATCTGGATGGAAAGAAACTGGTCCCTACCAGCACTGTGATTTCCAGTCCGCCCCGCTTCCCCTCGTGCCAGGCACAGAGTTAAGATGGCAGTTCCTGGTCTCTTTCTGACTTGGACAGACTCAAACTTTAGCTGTTCTTAGGATTATACTTTAGCCCACTGAATTTACTCATCAGAAACTAAAGTTGGTACCCAACCATCTCTTCCTCCCCTGTTTTTGGGAAGTGGAGCTTTCAATTCCAGCCACAGAACAGCTCCCCGGGTGGCTTGTGCCTCCAGTGGAGGATGGGCACCGGCCTCTATGGCGTGGAGCACTCTACTAACAGATCTTCACTGCAGATGGGTGATCTTCCATTCCTTCAAGGACATTGCAGGATGCTCTTCTGGCCTCCTGGAAACCCCCAAACAGGTGCTTCAGTTAGCTCCAAATAGTCTGGGTATTTACTAACTGCCCTGTAGCAGAAGCTGTCTCTAGGCGCTCCTTACTCTGCCACCGTCTTGCTGGTTGTCCCCCTCCAGTATATTTTTTATTTCATTTATTGCACCTTTCATTCCCATAAGATCTGCTATTTTTCTGTGTATGCTTTCAGATTCTTCTTTGTGCTCATCCAATGTTGTCTTAATATCCTTAATCTAAAACAAATAAAAACAAAATATCCTTAATTTCTTTAGACATCTTGTTTAATTTATTAGGGAGATTTGTTTGAACACTTAGGATTTGTTGTCTAAACTCCTTTATTGTCATCTGGAGGCTTACCTTTTTCCTTTAACTAGACCATATCTTCTGTTTCTTGGTGTGGATTGTAATTTTTTGTTGGCATTTTGACATCTGGCTTACTAGATGTATTTACTCTGGGTACAGTTTCTCTCTTTAGGTTAGGGCTTTCTTGCCTTTTCTCCCTTGCTCTTGTATAGTAGGAGCCAGGATGTAGTTGGTGCTGTAAGCTCTGGAGGCTCAAGCTGCCAGCATTGCCCTAGGGACTAATGAAGCTTAACTTTCTCCTTTGCCAGGGGTAGGGGACAGAGCCACAGCCATGGGTAACCATCCAGGTCATACAGACCTTGACTAGTTGCCCAGAGAGACTGATGAAGCTTCATGCCCCTTCCTCCTCTTCCTGGGGTGGGGATGGAGCTGCGGGTGTTGGCAGCAGTCTATGCCATGCAGGTCCAAAATGACCACCGTTGCCCCAGTAGACCTCTGACTATTCAGTCTGTGCCAACCAAATGTGCCTGCAGTTACATGGAGAGGCCGGTGCAGGGCCTGCCAGCCTCCTCCCTGTTAGAGGTGGGACTGAAGCCTAGGCTAGGGATGCAGTCCAGTCTGGGTGAAAGAAAACCGGTTCCTACCCTCACTGTGATTTCCTGTCAGCCCGGCTTTCCCTCATGCTGGGGCGGAGTCAAATGGTGGCCACTGGCCTCGTTTTTCCGACTTGGACAGGTTCAAACTTTAGCTGTTTTTAGGGTTATACTTCAGCCATCTGAGTTTACTAATCAGTAGCTGAAGTCAGTGGCCAACAGTCTATCCCTCCCCTATTTTTGGGAAATGGAGCTTCCAACTCTGGCCACAGAATAACTCCTGGGGCGGCTTGCACCGCCAGAGTAGGATGATCACCCTCCTCTGTGGCAGGGCCTGTGTTTTCCCGGAGAGGCTGGTGCAGGTTCCCCCGGCTTCCTCCCTGCCGGAGGTGGGGCTGGGGTTTAGGCTAGAGCTGCAATCTGATCTGGATGGAAAGAAACCAGTCCCTACCAGCACTGTGATTTTCAGTCAGCCCCGCTTCCCTTTGTGCCAGGGGCAGAGTTAAAATAGCAGCTACTGGCCTCTTTCTGACTTGGACAGATTCAAACTTTAGCTGTACTTAGGGTTATACTTTAGCCAGCCGAGTTTACTAATTAGTAGCTAAAGTTGGTGTCCTCCTGTCTTTTCCTCCTCTGTTTTTGGGAAGTGGAGCTTCCAATTCCAGCAGCGGAATATCTCCAGCCTCCATGGCGTGGAGTGCTCTACTTATGAATCTTCTCTGCATATGGGCAGTCTCCTCCTTCCATTCTTTCAAGGATATTGCAGGACGTTTTTCTGGTCTCCTGGAGCCCCCAGACAGGTACTTTAGGTAGCTCTGGGTGATTACTAATTGCCCTGTGGCATGAGCTGACTCTAGGAGCTCCTTACTTTGCTGTCATCTTGCTGATTGTCCTCTTAAAGTGTTCTTAATTTAAAATGTTTAAAGTTAATGTAACTAATAGAAGTTTAGTACAGAAAATCAAAATATAAGGAATCAAAAAATATAACTATTCTAAATTTATTTCTTAGAAGTAACCATTATTAACTTGTAATGATTTATTATTGATTAGATGTTGTCCTCCGCTGCGGCACTGCAGGCGGGTCACTGCAGGCGAGTCGCTGCCGGGGATCGGGCCTACGCCACGGCCTGACCGGGGCGGCAGCGGGCGGCTCAAGGCTTGGGGGACGCGCGGTTCGATGGAGGAAAAACCACGGAGACGAGGTCTATGTGCAGGTCTGATTTTATTCGGGAAGTACATGAGGTTTTATAGTGTCATGGAGGCGGGGAGGTTGTGGGAGGGGCATGTCCGCGGGGCAGCTGAGGATTGGCTGCAGAGGCAAGGGCGGACCTGCGGTTTATGACGTAAGCCATTGATGGCAGAGGGGGTTGTTTCCGAGGTTGTGCCGGGGCGGATACGGGATGAGGGCGGTTGAAATGAGGCGGGGAGAACAGCGATCGGCTGGGAGGGGGAAGATAACAGTGGCTGGGAGGAGGGGCAGAGGGAGGCAGCAGCACAAACTGCTGCTGAGAAGGGCCATAATACAGGGAGGTTACGAGGAACAGGCGGGCAAAGTGTAAGGAAGCGAAAGGCAGGGTGGGAGCAGGGGACAATTAGATATTAGTACAGGCTTACAAAGCATAGAAAAAGAATGATTAAGATTATAAACTAGTATTTGAGTGAAAAGCAATAATCATTTATAGACACTTTTAAACTATGCTAGAAATAGGTGTCATGGGGGCCTGATATGACAAGGCAAATCATCTTCTTCCAGCCTGTGCCCAGCTCTGCCTTGCTAACCTTGCCCTGGGATATTCAAAGGGATGAATTCATTAAATGTGAAACATCTTTTATTTCCCCAAAATCAGAAATGATGGGCGTATTTATGGAGATTATTCTGGAAAGTAGGGACACTACAAAATCCGGAGACCATGCAGTGTCATATTAGGAGCATGTGGAAGAAAAATTAGTAGCCGCAGGTATGGAATATGTTAGAGACAGACACAAGGATTATGGTCATAAGGAAAGTTATAGATGCCAGCTGTAGTTACAGATGGAGACAAAGATGCAATTTTGTGTAATATGGGGGTATTTTTGGGACTTGGGAGTTATCCTGAATGACATTGCAATGATAGCTAACAGGCCATTATATATCTTGCCATAACCTACAGAATTGGGTGGGAGAGAGTGTAAACTACAATGTAAACTTAAATCCATGCTTAGTGGCAGTGCTCCAAAATGTGCTCATTAATTGCAATGAATGTACCACACTAATGAAGGATGTTGTTAATGTGGAAAAGTGTGGGAGGTGTGGGAAACGGCATATGGGAATCCCCTCTATTTTTATGTAACATTTATGTAACCTAAGTATCTTTGAGGAAAAAAAATAGGTATAATATGGTGGCATTTTCAGGACAGTGGAATTGTCCTGAATGATGTTGCAGCGATTGATACAGGACATTATATATCTTGTCATAATTTAGAAAAATGTGTGGAGGAGAGTTTAAACTATAATGTAAACTATAGTCCACACTTAGTGGCAGTGCGCCAATATATATTCCATCAATTGTAACAAATGTACCACACTAATGAAGGATGGTGTTAATATGGGAAAGTATGGGAGGGGTAGGGAGTGAGACATATGGGAATCCCCTACATTTTTTATGTAACATTTGTGTAATCTAAGTTTAAAAAAAAAAAAGATGCAATTTTGAAAACCAGAGAATTGGGTGAAAGAACCATGAGCGGTTCCCTTCTTCCTTTTTTTTTCCCTGACTTCCTTTATTGTCTTTCTTTATTGTCTATAATGGGCAGTACTTTTTAACTGAAGAAAATCCTAGTAAACGAATTATTGTCCCTTATGCCATGTTACTGGACTCTGATTATGTGACTATGATGAACAGCTACAGCCTGACAGAGGAAGATGGTTTTTGGAGCCATTCATTCATTCAACACTAGGGACTTGGAATGCAGCTGTGAATGAGATATAGTCATAAACATTTGGAGAAAACAGACTACTAAAATGTGAGTTCTCTCCCACCATGTGTTGATTCATTCATACCAAGAAGAGAAGGGAATAAAGATCATTAAGGTTGTTGTGTAGGGAAGTGGATGTGGCTCAAGTGATTGGACTTCAGCATACCACATGGGAGGTCCTGGGTTCGGTTTCTAGTGCCTCCTGGAGAAGGTGAGCTGAGGTGGTGGGCAGGTGTGGTGAGCTCACGCAACAAGATGACTCAACAAAAGAGCTACAAAGAGGAAAGACAACGAGAGACACAGCAAACCAGGGAGCTAAGGTGGCTCGGGTGATTGTTCGCCTCTCTTGCACATGGGAGGACCCAGGTTTAGTTCCCAGTGCCTCTTAAAGAGAAGACAAGCAGACAGAGTACACAGCAAATGGACACAGAGGAGATAGTGACTGCAAACAATAAGGGGGTAGATAAATTTTAAAATATATATATATTTTAAAAGATAGTTGTAGGAGATGGAAGAGAATGTAGAAAAACTGTCATCTAGTTTTCTTAGATTTGTGATGACAAAGTTCCTGTTTTGATGGCATTTTATCATTTGCAAAGTGGCTTCTCATACTTTATCTTCATCACAAACTTAAAGAATAGCTATTTCCAAATCACAGGTAGTAACAGTTGTTGTAATGTCATACTAATTTTGAACACTTATTATGTGCCAGGCATTATGCTAAGCACTTTGCATATATTTAACTCAATTTTAAAAACAACCATATTATTCCCATTTATAAGTGAGGAAATCAGGCCCAGGATGGTAAGCAGTTTACCCAGAGTCACTCATCCACTGAATGGTAAAACTAGAATTCAGACTTCTACAGTCTAACTGCAAACCCCAAGTGAGGGGACTGAGAGTCAGGGAGTTAAATGACCTGACATAGAGAAGCTAGTCAACAGTAGAAATTCTATAATCAGATTCCTTTGCTCATTGCAACTTGGGGACACTGTATTTGCCACTCAGGAGGAATCTTGCTTTGAAAGCACCACTAGTAATCTAATCTGTTTACCTAACAAGGTTGACACTCCAACCAAATTACATGTGAAATGAATCACATTTCTATTGATTTCCAGTATAAAATTATAGAAATTTAGTTGTTAAAAAAAGAAGTAAGAAACTTGGCTTTTGGGTTTAAGTGTTAAAAATACTTATGAGAAATCATATTTGAAGGAAAAGTAAAATACTTGATTAGATGTAGTTTATACTTTGGCACCAAAGCTCTTTCTTGTGTTATTTATACATAATATTATTTCAAGTCAAATCCCAAATTTATACCCGGGTTTGTAATTTAAAATTGAGAACCTTTGTCCAGTTATAAATGCCAGAAAGTTCTGTTGTAGTAACTTTAACATGCTTTTTGTTTTGATATATTTACTTTTTTTTTTTTAAATTTTTTATTTATCTTCCCTCCCCCAGATGGTTCTCTTGTCTGTCTGCTCATTGTTTGCTCACCTTCTCCAGGAGGCACTGGGAACTGAACCCAGGACCTCCTACATGGGAGGTGAGTGCCCAACTGCCTAAGCCATAGCCACTCTCCATGGCCTGCAGCATCTAGCCCCTTGCAGCAGGTACAGCATCTGCTCATCTTTTTTAGGAGGCACTGGGTCCCGAACCTAGGACCTCCCATGTGGTAAGTGGGCTCCCAACTGGTTGAGCCTACATCCACTTCCCTTAACATGCTTTTGATATACTATATATACAACTTTATATTCTGGAAATTGGAAAAATGCTGATATTATTTGACTCTTACCTCTTTGTTAACATCACTTTATAAGAACCCAGGATCTGGGCCTATCTCCTCTGAAGCATATGGCCTCTTCCATGAGGGCAGAGAAAACTGAGATTTTTCTGAGAGAGGAAGAAACAGGATAAGTGACTAGGTAGGTCACAGAATCTTGGAACTGACAAGGCCTCTTAGCAGTTGCCTTTGATTCTTATTTCTTTTCATTTCTGTAATTGCCATCAAAGTAAAGTAGTGAAGAATACATGGCTCAACTGACAGAGGATCCACCTACCATATGGAGGTTCCAGGGTTTGATACCCAGGGCCTCCTGACCCATGTGGTAAGCTGGCCCACGCGCAGTGCTGCCGTGCGCAAGGAGTGCCATGCCACATAAGGGTGCCCCCATGTAGGGGTGCCTCACGTGTAAGGAGTGTGCCCTGCAAGGAGAGCCGCCCCGTGTGGAAAAAAACACAGACCACCCAGGAGTGGCGCCGCACACACGGAGAGCTGATGCAGCAAGATGACTCAACAAAAAAGAGACGCAGTTTCCCGGTGCCACCTGACAATGTAGGGAGACACAGAAGAACACACAGTGAATGGACACAGAGAGAAGACAGTGGGGGGAAAGGGGGGAGAAATAAATAAAATCTTAAAAAGTAAGATAAAGATGTGGTTCAGAAATAAAACTGTGCTGTAAGACTTAATGAAAAGCATTAGTCCTTTGGAAACCTTTCCCTGCTGACCCCAACTGTTTCATGGGGGCAACTACTATTTTTTTAATTTTTTTTAATATAATGATTTTTGTCCCCTGAAATTTTTCCATTATAAAATACAACATGCATAAGGAAAAGTTTCACCCCAAACTACTAAGTAAACCCTGCCCGTGAATGGGGCCATTTAATAAATATTCTTTTGTGTCTGGATTCCTTCACTTAACCATTATTTTAAGACGCATCCATGTTGTGTGTAGCTGTAATTGACTTATATTTATTGCCATTTAGGTTTTACTTGTATGAACATACCACAGCATATTGGTCCATTCCAACATTGATATGAGTCATTTTCAGTTTTTGGCTACTACAAATAATACTGCTGTGACCATTCTTGTACATATATTCTGGTGCATTGTAAGCACACATTTCTGTAAAATATATTGCTAGCACTGGAATCATTGGGTCTTAAATATGCACATCTTCCACTATACTGCATAAAGTGTCAAGCTTTTTTTTCCCTCCCCCAGATTGCTCCTTGGCTGTTTGCTTATTGTTTTTGCATGTTTTTTGCTCATTGCTCGTTTCTTCTTAGGAGGCATCAGGAACCTAACCTGGGACCTCCCATATGGGAGGTGGGCGCCCAAATGCCTGAGGCACATCCTCTCCCTTGTCAAGCTTTTTTTGCACAAGTGTGTTACCATTTTACACTCCCACTAATAGTATTTGAAAGTCCCCATTGCTTCATATTCTCAACGCTTTCTATTATCAGTTATCAGAATTTTAGCCATTCTATGTGCGTGTAATATCTTGTGTTTTTTTAACCCTTTTATTTTGAAACACCAGTGTAGAAAACCACACAAATGAACAGTTTAATGAATTATTATAGGACTTGTATGTACCGTGCAGGTCAAGGAGTAGACCCTTGCCATCCATCTTCATGCTACTTTCATTTATCCTTTCCCAATCAGCAAGTTCCCTCTCCCTAAAAGTAACCCTTAGTCTGACTTTTATAATTGCCGCCTTGTGTTTCTTTATAGTTTTATCACCCAAAAGTACATCTCTAGATACTATAGCTTAATCTTGCCCGTTTTAATATTTTGATGTCTTTTAAATCACGTAAGGTATAGCTTACATTCCATTCTTTTCTTTATAATTTATCTGTCATACCTGAGCCATTTGGCTCATATTTTCTTAACTTCTTTAATTTGTAGGATCTGTAATGATATTTTCTTTTACCGTCTTGATAATGGTTATTTGTGTTTTTTCCCTTTTTTCCCCCATAATCAGTCTTACTAGAGGTTTATTAATTTTAATAATCTTTTTAAAACTTGGATTGTTTTCCATTGTATGTCTGCTATCTGTTTTGTTGGCTACTGCTCTTGTGAATTTCTTCTATTTATTATACTTCGTTTAGGTTTAACTTTGTTATTTTTATAGCTTCCTGAAATTGAAGCTTAGCTCAATGATTTCAATCTTTTTCCTTCTATAAAATAGACATTTGGATCTGTAAATTTAACTCTTAAGCACTGCTGTAACTCCACCCCACACATTTTGATATGTTTTGTTTTCATTATCTTTCAGTTCATTCATTCAGAATATTTTCTAATTTTCACTGGGTTTTCTTCCTTTGACTTATGGATTATTTAGGTATTTACTGCTTAATTTACAGTATTTAAAAATTCCTTAATTATCTTTCTTTTATTGACTTTGGTCAGACAATGTGTGCTGGATGATTTCAAGCTCTTGAAATTTCTTGGGCTAGGCTTTATGGCTCAGCATATAGTCTGTGTAGCAGTTTGATATGGTTATGAATTCCAAAAATAGATACTGGATTATGTTTGTAATCTGGTCTGTACCTGGGTGTGATTAAGTTATGATTAGGGCTTTGATTGGGCCACTTCATTAGGGTGTTGAGTCCCCACCCCTTGTTGGGTGGGGACTCACAGATAAAAGGCATGGCAAAGGACTGCGTTGGGGGGTTTTGATGTTGGAGTTTGATGCTGAATCCTTAAGCTGGAGCCCCGGGAAGTAAGCTCACAGAGGAAACAGAAGTCCCAGGAAGAGAGGAACCCAGGAAGCCTGAACCCTCGCAGACATTGGCAGCCATCTTGCTCCAACATAGGAAAATAGACTTTGGTGAGGAAAGTAACTTATGCTTTATGGCCTGGTATCTGTAGCTCCTACCCCAAATAAATACCCTTTATAAAAACCAACCAATTTCTGATATTTTGCATCAGCACCCCTTTGGCTGACTAATACGGTCTGTTTGGTGAATGTTCCTAATATATTTGAAAAGAATATGTTCTGCAGTTGAGTGGAATTATCTATAAATGTCAATTAGGCTACACTGTCTGATAGTACTGTTCACTCCTATATCCAAGTATAATTGTAAATTTGTCTTATTTCCTTAAGTTTTATCAATTTATGCTATATTTATTTTTTATTTTTTAGGAGGTACCAGGGATTGAACCCAGGACCTCATAAACAGGAAGCAAGTGCTCAACCACTAAGCTACATCTTCTCCACAGAGTTGGGTTTTTTTTGTTTGTTTGTTTTTAGGAGGTACCAGGGATTGAACCCAGGACCCTCGTACGTGGGAAGCAGGTGCTCAGTCACTTGAGCTACATCTGCTCCCAGGATTGCTGTATCTTCCCTTTTATTTGGATGAAGTCTTCCTACTTGTCTCTAGTAATATGCTTTGTAATGTCTATTTTGTGCAATATTTATATACTCATAGTTTTTTTTAGAAAAATGGATTCTCGTTTAAAAAACAGGAAAATATAAAATTGTTGAAGAGAATTTCAACAGAATTGGAAGTTATTTTAAAAATCACATGGACATTTCTAACACTGAAAAATAACAGTATCTGAAGTTAAGAATGTATTAGATGAGTTGTTTTGTGTTTTTTTTTTAAAGATTTATTTATTTCTCTTCCCTCCTCCCTCCCCCCACCCAGTTGTCTAATCTCTGTGTCTAGTGTCTACATCTTCTTCTTTGTCCGCTTCTGTTGTTGTCAGCTGCACGGGAGTCTGTGTTTCTTTTTGTTGTGTCATCTTGTTGTGTCAGCTCTCAATGTATGCAGCACCATTCCTGGGCAGGCTGCCTTTCTTTTCACGCTGGACAGCTCTCCTTATGGGGCATACTCCTTGTGCGTGGGGCTCCCCTACGCGGGGGACACCCCTGTGTGGCACGACACTCCTTGCGCGCATCAGCACTGCGCATGGGCCAGCTCCACACGGGTCACGGAGGCCTGGGGTTTGAACCGCAGACCTCCCATGTGGTAGACGGACGCCCTAATCACTGGGCCAAGTCCGCCGCCAAGATGAGTTGTGAATGTTTGTTATTTTGTTTTCTATTCTTTTCCTTTAAACCTTTTGGTTTTCTTATGTTTTAAATATGTATCTTGCAAAATATCAGTTAATTTAGTTTTGTTTATCCATACTGACAATCTTTGTCTTATAGTTGGAGTAATTATTACCTTTATGTAATTTGACATAACTGTGTTTTTAAGTATACCTTGGTGCTTTTGGTTTATTATTTGTTCCATCTTATTTTGAACCTTTTTTTATGTCTTCTTTTGCATTAAATGGTTATTTTATATTTCCATTTTTTTCTCTATTTTTAGTTATGCATTCTTTTTATTGTACTTTTTATGGTTACCCTAGAGAAGAAATATGAGTCTTTGACTTATTACAGTGTACCTTAAATAAGAGTATTTCCCATTTCCCAAACACTGCAAGAACCTTAAGATGGTGTAACACCATTTATCTTCTGCCAGCTTTTTGTGCCATTTTAACTATGTTTTTAAATTCTATATAGATTTTAAATCCAACAAGTCAGTGTTAGTAATGTATTATGCAGTCAGTATTCTTTTACATTCTGGTACTCTTATTTCTCTGCAGTGTTGTGCTTCCTTCTAAGATCATTTTCCTTCATGTTCATTCAGCCTGGGGAATTCCTTTTAGTTTAGTAGGAACAAATTCTTTCACTCCTTGTTTGAAAGAATAAAGTGTGAAAATATCATTACTTTATTATTAAAGGATATTCTTACTGGGTTCACAATTCTAGCTTAGCAGTTTGTCTTCACTTTAAAAGTACTATTCAGCTGTCATGGTTTCTGTTGAAAAGTAGTAGTCTTTACTGTTTTCCTTTGAAAATAATACATCTGTTTTCATATGTCTCCTTTAGAGATGATCTCATCATCTTGGTTTTATTGTTTTAATTTATTTTTTTAGATTTTCTTTTTATTTCTCTCCCCTTCCCCCTCCCCATTGTCTGCTCTCTATGTCCATTCACTGTGTGTTCTTTTGTGTCCACTCACATTCTTGTCAGTGGCACCAGGAATCTGTGTCTCTTTTTGTTGCGTCATCTTGCTGTGTCAGCTCTCTGTGTGTGCAGCGCCTCTCCTGGGCAGGCTGTGCTTTTTTCATGCCAGGCGGCTCTCCTTGTGGAGCGCACTGCTTGCGTGTGGGGCTCCCCTACATGAGAGACACCCCTGCATGGCATGGCATTCCTTTTGCATGTCAGCACTGCATGTGGGCCAGCTCACCACATGGGTCAGGAGGCCCTGGGTTTGAACCCTGGGTCTCCTGAATGGTAGGTGGACACTCTTACCAGTTGAGCCAAATCTGCTTCCCTATCTTAGTTTTAAACCATAGGTGTGATTTTCTTTGTATTTATGCTTATTGAGGTTCTCAGAACTTCTTGAATTGATGGGGTTGGTTCAGTCTTTCATCACTTTGAGTAAGAGTGCTTTTCTCTCTTCAAATATTGCCTCTCCCATTCCTCTTCCTCTTTCACTTTTTCTGTCTTTGCTTTTTGGGACTCCAATTAAACATATTTTAGGAGTTTTAACTGTTTTGCCATGTCTGTTTACACTCTTTTGTGGACTGTGCATTCATTTACTCTGTGTTAATTTGAATATTTTCTAATGACCTCTTTTCCAGTTCACTAGGACTTTTTTCTGCTGTGTCCAGGATATTGTTTATCAATTCCAATTCTTTTAAAATTCCCTTTTCAACTATTTTATTCATCTTTTGTTGTTGTTACATAATAGTCATTTTAGTGTCCCTGTCAAGAAACTACAATATTTGAAGCACATGTGGGCTGGTTTCTGTGTCTGGTTTTTCCCATGTTCTTTTGCTTGTTGCCCTTTGTTCCTTTTAGTTGTGGGTGTGAGTGTAGAGGGTGTTTTGTTTTTGCTTTCGCAAGCCTTGTAATTTTATTTGGAGGCTGGATATTTTGGGTGAAAAATTAAAGGTACTCCAAATGATCTTCCTCCACTGTGGTTTTAAGTTTTTTTTTTCTCTTGTGGACAGAGGGGTACTGGCAAATCATCTTAATCCTGTTAAAATTTGGTTTTAGGCTTTTGTAGGACTGTTTCCTTTTGCTCTTACCTGTAAGATGTGGTCCTTCCAGAATTTCAGATGAAAAGGCACCTCTACTTGGCGGGGCTTGACCTCTAACTTTACTCCTCAGCAACACTTTAGTGGCAGAGATGTCTGTTCTGGTTCGGCCCTTAAACTGCTTTACTGCTGGCTTTTTGAAGTGTTGCTCAGTGTGTATGCAGCATAGGCCAACAACTTGAGGGAGAATTCTTATGCTGATTTTTGGGTGAATCTTCCTCTATGGATTCCTCCTTGCCTTGATTTTCACCCTTAAGTCCCAGTTACTTTGGCAGCCCTGTACTCTGACATTTGACTCTTCAGCCTGTTAGAACTGCTGCTGTCTCTGCGTAAGTGCCATTTCTTCATCTTGTGATTTTGGAATTTCCTTCAGGGAAAAAACCAGGATGGATGTTTGTTGTCCTCTTGTTCCTCTCCGTTTTCAAGGGTTAGAGCCCCTGAAATCCTGTTTTTTTCCATTGTTTTATATATTCTGTCTTTTATAGTTGTTTTCTGTAATAGGTTCAGTATAAGTTACTTCGTTGTGGACATAACTAGAAGATTCTCGTTAAAAAAGGATAATAATAGTACCAACCTTAAAGGGCTCCTAGTGAGGAGTTACACTTGTGAAAGTGCTTAGAAAAGTGCCTGATACATAGCATCCTCATTTTAGCTTTTCCCCCTCTTTAGTTTTTCATTCTGTTTTATTTAATTGTGGAAATTATATTGCCATAAATCTCCCATCCCAAACCCTCCCAAGCATAACATTCCATGTGATTAATATTTCAGTACTTTCACCACTATCCATTACTAGAATGTTCCCTAACAGAAACTCTCCACTCCTTTGGCATTAACTCCCAATTACCCCTGCCCCCCACCTCTGGTATCTTGTACTGTTTTCTGTCTATGAGTTAGCATATTCTTATTCTTATATTTTCTTCATGGTTAACATGAGGCTTAAAATTTAACATCCTAAATCTGTAAGCAAATCTGATTTGCTTTGATACCAACTTAACTTCAGTAGCATACACAAAGTAGGTTCCTATAATCCTCTGTCCCCTCATTTTTATGTATATCTTGTACAAATAATGTTTATACATTATGAGCCTAAAACCACTGAAGTAAAAAGTGGAATTACAAACCAAAAATACAATACTACTGTTACTTATAGTCACCCATGTTGTTATCTTTTCTTGAGAACTTATTTCTTCATGTGGTTTCAGTCTTTTCCTTTCAACTTGCAGAACTGCCTTTAACATTTCTTGTAGGACAAGGCTAGTGGTAATGAAGTGACATCCGAGAATGTCTTAGCCCCTCCCTCATTTTTGAAAGACAGTTTTGCCAGATACTGAATTCTTGGTTGGCAGCTTTTTTTATTTGAGCACTTTGAATATATCTTCCCGCAGCTTTCTTGTCTTCATGGTTTCCAGTGAGGAGTCAGCACTCCGGGTTTTTTTGGTTTTTTAGGAGTTTTGGGGGAATGAACCCAGGACCTCATACATGGGAAGTGGGCGCTCATCCACTTTGGTACATCTGTTCCCCAGTGAGAATGGGTTTTTTGTTTGTTTTTAGGAGGTACCAGAGATCTAACTGGGACCTCATATATGGGAAGCAGGTGCTCAACCACTTGAGCTACATCCACTCCCTGCACTCAGTTTTACTGAGGCTCCTTTATACATGACATGTTGCTTCTCTTTTGTGACTTTCAGAATTCTCTTTATGTTTGGTATTCAGCAGTTTGATTATAACATGACACAGTGTGGGTCTATTTGAATTGATCCTGTTTGGAGTCCGTTGAGTGACTTGGATTGTATATTCATGTTTTTTGTTTAATTGGGGAAATTTTCAGCTCTTATTTCCTTGAATATTCTCTCTGCCCCTTTCTCTTTTTCTTCTTCTGGGACTCCCACAATGCTTATATTGGCAGGCTTGATGGTGCCCCGAAGGTTCATCAGACTCTGTTCTCTTTTCCTTATTCTTTCTATGCCTCAGACTAGATGATTTCACTTGTCTTATCTTCAAGTTCACTGATTCTTTCTTCTGACACCTCCAGTCTGCTGTTGCTCCCCTGTAGGGAATTTTTATTTTGTTTTATTTATTTATTTAATATTACATTCAAAAAATATGAGGTCCCCATATACCCCCCACCCCCCCTCACCCCACTCCTCCCCCCATAGCAACAGTCTCCTCCATCATCATGAGACATTCATTGCTGTAGGGAATTTTTAAATTATGTTAACTGTGGTATTCAGCTCTGGTTCCTTTTCATAATTTCCATCTCTGTATTTATAGTCTCTGTGTTCATCTTTCATTTTCCTGATTTCCTTTAGTTCTTTGTCCATGTTTTCCTTTAGCTCTTTGAGCATATACAGGATCATTTTCTTAAAGTCTTTTCCCAGATCTGACTTCCTCATTGATGGTTTCTAATGCTTTAATCTTCTCCTTCGCCTGGGCCATCACTTCTTGTTTTTTGTGTGTGTTATGTAATCTTTCACTGGAACCTGGACATTTTGCTATTTCAGTGTATTATTGCTGGAATTTAGATTCTGTGGTGTCTTTTCCTTAAGTTTGTATCTAGCTAGTATTATGACAGAGCTTTCATTGAGTGCTAAGAATTAACAAAAAAAAAGAAAGGGAAAAAAAGCAAAACACCTTTGCTGTCTTTTCAGATTTGATCTATGGGAGTACGCTCCGTCAAGCATAAAATGAGTTTGGAAAATAGCTCCAGGCCAAAGCATAGGGGCCTCCCTGGTCCTTTCTGTACTTGTGCAACATCTTTATATTAGGCGTGTGCTTATGGCTCTAGTTATTCCCCCATTTACACAGATGTGAATGACCCCACTTTCCTAGGAAACAGTTTCCTCATGGTCCCTGACACTGCACTGTATGTATATCCTACAGCCAGCAATCCCTTGCCCCAGGCAGCATCACTTGACTTTTCTCCCACAGTGTTCTGTAAGAGAATTCTGAGAGCTGCCTTCTACACTCAGGGTAAGTTCTGGGACAGCAAACCTCTTGGGCCACCACCAGGCAGATTGGACCAGACATACACACTCCCAGTATCTGCCCAAGGGTTCCTCTGCTCCGGCCAGGTCCAGGTACCTGTACTGAGCATGCAGGCCAGCTCTGTTGCCAAACCAGTAAGGGGCATGAGAAGACCCAGCCAGTGCACTATGAGAACCCAGTGCCTTTTTTTTTTATTTCAGGTACTGGGGCTGGGGGCATTTGAATCTAGGACCTCATATGTGGGAAGCCGATGATCAACCCCGAGCCACATCGGCTCCGTGAGTTGTTTTTTGTTTGTTTGATACTTGCTTGCTCTTTGTGTCTCTGTTTTTAAGAGGTACCAGGAAATGAACCCAGGACCTCCCATGTGAGAAGCAGGTGCTCAACTACTTGAGCCACATCCACTCCTAGCCTCCTGCTCTTGGTTTGGGTTTTTGTTGTTGTTGTTGTTTTAAGTTTATTTATTTAATTTTTAGGGGGTACCTGGGATTGAACCTGGGACCTCAGACATGGGAAGCAGGCACTCAAACCACTGAGCGACACCCACTCCCCAGTAATTGCTGGGGTTTTTTTGGTTTGGTTTTTTTATGTTTATAGTCTCTGTGTTCATCTTTCATTTTCCTGATTTCCTACTGCTTTTATTTTTTTCTTTGGAGATTTATTTTATTTCTCTCCCCTTCCCCCCCTCCGCCCCTCCCCTCCCCAGTTGTCTATTCTCTATGTCCCATTTGCTGCGTGTTCTTTTTGTCTGCTTCTGTTGTTGTCAGCGGCACAGGAATCTGAGTTTCTTTTCGTTGCGTCACCTTGTGTCAGCTCTCCGTGTATGCGGCGCCATTCCTGGGCAGGCTGCACTTTCTTTCGTGTTGGGCGGCTCTCCTTAAAGGGCGCACTCCTTGTGCATGGGGCTCCCCTACACGGGGGGCACCCTTGCGTGGCATGGCACTCCTTGCACGCATCAGCACTGCGCATGGGCCAGCTCCACACAGGTCAAGGAGGCCCGGGGTTTGAACCACGGACCTCCTGTGTGGTAGGCGGACGCCCTATCCACTGGGCCAAGTCTGCTTCCCCCTGCTGCTTTTAAGTAGCCTTTTTCTTACTTTGGTGTTTGCCCTGTTACTGCAGTTTTCTAGAGCTTTGTGAAGGATGTTTCTGTCAGTTCCTTTTTTATTTTTAAGATTTATTTATTTCTCCCCACCCCCTCATTGTTTTGCTCTGGCTGTGTCTGTTTGTTGTGTGCTGGTCTCCTCTTTTTAGGGGGCATCAGGAACTGAACCCAGGACCTCCTGTGTGCGAGGGAGGTGCCTAATTGCCCGAGCCACCTCTGTTCCCTGCTTTGTTGCACCTCTCATTGTGTTTCCTCACTGTGTCTCTTGGCTGCATCATCTCACTGAATCATCTTGTTGCATCAGCTTGCAGTGCCAACTCATCGCACCAGCTCGTGGTCTTCTTCAGGAGGCACCAGGAACCAAACCCGGACCTTCCATGTGGTAGATGGGAGCTCAGTTGCCTGAGCCACATCTGCTTCCTTGTCAGTTCTTGTTGGTTGGTAAAAGTTTCTTTGGGGGGACAGAGCCCTGAAGTGCCTCACTCTGCCATCTTGATGGGAGTAGGCTGCTGATTTTAGTTTTTAGTGGTATTATCTCTTTTATCCTCTCATATAAGATGAAGATCATATCATGCTTCATCTGTTCAGTGAATATCACTCCCTCAACATATACTTCTACCTTACAGTTGTATAAAATTTTAGTTTCATCTTTTAAACAAATTTTTCTAAGTTGTGCCACAGACATTTAGTTACTAAAATTGAGACCCTATGTTGTTATTTTCTGTGCTGAACATTGTTTCTGTATCCTGTATTCTTCCCTCTGGAATCTTGTTTCTGTTTGATGGGTTTCCTCTTTTAATAGCTTTTTAAGTGGGACTCTCTGGAGTGTAAACTCCATTTTTGAATGTCTGAAGATAGTTTTATCCTGCCCCCCCCACTCTTGAATAATCAAATAATCATTTCGCTGATTATAGAATTCTAGGTTAACACTTTTTTTCTTGCCTCTTGGCAGTCAGTATTCCATTCTCTTAGCATTGAGTTGATTTTTGTCTGCATTTCATCTCTAGTAGTTTTTATTATTTTATTGATGTTCTACTTTGTTATGACATGTTGTGCAATTTTATTTTTACTGTTGCTCAATAGTTGATATACTTTATGTGAAGATGCATGATTTTTTTTTCCATTTATTAAAAAAAAACTCAGGCATTATCTCTTCAAATGTTCTTTTACATCATTCCTTCTAGTCTTTTTCAAAAAGTTCCATTAGAACTTTGTTAGAATCCGTCAATCAGACATGACTCTTTTAAGGAGATACTGGGGATTGAACCCAAGATCTTGTACATGGGAAGCCGGCACTCAACCACTGAGCTCTTTTTGCTCCTCAATGAGAGTTAGGTTTTTTTCCATTTTTTTTTTTTTCTTTAGGAGGTACCAGGAACTGAACCTGGGATATCTCATGTGAGAGGCAGGCACTCAGTTGCCTCTCCACCATATCTGCTACCTGCTTGTTTTGTTTTTTTTTCTCATTGTCTGCTTGTTTTTTCTTGTTGTCTGCTCCTTGTTTTTGCTCAATGTCTGTTCCTTGTTTTTTTATCTTCTTCAGGAGGTATCAGGAACTGAATCTGGGACCTCCCATGTGGGAGGTGGGAGCTCAACTGCTTGAGCCACAACTACTCCTTGTCTGTTTTTGTTTTTAGGAGGTACTGGGGATTGAACCTCAGACCTTATACATGAGAAGCAGGTGCTCAACCACTGAGGTATATCAGCTCCTTTATACATGACTCTTAATCTCTCTTTAACATTTTAAAAAATTGAGTATAATTTATACACAGTGAGAGGAGACAATATCAAGGGTATTATTTGATCAGTTTTGATAGATACATACTCCCATGTGGTCCACACCTTCATCGAGGTACAGAACATTTACATTACCCCATACAGTTCCTTCATGCTTTTCCCATTTGCCAACCCCACCCCACCACCCTGGAAGCAACTTCGGATTTCTATCACTATAGATTCACTTTTCCTATCTAGACCTTTATATAAATTGAGTATTAACCATACACTCTTGTGTATACTCTTGTGTTCAGTCTTTTTGAGATTCATTCATATTGATATGTCTATCAGGACTTCTTTCTTTTACTGCTCAGTTGACTTGATTGTATAAGTGTATCAACAATTGTTTTTCATTTTGTTGATTTGATTGAAACCTGGACTGCTACTTCCAGTTTTGGCTATTATGAATAAAACTGCTGTGAATCTTCTTGTACAAGACTTTTTGCGGACATAGTTTTAAGTTTTACTTAGCTAAATGCCTAGGAGTGGAATTGTTAGATTATAGATGTATATTTAAATTGATGTGGATGCATATTTAACTTTTTAAGAAACTGTTAAACAGTTCTCCAAAGAGGTACTCTTATACATTTTAGCCATTGCAGTGAGTGTGTGCAGTATCTCATTTTTCATTCATGGATTCTTGTCTATTTTTTTTTTAACTTTTATTGAGATATAATTTATATAAAAAATCCATCCATTTTATGGTACAGTTCAGTGAATTTTAACCAACATATATATCCAAGTTACTGTTACTACAATCAAGATAAAAAGAAGTCATAGGAAGCGGACATGGCTCAATGGATAGAGCGTCCGCCTACCATATAGGAGGTCCAGGGTTTGATACCCAGGGCCTTCTGGCCCAGATGGTGAGCTGGCCTACATGGAGTGCTGCTGCACACAAGGAGTGTCACCCCACACAGGGTGCCCCCCCACCAGGGAGTGGCCCCGCACACAAGGAGTGCAGCCCTGTGCATGAAGGCAGACCGCCCAGGAGTGGTGCCGCCCCCACGAGAGCTGACACAGCAAGATGATGCAACAAAAAAGAGACACAGAGAAGGGAAGTGGACTTGGCTCAATGGATAGGGCGTCCACCTACCACATGGGAGGTCCGTGGTTCAAACCCCGGGCCTCCTTGACCCGTGTGGAGCTGGCCCATGCGCAACGCTGATGTGCGCAGTGAGTGCCTTGCCATGCAGGGGTTTCCCCCACGTAGGGGAGCCCCACGTGCAAGGAGTGTGCCCCATAAGGAGAGCCGCCCAACACGAAAGAAAGTGCAGCCTGCCCAAGAATGGGGCTGCACATACAGAGAGCTGACACAAAAAGATGACACAACAAAAAAAACACAGATTTCCTGGTACCGCTGATAAGGATAGAAGTGGTCAGAGAAGAACACACAGCGAATGGACACAGAGAGCAGACAACTGGGGGTGGGGGGGAAGGGACGAGAAAATAAATAAAATTTTTAAAAAAACAACACAGAGAAGAGACAATATGAGATGCAGCGAACTAGGGAGCTGAGGTGGAGCAAGAGAATTATCACCTCTCCCCCACTCCAGGAAGTCCCGGGATGGATTACTGGAGCCTCCTAATGAGAATATAACAGACACAGAAGAACACACAGTGAAATGGACACAGAGAGCAGATGGGGGGCGGGGGGGTGAAGGGGGAAGAGAAATAAAAAAAGTTTTTTTAAAGATAAAAAGGTGTCATAATCCCAGAGGTTCCCTAGTGCCTCTCCCAGTTAACTGTCCCCTCCTCACCATCTAAGTAGGCATGGTTTCTTTGGTCCCTATTACCCCTGTGTGAGTCCATCTTAAAAGTACTTTTTCCAGCTTCTCAACCCTAGAATTCAGTACATCTCCAGCTTAGCACCTTCCTTAACTTCTGTATGTTTCTCTTCAATGGCTGGTCCATGGAGATGGAGTATCTTGTTTGGGCACAACTATGTCTTTTTTTAAAAGGAAAGGAAGGAGAGAGATTTCAATAATACAGCAAAGTATATACCTACTACCCAGATTTAACAAATGTAAGGTTTTGTTATGTTTGCATCAAGTTTCTTTAAACACACACACACACAAAAGATGAGAAATATTTGAGACTTAAGTCCAAACTTCAGTTCCTTTTCATTCCCTCTTTTCCAGAAATAACCACAGCTTTAGTCTGCTAGTTTGTAACATATCACACATGGGTTGGCTTTAACAATGGGGATTTATTGGCTTACAGTCTTACAGTTCTGAGGCCAGGAATATGTCCAAATCAAGGCATCATTAGGAGATACTTTCTCCCTGAAGTCTGATTGCAGGTGATCCTGGACTTCTCTGTCCCATGGCAAGGCACATGGTGGTGGATACTGGTCCTCTCTACTCTCCCGGGTTTTGAAGCTTCTGGCTTCGTGACTTTTTCTTTCTCTTTGTCTGAATTTCATTCTTTTAAAAAGGACTCCGGGGAAGCAGTTGTAGCTCAGTCAGTTGGGCTCCCGTCTTTAAACATATGGGAAGCCCTGGGTTTGCATCCTGGGGCCTCCTCATGAAGTCATACTTGCCCGCAATTGCCGCCCAGCCCGCAGACGCTGCAGAGAGCCGACTCAGCAACAAAAAAAAGGGAGACAAAAACACAGAAGAGTGCGCAACGAATGGACACCGAGAGCAGACAGCAAGCAAGCTGAAAGGGGGAGGGGAAATAAAGACACAGAAAAATGCACAGTAAATGGACACAGAGAGCAGACAGCACGCAAAAAGTCACAAGGGCGGGGATATTTTTAAAAATTACGAGAAAAAAGGATTTCAGTGAAAGGATAAGACCCACTCTGGGCCATGTCCTTCTGGAGTAACCTAATAAGGTCCTATCCATAATAGGTTCATACACACGGAAAAGGACCAGAAAAAAATTGTTTTCTGGGGTACACACAGTCTCAAACAACCACAGTTCTCAAACTTCCACAGCCATTATCCTGAAGTTGCTGATTTTTCATTCCCATGCATATTGTATCCCTTAATTTAATATTTAAATACTTACTGAATGTACTCGGAAATTTTATATAAACTTAAATGAATGATGTACTTATTTTCACTTAACACTTTTTAGAATTGCTCATGTCGATATATATAGATCTAGTTAACTGTATTGCTTCATTGTATGAATTTCATTTATCAATTCCTCTACCAACAGCCAATTTTTAGGTTGGTGCAAAAGTAATTGCAATTTTGCTTCGTTGAAATTTGCTGTTTGATATTGGAATACATTCTTAAATAAATGTTATGTTATACATCATTTTAAGGTGTAGTTCTCACTTTTTTTGTTGTTAATGACTAATTACTTGCTGTTTATTTTATATTTATTTTAGACTGTGGAAATGATGTTAGACAAAAAGAAAATTCGAATGATTTTCTTATTTGAGTTTTTAAAATGGATCCTAAATCAGCAGAGACAACTCACAATGTCATCGCATTTGGCCCAGGAACTGCTAACGAACGTACAGTGTAGTGGTGGTTTAAGAAGTTTTGCAAAGGAGATGAGAGAGCCTTGAAGATGAGGAGCTAGTGGCCGGCCGTTGGAAGTTGACAACAACCATTTGAGAGCAGTCATTGAAGCTGATCTTCTTAAACTACACAAGGAGTTGCTGAAGAACTCAATGTCAACCATTCTATGGTCATTCAGCATTTGAAGCAAATTGGAAAGGTAAAAAAGCTCAATAAGTGGGTGCCTCAAAAACTGACCGAAAATAAAAACAATTGTCGTTTTAAAGTGTCATCTTCTCTTATTCTGCTCAACAGCAAACCATTTCTTGATTGGATTGTGACATGCAACGAAAAGTGGATTTTATGTTACAACTGGTGACAACCAGCTCAGTGGTTGAACTGAGAAAAAGCTCCAGAGCACTTCCCAAAGCCACACTTGCACCAAAAAAGGTCATAGTCACTGGTAGTCTGCTGCCACTACAACTCTCTGAATCCTGGCAAAACCATTACATCTGAGACGTATGCTCAGCAAATCGATGATATACACCAAAACTGCAATGCCTGCAGCCGGCATTGGTCAATGAAAAGGGCCCAATTCTTTTCCATGCACTACTCGAAGACACATTGCACAATCAACACTTCAGAAGTTGAACAAATTGGGCTACGAAGCTTTACCTCATCTTCCAATTCACCTGACCTCTCCCCAACTGACTACCCCTTCTTCAAGCATCTCAACAACTTTTTGCAGGGAAAACGCTTCCACAACTAGCAGGATGAAGAAAATGCTTTCCAGAGTTTGTCGAATCCCAAAGCATGGATTTTTATGTTACAGGAATGAGCAAACATTTCTCATTGGCAGAAATGTGTTGATTGTAATGGTTCCTATTTTGATTAATTAAGATGTGTTTGAGCCTGGTTATAATGATTTAAAATTCACAGTCCGAAACTGCAATTCCTTTTGCACCAACCTAATAGGTCATATCCAGTTACTTGCTACTACAACTACTGCTGTAATGAGCATCTTTGTCCATCTCCTCTACTATACATGTCCCTGGAGCACATATACAACTTTCTTTAGAAGTGGAATCACTTTGCCACAGGGAACGTATATCTTCAACTTATTATTGCCAGTTCTGCAAAGTGTCTGTTCCAAGCTACTCTTCATAGCTGCATTGTATGTTTCTCATTTCTTACCTACTTGCTATTACTAACCTCATGATTTGAAATATATCTCATTTTCTGATTTGCCTTTTCCTGATTATTAGTATGGTTAAGCAGCTTTTCATGTTTATAGGCCATTTGGGATTTCTTGTTTTGTGAATTGCTTTTTCATATCTTTTGCCCATTTTTGTTATGTTGTTTGTATCTGGATGTGATTTCTTTATCAGGTCTTTATCTCTTTAATATGCAAATTTTAAAATATATTTTCATAGTATGTTCAGAGAGTTTTGTTCGTTGATGTTTTTATTTGGTAGTATTTTCAGCATAAGCTTGACCAAATATGTGGGAAGAGTTTTGATACTTCCTCATTGTAAGTGCACCTATTTTCTTTTTTTCAGGCCCTTAGGAACAGATGGTCATCATGTGTAGATATTAATAAGCACATCTGTGTATGTCTGCATTTGAAAATGGCAGAGGGAAGCAACAGTGAAGAGGTAATTCACTTGAGCAACTTCCACTGTCACCGGGGACAAGGTAAATAATTTGTTTGGTTCCTTTCTTTTAATTTTACTTATTTTTAATTTTAATTTTTTTTAGTGAAGTTGTGGGTCTACAAAAAAATTATGCATAAAAATACAAGATTCCCATATACCACCCTACTATTAACACCTTGCATTGGTGTGGTACATTTATATGAATTAGAGTTCACTGTGTTGTACAATTCCATGGATTTTTTAATTTTTTAAAAACTTTTATTCTAGTAACATATACCACCTAAAATGTCCCTCTTAACTATATTCAAATATGTTATCCCACATTGGTTTTTCCCTTAGGTAGTACAGATATATTGTTTGAAAAGAACATATTTTGCACCATTTAGAATTCAGAGACATTTCACTTTTAAACTTTATCATATCAGACTTAAAATGACTTGTCGGACTAAAATGTGTGTTCAAATGGTGATACCTTCTGGCATGAATGAAATTTAAGAATCATCCATCACAAGTAGATTAATAAGCTATTAATGAACCAAAAGAACTATGAATGGGAAGTCATTGATCTTAAAACATGGGATTATGGATCAGTGGCATTCTGTTTTTTAGAGAAATGGTGACTGCAAAGGAAAGCTCCTCCAGACCTGTAGGATCTAATAATACAGATGGTGACCATATAACTTCCTTAGTATCTTTTTTGCCAGAAGATTCTGGTTTAGCCTCGTGGGTAATTTTAGGAAGTATATTCTGCCTGCCTCCCCCCCCATGGCTCCTGTATTAGTTAGCTAAAGGGGTGCTGATTCAAAATACCAGAAATTGGTTGGTTTTTATAAAGGATATTTATTTGGGATAGGAGCTTACAGATACCAGGCTATAAAGCATAAGTTACTTCCTTCACCAAAGTCTATTTTCATGTGTTCAAGTAAGATGGCTGCTGATGTCTGCGAAGGTTCAAGCTTCCTGGGTTCCTTCCTCTCTTCCTGGGTCTTTCTTCTCTCTGGGCTTAGGGTTCCTCTCTTCCTGGGGCTTGCTTTTGTTTCCTCTGTGAGCTTACTTCCCGGGGCTCAAGCTTAAGGTTCGGCATCAAACTCCAACATCAAAAAACCCCCAACTCTGTCCTTTGCCATGCCTTTTATCTGTGAGTCCCCACTCACCAAGGGGTGGAGACTCAATGCCCTAATGACATGGCCCAATGAAAGCCCTACTCATAACTTAATCATGCCGAGGTACAGACCAAATTACAAACATAATCCACTCTTTTTGGAATTCATAACCATATCAAACTGCTACAGCTCCCTCATCTGTTTGCTTGTTGTTTTTGCTTGTTGTCTGTTTCTTATTTTTTGCTCATTTGTTTGTTTTGTCTTTAGGAGGCACCAGGAACCAAACCTTGGACCTCCCCTATGAGAGGTGGGCATTTAACTGCTTGAGCCATATCCACACCTTGCTCGTTAGTCCTTCTTCATTTGTTTTCTTTAGGAGGCACCAGAACATGAACCTGGGACCTCCCAGGTGGAAGGCAGGCCTCAACTGCTTGAGCCACATCCATTCCCAGGAAATGTATTTTTTTTGTTTCATAATGGGTTTTTTTTTTTATATTCTTGCACAATTATTTATTAAGCAGTTTTTTGAGATATACTCACGTACCATACATTCTATCCAAAGTGTATAATCAATGGTTTTTAGTATAATCACAGTCTTGTGCATTCATCACTGCAAAAAATTTTAGAACAACTTTATTACTTCAAAAAAACAACTCCATACTGCTTAGCTGTCCTTCCCTAGCCCTACATAACCGCTAATGTAATTTCATCTTTATAAATTGATTTTTTTTTTTACATTTTATATCACTGGTTTCTTTTACTTAGCATAATGTGGTGTTTTTTTGGTCTGATATTAACATTTTATAGTTGTATTAGTCAGCCAAAGGAATGCTTACGCAAAATACCAGAAATTGGTTGGTTTTTATGAAGGGTATTTATTTCGGGTAGAAGCTTAAAGATACCAGGCCATAAAGCATAAATTACTTCCCCCCACCAAAGTTTGTTGGAGCAAAATGGCTACCGATGTCTGCAAGTGTTCAGGCTTCCTGGGTTCCTCCCTTCCTTAGCTGCTTTTTCCTAGGCTCAGAGTTTCTCTCTTCTCAGGGCTTGCTTCTGTTTTCTCTGTGAGCTTATTTCCTGGGGCTCCAGTTTAAGGCTTCAGCATCAAACTCCAACATCAAAACTCCAACATCAAAAAGCCCTAATTCTGTCCTTTGCCATGCCTTTTATCTGTGAGTTCCCACCCACCACCTACTGGCACAAGAGGTTTACATAATTAATCAAGTAAACCTATGAGTCCAATATAATCTAGTATGCCCAGAGGAAAAGATCAGTTTACAGACATAATCCAATATTTCTTTTTGGAATTCATCAATATCAAACTGCTACAGTAGTATTAACACACATTTATATACCTTCAAAGATAAACAGTCTTATATATGCAGTTTTATCCATATTCATATTTCACGTGCCTTTTACTATACTATGTTACATTCTTCAGCTTTCCTTTTAGTAATGTGCATGACCTTACACTTTTCCTTTAAACCACTTTCATATCCACATAATAGTACTGCTAAATTCAAACATTGTGTTGGGCTTTCACTTTTTCTATTCATTTCCAAAGATTAACACATCCTTTCTACAGTTCTGCACATTTAACCCTTAGCATTCCATTCTCTAACCTCATTCTATTTTCTGGTGACCCATATTCAAGGTCGTAACTCCCTAAGATTACACACAGTGTGTTTAGTTCATAATAGTGCAGTATTTGTCATTTTGTGTCTGGCTTGCTTCACTTAACAAAATGTCCTCCAGGTTCATCCGTGTTGTCTTATGCTTCACAACTTCATTTCTTCTTACAGCTGCAAAATATGTCATTATGTGAATACACCAGAGTTTATCCATTTGTCATTTGATGGACACCTGGGTTGTTTACAATTTTTGCAATTGTGAAGAACGCTGCTATGAAAATTGGTATGCACATATCTGTTCATGTCACTGCTCTCTGTTCTTCTGGGTATATACCCAGTAGTGGTATTGCTGGGCATGTGGCAAGTCTGTTATTAGTCTTCCACAATGGCTGTACCATTCTACATTACCACGAACAGTAAATAAGTGTTTCTGTCTCTCCACATCTTCTCCAACACTTGTAGTTTTCTCTTTTTATAGTCACCATTCTGATAGGTATGAAATAATATCTAACTGTAGTTTTTATTTGCATTTTCCTAATCACTAGTGATATTGAACTTTATTTTTTATTTTTTTGTTTTGCCCATTTTTTTGATCAAGTTGTTTGTCTTTTTATTGTTGAGTTGTAGTCTCTCTTTATAGATCATGGATATTTTTTTTTTTTTTAAGATTTATTTATTTATTTAATTTCCCCCCCTCCCCTGGTTGTCTGTTCTTGGTGTCTATTTGCTGCGTCTTGTTTCTTTGTCTGCTTTTGTTTCTTTGTCCGCTTCTGTTGTCGTCAGCGGCACAGGAAGTGTGGGCGGCGCCATTCCTGGGCAGGCTGCTCTTTCTTTTCACGCTGGGCGGCTTTCCTCACCGGCGCACTCCTTGCCCATGGGGGCTCCCCCACGCGGGGGACACCCTTGCGTGGCACGGCACTCCTTGCGCGCATCAGCACTGCGCATGGCCAGCTCCACACGGGTCAAGGAGGCCCGGGGTTTGAACCGCGGACCTCCCATATGGTAGACGGACGCCCTAACCACTGGGCCAAAGTCCGTTTCCCTAGATCATGGATATTAAACCCTTATCGTGGTGACGGACTTGGCCCAGTGGTTAGGGCGTCCGTCTACCACATGGGAGGTCCGCGGTTCAAGCCCCGGGCCTCCTTGACCCGTGTGGAGCTGGCCCATGCGTAGTGCTGATGCGCGCAAGGAGTGCCCTGCCACACAGGAGTGTCCCTCATGTAGAGCAGCCCCACACGCAAGGAGTGCGCCCCGTAAGGAGAGCCACCCAGCGCGAAAGAAAGTGCAGCCTGCCCAGGTATGGTGCTGCACACATGGAGAGCTGACACAACAAGATGACACAACAAAAAGAAACACAGCTTCCAGTGCCGCTGACAACAGAAGCAGACAAAGAAGAAGACACAAATAGACACAGAGAATAGACAACCAGGGTGGGGGTGGAAGGGGATAGAAATAAATAAATCTTTTAAAAAAACCAAAAAACCCTTATCATACATGTGATTTCCAAATACTTTCTCCCATGGAGTCAGCTGCCTTTTCACCCTTTTGAGGTGCAGAAGTGTCTAATTTTGAGGAGGTCCCATTTATCTTTATTTTTCTTTTGTTGCATGTGCTCTGGGTGTAAGGTCCAAGAAACCACCACCTACCACAAGGTCTTTAAAATGTTTCCTTGCAGTTTTGTTTTGTTTTGTTTTGTTTGAAGATTTATTTTCTCCCCTCTCTCTGCCCCACACCCCCCTGTTGTCTGCTCTCTGTGTCCATTCGCTGTGTGTTCTTCCGTGTCCACTGGCATTCTCTGCGGCACCAGGAATCTGTCTCTTTTTGCTGCATCATCTTGCTGCATCAGCTCTCTGTGTGCATGGCGCCACTCCTGGGTGTGCGGGGCAGCTCAATGCAGGGCGCACTCCTTGCGCATGGGGCTCCCTTACACAGGAGACACCCCTGCATGGCATGGCACTCCTTGCATGCGGCAGGCAGTGCTGCGTTGTGGGCTAGCTCACCACACAGGCCAGGAAGCCCTGGGTTTGAACCCTGGACCTCCCAGATGGTAGGCAGACGCTCTGTCAGTTGAGCCACATGTGCTTCCCTCCTTATAGCTGTTTTATGGTCCTGGCTATTACATTTAGGTCTTTAGTTTCTAGGCTTTGTATGAGCTGTTCTATATGTAGTGTGACCTTACTGAATAGTGTAGGCCTTCAAAGTCACACTGAAATTCAGAAGTGTTAACTTGTCCATGATAGTGGACCCGGAAATGCTACTTTTATTTCCTGGGAGTGTTTTGGCTACTCTTTCATTCTTTTGGTTATGGATATTCAGTTTTCCCAACACCATTTGTTGAAGAGATTGTTTTGTCTCATCAACATGGACTTGATACGTTCGTCAAAACCACTTGGCCATAGAGGTAAGGGTTTTTTTCTGGACTCTCAATTGTATTTCACTGATCAGTGTGTCTATCTTTATGCTAATACCATGCTGTTTTGACCACTCTAGCTTTGTAATATGTTTCAAGGTCAGGTAGCGAAAATCTTCCCATATTGCTTTTCCTTTTTATTTTTTATTTTATTTTATTTTTTAAAGATTATTTATTTTATTTCTCTCCCCCCCCACCATTTGTCTGTTCTTTGTGTCTGTTTGTTGCGTGTTCTTCTTTGTCCGCTTCTGTTGTTGTCAGCAGCACTAGAATCTGTGTTTCTTTTTGTTGCGTCATCTTGTTGTGTCAGCTCTCCATGTGTGCAGCGCCATTCCTGAGCATGCTAAACTTTCTTTCGCGCTGGGCGGCTCTCCTTACGGGGTGCACTCCTTGCACGTGGGGCTTCCCTACGTGGGGGCACTGCTGTGTGGCACGGCACTCCTTGCACGCACCAGCACTGCACGTGGGCCAGCTCCACACAGGCCAAGGAGGCCCTGGGTTTGAACCGCGGACCTCCCTTGTGGTAAACAGACGCCCTAACCACTGGGCCAAGTCTACTTCCCTGCTTGTCATTTTTAGGATGCTTTGGGCTATTTGGGTACATGTTCCCTTCCAAATGAATTTGATAATTGCCTTTTCTATTTATGTAAAGTTGACTGTTGGAATATTGATTGGTATTGCCTTGAATCTGTAAATCAGTTTGGGTAGAATTGACATCTTTACAATATTTAGTTTTCCAGTCTATGACCACGGAGTGACTTTCCATTTGTTTATTTCTTCATTGATTTCTTTAAGCATTGTTTTATAGTTTTCTGAACACAGGTCCTGTACTTCTGTGGTTAAATTCATTCCTAGGTATTTGAATCTTTTCATTGCTCTTTTAAATGGGATGTTTTCCCTGATTTCCTCATTGTTCGATACTAGTGTACAGAAACATTACTCATTTTCTTTTTAAAGCTATGCCAAAAACATCTGTTTCTCTACCTTTATATACCTTACCTGTATTTATAAATACAGATAGCAAATATATTCTGAGGTAATTAATTCACTGTGGTAGAGAGGGAGAATCTTGAGCATTTATAGTAGAACAAATATAGTTTTCTCTCCTTCCAAAAAGATGATACTCACATTAATATACTTTGCTAAGCTGAAGAAGAGCATTCTAACATGCCTTTTTTTTTTTTCCAGGACAGAAAAATTGACAGTGGTCTTGCCTGGGGCACCATTTTAGTTTCTTAGGTTGCTCAAGCAAATGCCATGAAGTTGTTTGGCTTAAACAAAAATTTATTCACTCACCATTTTAAGGCTGAGAAACTGTCCAAATCAAGGCATCACCAAAGCAATGCTTTCTCCCCGAAGACTGTGGCATTCTGGATCTGGCTGCCAGTGATCCTTGGTTCCTCTGTCACATGGCAAGGCACATGGCAGCATTTCCTGGTCTCTTCCTTCTCTTCCAGGTTCTGTTTCAGCTTCTTGCTTCCTTGACTTTCTCTTTCTCTGCCTGAATTTCATTTTGCTTAATAAAGGACTCCAGCAGTAGGATTAAGTCCCATCCTCAGCCCCAGCCTGAGAGAAAGAATCTCATCCTAAAAGCAGAATGTGTGTTAACATGGGCAAGAATTCCATGCCCAAGTTCATACTGATTTATGGTTAAGTTGATCACATTTCTGCTTAATGTAACCTTCCTTCAACCATTTCTCCAAAATCACAAATGTCAGGAAGGCCTCCAGTTAATGACATATCTCTACAGCATTGTTTTCATAGTGGAATTCATAATCAAAATACTTTACTCATCTATGTTTTAAAGATTTTTGAACATTTTGGTTGTATTTTCTGTCCAATTAATACTTTCCAAAAGCATTTTTTCATCCTCAGAAATAATCATATCTTCCTCTGATATGAAGCCTGGAGGTAAAGCTTGAAGCCTCAACTCTTTGTGCTTTTTCCACAAAATTTAAGTATGGAATGATCCTTTGTCCTAAATCATCCACTATCTCTCTTCCATTAAGGGTAAGATAGCCTTTCGTGGATTCTTCCGTAGTTTTGTATCTTACAAATGAGTAGGGCATGTTAGATGGCCTTAAGAGAGTCCACAAGTCCACATTTCTCTAAAACTGGAAGTAGTTGGTTCCTATTCAAACTGTTACCTAAAGCACCTTTGGCAACAACGAGGTTCTGAGTGACGTATGATACTGTCCCAGTGCCTTCATGTCTCAGCAAAGTATGCCTGACTTTAATCTGTTTCCTTAAGACCTTCTCAGTTTTACTGAGTTTCTAATTACTTTGATGGTTGCTGTCTGTAGCAATAAGCTCCATAGCACTGGACGTGAAGAATTGCCACAAATCTCCGTATTTGCTCTCACTGGGTTCTCTCACAGAGTTGCTCTTGCTGTTGCCAGCATCTCTTCTTTAGCAGTAGAAAGCCATGGTGGACTCTCAAACATCACCTCACCTAGGCGCAGCCATGTTGGAGAAAACTGCACTACATCTCCTAGAAGTCAGCAGGATGGCAAACTATTCCCATAATCCCTTTCTCCTCCCAGAGTCACATTACTGATTTTTGCATGTTGATCTTGCATCCTGCACTTCGTTGAACCCTTTATTAGCTTAAGTAGCTTTGTTATAGACATTTCATATTTTCTAGATATAGGATCATGTTGTCTGCAAATAGAGGTTTACTTCCTCTTTTCCTGTTTGGGTGCCTTTAAATTTTTTTTTCTTGTCTGATTGTTCTAGGTAGAATTTCTGGTACAATATTGAATAACAGCAGTGACAGTGAGCATCCTTGCCTTGTTCCTGATTTTAGAGGGAAAGCTTTCAGCCTTTCCCCATTGAGTATGATGTTGGCTGTGGGTTTTTTCATTTATGCCTCTTACCATATTGAAGAATTTTTCCTTCTATTCCTGTCTTTTGCAGTGTTTTTATCAAGAAAGGATGCTTGGTTTTGTTGAATGCCTTTTCTGCATTGGTTGAGTAATTATGTGTTTTTTTCCTTCCATTTGTTAATGTCATGTATTACATTGATTAATTTTCTTATATTGAACTAGCCTTGTATACCAGGAATAAATCCTACCTGATCATGATGTGTAAGTCTTTTGATATGCTATTGAATTAGATTTGCAAGTATTTTGTTGAGAATTTTTGCATCTATGTTCATTAAAGAGATGGGTCTGTAATTTTCTTTTCTTGTAGTGTCTTTATCTGGCTTTGGTGTTTAGGGTTATATTGACTTCATAAAATGTATTGGGGGAAATGGGTATGGTTCAAGCCCTTGGACTCCTGCCTACCACATGGGAGACCCTGGGTTCAGTTCCCAGTGCCTCCTAAAGAAGATGAGCTGACGCCAACAAGATGACAATGAAAAACAAGGTGATAACACCAGCAAAATGACGACACAACAAGGAAACATAATGAGAGACACAACAAGCAGAGAGCAGAGGTGGCTCATGTGATTGGGCACCTCCTTCCTACAGGGGAGGTGCCAGGTTTGGTTCCTGATGCCTCCTTAAAAATAAAAGTAAAAAACAAAAAATGTAAGCATACAGTGAGCACAAAACAATGGGGGAGGGGTGGGAAGAAATAAAGTAAATCTTTTAAAAAATGTATTGGGGGAAGCAGATGTGGCTCAAGCAGTTGGGCATTCACCTCTACCACACGGGAGGCCCCGTGTTTGGTTCCCAGTGCCTCCTAAAAAGAAGAGCAGACAGCAGGCACAAACAGGGTGCTGGGGGGTTATAAATAAATAAAATAAGTCTTTAAAGATAAAATATTGGGTAATTTTCCTCCCTATTCAATTTTTTTTGGAAGAGTGTAAACAGAATTGGTGCTATTCTTGAAATGCTTGGTAGAATTCACCTGTGAAGCCCTCTGGTCCTGGACTTGACTTTGTTGGGAGATTTTTAATGATGGATTCAAGCTCTTTGAATGTGATTGGTTTGTTAAGTTATTTTATTTCTTGTAGCATCAGTGAAGGTTGGTTGTGCATTTCTAGGGACTTGTCCATTTCTTCTAGGTTGTCTAGTTTGTTGGCATACAGTCTCTCACAGTATCCTCTTGTGATCCTTTTTGTTTCTGTGGGGTCAGTCGTAACTTCATCCCTTTCATTTCTGATTTGATTTATTTGCACCTTCTTTCTTTTTTTCTTTGTTAGTCTAGCTAGGCAGTTGTCAATTTTATTGATCTTCTCACAGAACCAGCTTTTTGTTTTGTTGATTTTCTCTCTATTTTTTTGTTGTTGTTGCTGTTCTCAATTTCATTTATTTCTGCTCTGATCTTTATTATTTCTTTCCTTCTGCTTAGTATGTGAATCGCTTTCTGTTGTTTTTCTAGTTTCTTCAGTTCAGTTAGATCTTTGATTTTTAGCTCTTCTTTTTAAATATAGGCATTTCAGGCTATAAATTTCCCTCTTAGCACTGCCTTCGCTGTATCCCATAAGTTCTGTCCTCATTTTCATTTGTCTCAATATATTTACTTATTTTACTTAAAATTTATTTGACTTACTAATTATTTAGGAGTGTGTTGTTTAGCCTCCACATATTTGCAAATTTACCTCTTTCCTGTCTATTATTGATTTCCAGTTTCATTCTGTTATGATCTGAGAAGGTGTTTTGTATAATTTCAGTCTTTTTATATTCACTGAGAGCTGCCTTGTGTCCTAACATGTTGTCTCTCGGAGAAAGATCCATAGGCACTTGAGAAGAATTTATAATCCGCCAAGTTTGGGTGCAATGTTCTGTGTATATCTGTTAGGTCTAGCTTGTTTATCGTATTGTTCAAGTTCTCTGTTTCCTTGTTGAGCTTTTGTCTAGTTCTATCTAATGATGTTCAGTGGCGTGTTGAAGCCTCCAGCTATTATTACGGAGATGTCTGTCTCCCCTTCAGTTTTGCCTGGTTTTACCTCATGTAATTTGGGCCACCCTAGTTAGGTGCATAGTTATTTATGACTCTTATTTCTTCCTGGTGGATTGTCCCTTTTATTAATATATAACGGCCTTCTCTGTTCTTACAACTTTTTTTGCTTGTAAAGTCCGATTTGTCTGATATTAGAATAGCTACCACCACTCTTATTTTGGTTGCTATTTGTGTGGAGTATCTTTTTCCAGTGTTTCACTCTCAGCTGGTTTGTATCCCTGCATCTAAGATGAATCTCTTGTAAGCAGCATATGGATGACTCATGTTTTTTTATCCATTCTGTCAGCCTGTCTTTTGATTGGGGTGTTTAATTCATTCATGTTCATTGATACCACTGTAAATACCTTGTTTATTTGCACTAGTTCTTTGGTTTTCATATATCGTATCTTATTTTTGTCTGTCTTTTTACTTTTTTAGTTACTGTTTCTGCTGTTCTTCTATACTCTCCTCCAGGCCTCTCTCTCATTTTTGTCTCTCATGCTGTAAGGCTTTTTTAAAATATTTCCTGCAAAGGTGGATTCTCTTTTACAAACTCCTTTAGTTTCTGTTTGTGAATGTTTAAATTCATCTTCATATTTGAAGGACAATTTTGCTGTATAAACAATTCTTGACTGGCAGTTTTTCTCTTTCAGTATCCTAATTGTATCATACCACTGTCTTCTCGCCTCCGTGGTTTCTGAAGAGAAATCATGCTAAGACTTACTGGGCATCCCTTTTATGTGATGGTTTGCTTCTGTGTTGCTGCTCTCAGAATTTTCTCTTTGATGTTTGACATTCTTAGTAGTATGTGTCTTAGCGTAGATTTCTTCACATTTATTCTGATTGGGGTACACTGTGCTTCTTGGACATGTAAGTTCATTTATTTCATGAGCGTTGGGAAATTTTAGCTATTGTTTCCTCAGAATACTCTTTCTGCCCCTTTTCCCATGATGTGTATGTTGTTGTGTATCATGTTATCATTCAACTCCTGAGTGTGTATGGTGTTGCATTTCATATTATCATTCAATTCCCTGAGTCTCGCTCTGTTTTTTCCATTATTCTCTTTGTTCTTCTCTCTTCAATTTCAGCTATTCTGCCTTCTGTATCACTTATTTTTTCTTCCTTCATTTTGAGTCTAATGTTGTATGCCTCTAATGTGTTTTAAAAAAAATTTTTTTTTGTACTGGGTCCAGTGATTTGAACCCGGGCCCTCATTTGTAGGAAGTCATTGCTCAACCACTGAGCTACACCAGCTACCCTGAGTTGGGTTTTTTGTTTGTTTACGTGTTTGCTTTTAGGAGGTATCAAGGATCAAACCCAGGACCTCATATATGGGAAGCAGGCAGTCAACTACTTGAACCACATCTACTCTCAGACTCTAATGTGTTCTTTATCTCATTTATCATGTCTTTCATTCCCATTACTTTTTTATTAAGGTTTTCAAATTCTTCTTTGTGCTTGCTCACTGTCTTGATGTCCTTTATCTCTTTAGCCATATCGTCTTTTAACTCATTAATTTGATTTTGGAAATTTGTGTACATCTCATTGATTAGTTGTCTCAAATTCTGTGTCTCTTATGGGGCTTTGATATATTCCTTTTTTGGGGCCATTTCTTCCATTTTCATAGTATGCCTTGTAAATTTTTTGCAGATGTCTAGACATTTGATTAGGGTGTGAGTTTACTCAGATGCTTAGTTTCTTTCCCTTCATAGGGTTTTAGTGGGGAGAGGCTGTGTGTTACTGCTGTTCTTTGATTTTTGGTTTAAACTGATCTGGGTCTTTAGGATTGTCCCTGTTAGTTGCTGAAATATCTCGGCCTTGGACCTAGCAATGGGTTGCAGACCCCCTTCTAGGCCCTTGGGTAGGTAACCTGTAAAGACTGAAAAATAGCCTCTCCTCACTTACTTGCTTTTTTTTTTTAAAGATTTATTTTTTATTTATTTCTCTCTCCTTCCCCACCCCAGTTGTCTGCTCTCTGTGTCTGTTCGCTGCGTGTTCTTCTGTGTTTGTATTCTTGTCAGCGGCACCCAGAATCTGTGTCGTATTTCGTTGCATCATCTTGCTGTGTCAGCTCTCTATGTCTACAGCACCACTCCTGGGCAGGCTGCACTTTTTTTCACGCTGGGCAGCTCTCCTGCCAGAGCGCACTCCTTGCTCGTGGAGTTCCCCTACGCGGGGACACCCCTGCGTGGCAGGGCACTCCTTGCGCGCATCAGCACTGCACATGGGCCAGCTCCATACGGGTCAAGGAGGCCCGGGGTTTGAACCTTGGACCTCCCATGTGGTAGGCAGACGCCCTATCCATTGGGCCAACTCCACCAATTTCCTCATGTGTACTTCTTTAGTCTGCCAGCAGATGGTGTTCTTTGACAGCCCTCTCCTTTCATTGCTTGGTTGGTCAGAGTGTGTTTGCTGCAACAGGGACTGGATAAACTTGAGAGTTTCCTTCCTAGAGGCTAAGAGCCTTGACTTTCAAATTTTTTCAGGGGCAGTTCTCCAAACTTTCCTGGGAGCCCCCTCTTTTTTACTGGGTAGAAAGTAATTCCATCCCCCTCTGCTTCTCCTACAATCAATTCTGGTCATTAGTGAGGGAGATTGGAAGGGTCAGATGTCTTTGTCCCTTGCTGGCTCCCATAGTAAACAATGGCACAGCCTCACCCAGCCTGGAAGGGATTGTGGGACCCAGCAGACCAAATTTGTGGGTCAAAAGCTTAGCCATCGGCTAGGTCCCTTTCTCCTGAGTGGATCCCTGGGGCTCCCTTTTTAGCCCTCAGCCCAGAGGCCTGAGAATTTAAGTGTCTGTAGTGTCAGGGAGGACAGCAACAGTAGCAGCCATGGCCTTTTACCCAATTTTGTCATCACTTTTTTTTCCCTTTCCCCTTTCTCTTCTGGTTGGTGAGCAGCCTTTTCCTGGTATCCTAAACCTTTGAAGAATTTTTTCCAGGTGGTTCTAGCTATTTTTCTGGGACAGAAGAGAGTCCTGTGCCTTTCTAGTCCTCCGTCTTCCCAGAAATCTGTTTTATAGCTAAAACTTAGGGGAAATTTATTGACTTATAAAGAGAAGAGTGTCTTCATTTCTCTAAAATTCCTAAATGAACATGAAAACCTGGGAAGGCTTCATTCACATTTAAACTTGAAAAAGAAAAAGAAAGATGCTAATTAAGTAGGAAAGAACCCTTAATATAGTCATCTTTTGAAGTATAAATTCCATGGGAGAGGTTGTACTGTACTGGTGTTTTTTCTCATTGATAATATTTTGTGCTTATGAATATGGTTTTTGCAGCACAGTAAATTGTTTGCTTTTCAAAGCATTTAAAATTGAGCACATTTCATTAAGCAAATAAATTGAGCAAAATAAAATTACTCAAGCTATATACACTATGAGTACAAAAGAATTACTAATTTCTAGGATTTTTATCAATAGAATGTTCTAACTTGGTAGTGAGTGTGGCTAAAATTTATTGTGACTCAAAGTTTTACATCTTAGTTGTTACTTGTATATATGATAATTTCCAAATTTTCTAAAGAGTTATATCAAATTAATATTGTGGTTGTTTTAAAATTGGGTTTTAAATATCCTTCTGGGCATTTTTTGACTCTGAAGGTCTATTTTCTGTTAGACAAGTTAAACATACTCTGTACCTGTCACGAGATTTTTTTTTAGGTGTGTGGGGGTGCATACAAGAGTCATTTTGTTTTTATTAGCTGTGTTAATAATTTTTATTAACCAACCTCTGTAGTTTTTTAAATTGAGTCATAATTTGCATCCAAAAAATGCACACATTTTAAGTGTATAGTTTGATAACTTTGGCCAAATGAATACACTTTTATAATCGTCGCCACAATCTATATTGAATATTTCTATCACCCTAAAATGATTCCCTTGTGCTCCTTTGCTGTAAATCCTCACCCTACCTCTGGCCTCAGGAAACCACTGACCTGCTTTTGTCACCGTTCATTTTGATATAAATGGATCCATAAAGTAAATACACTCTTTTGTGCTTGAATCTCAAAAAAATCTCATAATTTTTTTGAGATTCTTGCAAGTTGTTGCATGCTTGAGTTATTCCTCCTTTTTTTTTTTTTTTTTTGCCCCCACATCATATCTCTTCTTCCCTCTCCCTACCCTCAGCAGCTACCATGGCCACTTTCTCCACATAAATGCTACATTTTCTTCCATTACTAATCACAATAGTTCCAGAACAGAATATCAGTAAGTCCACTCTAATCCATACTCTATTCCTCCATCCTGTGGACCCTGGGGTGGTTATGTCCACTCCACATCTATATCAAGAGAGGGCTTAGATTCCACATGGATGATGGATGCAATTCTCCTGCTTGCAGTTGTAGGCACTCTTGGCTCCCTTGTGTGGTGGTTGACCTTCTTCACCTCCCTGTTAGCTGGCTGAAATAGGTTCATTAAACCAGAGGGTAGGAGTTGCAGGTCTTTTGAGGCTCAGGCCTGGCTATCACATGGACAGTCCAGAGATTCAAGTCCCTGAACATACACCAAACCCCAGCGCCAATCACAGGTCCGGTAAAAGTAACAGGAGAGGCTGTTTGTTTTTGTTTTTGTGTTTTTTGGCGTCATCTTGCTGTGTCATCTCTCCATGTGTGCGGTGCCATTCCTGGGCAGGCTGAAATTTCACACTGGGCCGCTCTCCTTACAGGGCGCACTCCTTGCGCATAGGGCTCCCCTACGCGGGGGATACCCATGCGTTTCACGGCACTCATTGGGCGCATCAGCACTGCGCATGGGCCAGCTCCACACGGGTCAAGGAGGCCCGTGGGGTTTGAACCGCGGACCTCCCGTGTGGTAGGTGGACGCCCTAACTATTGGGCCAAGTCCGCTTCCCTCCTCCTCTTTTAATTGCTCAATAATATTCCATCTACCTACCTAGAACTCTATACCAGTAAAGAAAAGTTTAAAGTACAGGGATGAAAAAATACATCATGCAAATAATAGTCATTGTATGTCTATGTAATAATACCACATAAAGTAAATGCTGTAGTAAAAACATATGACTAGGAAGAGTTCCCAATGATAAAATAGTCAATGCATGAGGAAGATAATTCTAAATGAAAACTCAGTAACATGATGTCAGAATACTCAAAGCAAAAACTGACAGAACTAAAAGGAGAAATGAACAGATTCATGATCATAATGGGAGATTGTTACACATTTCTTTCAGAAACTTAGCCAAATATTTGTGTGGATATGTACGATTAGAAGAACATGATTAATGAAGTTGACATAATAGATGTCTTGAAATACTAAAACCCAGTGTATTTACCAATATTGGCCTTATTTTGGGTCACAAAACTGTTTCCATTTTGGAGGATTGATACATAGAACATGTTCCTTTCTTCCTCTCTGGTAGACTGGTAGAGTGTCTTTTAGATGACATTGTCAAAAATAACCATTTAAAGACTGGAAATTGACTATATTCATACAACAATTAAGTGTTTATTCAAGAAAATCTGTAGAGTCTGGGATCTGTAAGAACAGTGAAAGGTAGTCATGTTTTTGTTTGGGGCTGCTCATGTTCCCTACCCCCATACCAGGTCTATCTGTTCCATTTGGTGGGGGAATTCTACCTGGGCAGGCAAGGCAAGCTAGGAAGACTGGTAATGAAAGGGGCTGACTTTATTTGGAGCAGAGTGCAGAAAATTTCATGCCCAGGGGCAATGTCAGAAATAGTAGCAATATCAATGAAAGCCATCAGAAAGACCAATGTTTTTGTTACCCAGAGGTCTTGATACTGATTAGGGCAAGTCTTGCAGACCAGCCAGAAATTTACCAGGGAGATCCAGTGAATGAGACAGCCAAAAAGCACTTTGATAAGCTGCCATATATCTTTGGTGGTCTGGAAAGTTGTATGCATGCACAAAGCTACACACATGTACTTGAGAGACCTAAGAGAGTCCTAGCAAGAGAATTCATCCCTAGTAGAACACAAGACTTTGTGAAGGCCGAAAGTAAAAGACTTGTAAAGTGCCCCAAATTCGAATGCGTTCTCCAGGCCACACAGATCTGTTGGGTGGGGGTGGAAGCTTTACTGGCTCAAGGTGTTTAAGCCTGTCTGATCGTACATTGGCAGTCAAGCTTATGCTGATCCAGGGGTAACCCGTAGGAAGCGAGTCTTAAAAATGAAAAAAAGAACTAAAAAGAAAAAAACTGAGCAAAGATCAACAGCCACATTGTGAGAAAACAGACTCTATAGAATGAGTTCACACAAGTCACTAAGCAAAGAAACAAACAAAACCAACCACCATTACCACCCCTGCCCATGTCGGGGGAAGGGGGGAGGGAGATTAGAATCCAGACCTGTTAAAATATCTTAAATGTATTAGTTTCCATAAAAAATTACTGAGGAAAATTATAAAGAAACACGAAAGTCTGATCCATACAGAGCAGGAAGAATCAGTCAATAAACTGTCTCTGTGGGGACCTAGATATTGAACTAAGTAGACAGAAACTTCAAAGCAGTTAAATGATTAAAGAAAAATATCATGACAATGACTAATTAAATAATATCAGTAAAGATAGAAATTATTAAAAATAACCAAATGGTATTTCTATAGTTGAAAGAACAATAACTGAAATCACTGAAGGGTTTCAACAGCAAATCTGAGGTGAATCAGCAGACTTGAAGATAAATGAATAGGGATTAATCCAGTCTGTTGAACAGAAGAAAAAAAAAATGAGGAAAAATGAACAGACTGTCAAAGACCTGTGGGACACCATCAAATGTACCAGTAAACTTGTAATGGAAATTTCAGAAGGAGAGGAAAGACAGAGGGGCCGGGAAAAAAATATATGAAAAAATAATGGCTATAACTTCCTAAATTAGATGAAAAACGTTAATCTGCACATCCAAGAAGTTCAGTGAACTTCAAGGATCAATACCAAGAGATCTACACTTAGGCACATGTTGGAATTTGCGTGGGTGGACAGTGGGTTGTCACCTGGCTGCATGGGGTAGGGAAAGAAATCTTGGAATCTCTTTGCTCATTATACAGACTTGGAAAGTTCTCTCATTCTACCCTGTGGCAGTTTGATCTTATTTATGAATCCCAAAAAAAGAAAAATTATGTTTATAAATTGCTCTTTTTCTCTGGGTGTGATACCCTTTGATTGTATTAAATTCAAAGGTTTTTACGTTTACTTGATAAATAAAAATCAGGACTTTATTCCACCACATCAGTGGGGCATGACTCAGGGCTGAGTCCCTCCCCCGTTGGTGGGCTGATCTCAAACGGACACTAAATCAAGGAGACAGACAGGAGAGAACGAGCTCCATAGACATGGAAGAGGAGAAAACTTGGTCATTTTAGTCCTGCCATGTGACAGAAAGGAGAAAGCTCATGAGTTAAAACCCTGGGAAGAGAGCTGAGCCAGTCACCTGATAATTTACAGCTGAGCAAGTGCTAAAGCCTGGAAAGAAATCAGCCCCGTGTCAGACTGATATAGGAAACCCGGAGAGACTAGCCCTGTGCCAGCCTACAGCCGAGATCAGAAGAAGCTGGGCCCACGGAGCCTTAAGAGGAAGAAGGAAGGAAACACCAGGCAGAGATCACCCGCCACCTTGCTTCAACACAGCAGCTGACTTTGGTGAGAAGGCAGCCTTGAGTTGGACTCTTTAGGGCTTTGTAACTAAACTCTTACCCCAAATAAATACGCTTTATAAAAGCCAACAGATTTCTGGACTTCGCAGCAATACCTCTTTGGCTGACAAATACGTGCCCTTAGAAGTATCCTGTGCTACCAGCTTTCTGAGCTTTTCTGGCATTCTGCAGCATGAATTCGATGACTGCTGGTTGACTGTGAATTTCAGTCTTTTCCATGCTACTTTGATCTGCTGCCTGTAAATCTTATCTAGCATTTTGTTGAAATATCTTGCCTACTACCATCCTTTCCTGTTAGTTTTGGACTTTTTAGTTCCTTTACTGTCATTTTACTGGGTTTCAGTAGGTAGCAGTGATAATCACTTGAATTCATTCTGCAAGTTTGACTGGAAGTCCTTTATGGTATGCTTTTCAGAGCCTCAGTCCAGTTAATTGGGTTTTTAAAGATTTATTTTTTATTTATCTCTCCCTTGCCTCCCCCCCCGACACACACACACATCTGCTCTCTTATGTCTATTCACTGTGTGTTCTTCTGTATCCACTTGCATTCTCAGTGGGTCCAGGAATCTGTGTCTCTCTTTGTTGCATCATCTTGCTGCATCAGCTCTCCGTGAGTGCACACTACTCCTGGGCAGGCTGTGCTTTTTTTGCGCGGGGTGGTTCTCCTTGTGTGCTCCTTGCGCATGCAGCTCCCCTACATGGGGGACACCCCTGAGTGGCATGACACTCCTTGCATGCAGCAGCACTGCGCGTGGGCCAGCTCACCACACAGGCCAGGAGGCCCTGGGTTTGAACTCTGGACCTCCTATATGGTAAGTGGACACTATCAGTTGAGCTACATCTGCTTCCACCCAGTTAATTGTTAAATTTATTAGTCTGTGAAAGGTAGCCGTGGTGTAGTGGAGGAACATTGGACTTGAAACAGGCACTTGCTGTCAAGCACTGTATATAAGTAAGCATTTTCTCAATCATCACAGTTATTTGAAGTAGGTACCAACCCTTTTTTAAGGCTGAAGAAATCAGTGCTTAAAGTAGTTAAGTCACTACTTCATATAGCTAGTATGGGGTGAAACTAAGATTTAAATCCAAGGCATTCTGACCTTAGATCACACAGGCTTACCCATTGTTTTTAGCTGCTGTGCCTGCCATCGCCACAGCTTTGTTATAAGAGTAAAATGAGATCGCTGATTTTAGATTGCTTTTGAAATTGTAGAATGCCAAAAACTATGCAGAACATTAACATTGGGGAAGACTAGGGAGTTCAAAAGTTGGCGTGATTCTGCTTATCTCTTCATTTTTCTTCTTCTTTATTGTTTCCTTTTTTCTAGGGCACTTAATGCATTTTCTTTTCATTGCTCATTTTAATCCTTTAAAATTCCCATGGAACAAGATAGGGAGAAAAATTAGTTATCCAGTAATTCGTATCAAAATTGATATATCTTCACACAAATAAAAGGAAGTAGAGGACTTGAACAGAATTACTACGTCTGGGTGGTTAGTTTAACTTTCGTTATATTTATTAGGAAACTAGAAAAGCTAAATTGCTTATTGTTACAGATGTTAAAAGGGTATTTGACTAAAACATTGCAATATGGTCGCATAAATGATGTTTATAGTTTAAGTTGAGTGAATTTTAATATTTTAAATATTGAAAACTTTTTAATTGATTTTTTTTAACAAATCAATTTTATTATCAATATTATTAAAGCTTACATTTCATCCAAAGTATACAATCAGTGGTATTTGGTATATTCACATAGTTGTGCATTCATTGTGGTACTGTTTTCAGACCTGTCAGTTTGAATACATCAGTCTTATTTCCTGGGAGGAATAGAGATGGGATGAGGGCCACAAATTCACTTTTAAGAATCTGGCAGTCAAGAAAATTTTATTGACGGGTTTCTCCAACCTAGTTGATTATCTTAAGCATAGTAATTGTCAGATTTTCTCTAGCAATTCCTAAATGTATTATTGAAAAAGATCATCCAAGAAGCCTGGTTTCCAGTGCTGCAGGTGGCAGGCGCTGCATGAGGAAGTGAGCTTACACACTGCCAACCATGAACGCAGCCCAGAGTGGAATTACAGGACAATTTGATTATGCTTACCTCCTGGTAACAACAGTGTTCTCTGACTTCTGTAGACTGGCTCAGTCTCAGAGATGGACCCATCACCATATCTGACTCCTCTGATGAAGAAGGGATTCCAATGCTCGTCACCTCAGCTACTCAGCAACAGGAAGAAGATGACCTGGAGGATGATGTCATCCTGACAGAAGTGAGTTTTCTTAAACTTGTATTGTAAGGCATTACTGTGAATTAGTTATCTGATTCTTACACCACTCTGGGTGGGTGTTTGGGCTTGTTGTAGAACAACCAAGAGTACCAATTTGCCCGTCCTACATTTTGGAAAACAGCCCCTTTTTCACCCAAAAGTATGTCCCCTTAGCTTTAGAATGGGTTGTCAAAGCTCTATGTTTCATTGTGTTTCTGGGCTTTTTTCTGCACATTGTCTATTCAACTAATCGTGCCCTAGTCCACACTGTTGGAATCTCTACCATTTGATCATCATTTTACTGTCAGGCAGGACTAATCTCCCCTTATTTTCCTTCATTTCTCAGAATCATCCTGATACTCTTGTACTTGTTTTTATATGGAATTTATAATAAGTTTTTCTAAGCTTTTTTAGTTCTGAAGTATAGATAGAAGATCATTTGTTTAATTCAGAACAAATACTGTTTTATATATATATATATATATTTAAAGATTTATTTATTTATTTCTCCTCTCCCCCCCCCACCCCGGTTCTCTGTGTCTGTTCTCTGTGTCTCTTTGCTGCATTTTCTTTGTCCGCTTCTGTTGTTGTCAGCAGCACGGGAATCTGTGTTTCTTTTTGTTGCGTCATCTTGTGTCAGCCCTCTGTGTGTGCAGCACCATTCCTGGGCAGGCTGCACTTTCTTTCGTGCTGGGCAGCTCTCCTTACGGGGCACACTTCTTGCACGGGGGATAATTTATGCGGGGGACACCCCTGCGTGGCACGGCACTCCTTGCGTGTGTCAGCACTGCGCATGGGCCAGCTCCACATGGGTCAAGGAGGCCTGGGGTTTGAACCGTGGACCTCCCATGTGGTAGGCGGACGCCCTAACCACTGGGCCAAGTCTGCCACCGAAGTACTGTTATATTTATAGTACAATTTTCATAATATTGACCCATTCTAACCAAGAACAAGTTTTGTCTGTGTAGTCTGAGCATTTAAAATTTTTCTTAATATAGGTTTTGTTTTTTTTTTTAAAGGTACGAGGGACTGGGGATTGAACTCAGGACCTCATATGTGGTAAATCGGTGCTCAACCACTAAGCCACATTGGCTTCCCTGAGTTGGTTTTGCCATTTGTTTTGCTTGTTTGTTTTTTTTGTTTTTCTCAGGCATCAGGAACTAAACCCAGGTCCTCCCATGTAAGGAGGCAGGAGCTCTACTGTTTGAGCCACATCTGCTCCCCTTAATATAGATCTTCAATATTTTTAGTTAAATTTGTTCCTGGTTATTTTATCTTATCATTTCTTTTATAAATGGTACCTTTTTTCCTTTTGTACCTTTTAACTGTCTTAATTTTATTTAGAAGTCTTGTTTTTTTATATTAATGTCACAGTCACCTTTATTTTATTGTCTGTAGTAGTTTATCAGTTGACGCTCTTAATTTCTAGAGAAATAACGTCTATCGGCAAATAATTTTACTAATTGTGTTTTCCTTTCCAATTTTTATTCTTATTTCTTTCTCTTGTCCAATTATATTGTGATATATCTCTTCAGCGTTTTTAATTGTGGTGATAGGAATAAGGTAAAAATAGCCTCATATAAATGAGAATACTTTTAATGTTTTTTCGCTAAGGGTAATGAAGGCTTTTTGCTTGAGATATTTTTTTTAAGAACATGTAAAGGAAGTAGCCATCTACTTCTACTTTATTTCTAATTTTTTTTTAAAGATTTATTTATTTTTTCTCTCCCTTTCTTGCCCCACCCGGTTGTCTGTTTTCTGTGTCTATTTGCTGCGTTTTCTTTGTCCGCTTCTGTTGTTGTCAGCCACACATCTGTGTTTCTTTTTGTTGTGTCATCTTGTTGTGTCAGCTTTCCGTGTGGGTGGCGCCATTCTTGGGAAGGCTGCGCTTTCTTTTGCACTGGGCGGCTCTCCTTATGGGGAGCACTCCCTGCGCGTGGGGCTCCCCTACGCGGGGGACACCCCTGCATGGCACAGCACTCCTTGTGCACATCAGCACTGTGCGTGGGCCAGCTCCATACGGGTCAAGGAGGCCCGGGGTTTGAACCGCGGACCTCCCTTGTGGTAGGCGGATGCCCTAACCACTGGGCCAAGTCCGCCGCCCTATTTCTAATTTTTATAATGAGTGAATGTAGAATTCTGTTAAATTCAATTTCTGCATTGATATGGAGATAATCATATGATATTTCTTCTTTTGATCTGTTAATGTGGTCAGTTATTTTGTCTCTGGAATGACTTCACTTGGTCATAGTATTATAATGTGCTGCTGGATTCCATTTGCTAATATTTTATTTAGGGTTTTTTCCATAGATCTTATATGTGAGATTGGCCTATAGGTGTGTATGTGTACCTGTGCTGTTTTTGACAAGTTTTTTTTTTTTTAATAAACTTGGTCCTGACTTCATGAAAAGAGATTAGAAGTTTTCCTTCTTTTTCTGTGCTTTGATGTAGTATTTTAAATAACATTGGAGTTACCTGTTCCTTAGAGATTTAGCAGATTTCACTTGAAAAAGTGTCTGGGCTATTGATTGGAGGGAGTGGGGACTAGTTAACTGACAGTCTCAACTTCCTGTGTGGTAATGGGAATGTTTAGATTTTCTGTTGCTTTCAACATCAATTTTGTTCCCTGATATTTTCTTCAGCCTAGTCTGGAATTGGCAGGTGCATCTGTAGGGGATAGTAGTCCCAAATGTGGAGACTTATTTTACTGGATAGCCTCCTCTTGGATCTTGTTGGATACCTTCCAACAGATATTTTTGTTTTACATTGTTTGTTTTTTAAAAGTAGAGTTTCGGGGAGCAGATGTGGCTCAAGCAGTTGAGCTCCTGCTTCCCACAGGGGAGGTCCCAGGTTCAGTTCCCAGTGCCTACTAAAAACAAAACAAACAATAAGAAAAAAAAACCAACTCAGGGGAGCCATTGTGGCTCAGTGTTTGAGCTCCGGTTTCTCACATAAAAGGTCCAGGTTCAGTTCCTGGCCCAGGACCTCAAAAAAAAAGTACATGTTCTACCTTTCCTAAGTGAAAAAAATTGTTTTAATTTAGCAGGGCATTCCTGTAGCCTGAAGTCTCCTTTATCTCTTTACCCACCCTTTCTGAAACAGTGTGTTCTCAATAACACTTGATTATATAGTTGGATTTAGCTATTCATTCATTTTAAAGAGACTTTTACATTTAATAGGTGATTTTTTATTCCATTTATATTTATTGGTGTGACAATTATAGTTCTTAGATCTATTATTGTTTTTCTTATAGTTTCTATTTTTATTGCTTTAAAAAGTAATCTTTCACTGTTTCCCTGCCTCTTTTAAGTTTTCATTTTTCTTAATTATGGGTTTGTGTTCCTGATAATATGAAAGGTTTTTATCTTTAGTTTTATTCTTTTAAATTCTTCTAGTAATTGTATACTTTAAAATGCTGTTCTTGCATATATCAGTTGATTTATCAACTTTAAGTATATTTTTTGACTCCCAACTTCTCTACTTCCCCTCCCAACTTTGTTATATTGTTACTACAAACGTAGTTTAAAATGTATTTATTCTAAATCTTTATATTGAAAATAAATATTTTCATTATTCTGTGTGTTCCTATTTCTGTATTTTGTGGTTTTCTTTCAATTTTGTAGTAAATATTATTCATCTACCATTTCTTTATTTTTAATAATTGGGTGTCTTTATATAGTTCCTTTGCTGGTTCCTCTTTTATTATTGCTCAACATGGAATGAAACTGAAGTTTTTCTGAACCAAGACTTTGTCAGTAGTTATGTTGGGGCAGGGCTCAAGGATTGATCACTAGCAGGAATTCTTCCTCTTGCCAGCGGGATGTTTGTGTGTATGCACATGCCCCTATGTTTATGTACCTTTACTTACCATCTGACAGGTACTGCCAGTTCCAGAGCAGCTCAGTTCATTATTCTCTCCATCCTTGCTTGCTGAAAGCCTGCCTCCGGCAGAGATGTGTGTTCTCCTTCAGTCTGTCCAGACAGCCCTGCTACCAAGTAGGATAGAGGTTCTAACAACAGTCTGTTCTCCCTGTTCCCATCCTTCCAACTAAGCAGTTGTTGGTTTTATGCCATTTACTTTGGAAAACTTACCACTTTCTCTGCCTTTCCTGAAATCTGTAGTCACACTTCTCATACTGCACTTATAGACTCCTTATGATTTGGAGTTAGAAATATCTGCTGCTTTCATTGAAGGTTTTCAGTTCTATGTCTTGTTCTTCTCCCTAGTTTGTGGTGATTTCTGAGAGAGGGTTCTGAGACATCTTTAATCCACTATCTTAAAATTGGCCTTCCCTTTCAATTTTTTTAATTCACAAGTAATACACGATTGCATTGTCTATAGAAATTTAAAACAATGCAGAAAAAAACTAAACTTCCTCTTCAGCAGCCTTATTCCTCCCCAGGGAATTTTCTAGAGTAACCCTTGTTACCAATTTGGCATTTAACTTTTCAGGTATTTTTCTTTCAGTTTACATGTATGTGTATGTATTTGTGCATGTGTGTGTACATATATATACATTTTTAGAAATGGTTTTTTATTTCTTTTTTTAAATAATTTGAATCCTTCATTGTATATATTGTTTGACAACTTACTTTTTTTCATTTGATGTCATTTTTTGTGAGCTTTCCATTTCGGTACATATAAAGCTTACCTAATTTTAAAAAAATTATTGGTCAGTATTTTGTAGAGCAGGTATATAATAGTTTGTTTAACCGTTCTCTTAGAGACAAACGAGAATGTTTGTTTTTTCTTCTTATGTTACAAGGAGTATTGCAGTGAATATCCTTATATATGACCACTTTAGATACATAAGTGTTTGTAGGATGGATAGAAAGAAGTGATACTGATAGATCATAAATATGTACATTTTTAATTTTAATAAATAGTGCTCACATGCTCTCCTAAATTCATCAACACTGGATGATAGCATGAGGATTTTCCCACATCTTCACCAGTGCTTGAAATTATATAATTTTACAAAATTTGCCAGGATTATGGGCAAAAAAAGTTTCTTGTTTTAATTTGCACTCTGATGATTATTAATGAGATTTTTATTCATTTCATATGTATTTTGAACATTTCTCTTTACTGTGTTGTCATTCCATACTGTGTTGTTCTTCCATTATTTCCTCTACTGTGCCATTATTTTTGTTTCAGTGGGTCTCACAGAGGTTAAATTATAATTCAAAAAATAACTCAGGCTTCCATCTATATGTGGCTACATTGATTCTTACCATTACTATAGTGTGATCAAATTCAGTGTGAAGATAAATGTGAAGACTAGGTTTTGTTGTTGAGTGGTGCTTTTATTTTTGTGTCTTTCCTATGTCAGGAACCAAATATAAGTACATAAGGCAGCATAGACACAGGAAAGAAATTGAACATTATTATTATTACTAAAATTTCATTTTTTCTTAGACAAATAAACCTCAGACATCACGACCCAATCTCATCAAACCAGCTGCCCAGTGGCAAGATCTGAAAAGATTGGGAGAAGAAAGACCTAAAAAATCTAGATCAGCATTTGAATCAGATAAGAACAGCTACTTTTCAGTGTGTAACAACCCATTGTTTGATTCTGGGGCACAGGATGATTCTGAGGAGGACTACCGTCAATTTATGGATCTTCGGCCTCCTGGAGTCTCTGAATTTGCTAAGCCAAGTGGACAAAGAAAAAGAGAACCCCAGCCTGGACCAAGTCATAGCCAAGCAGCAGATGACATTGTCAACCCCAGATCAGAGCAAAAAATCATTATTTTGGAAGAAGGTGGCCTTCTTTTTCCAGAAAGTGATCCTTTGGAAGCTCAGAACCAGTCATCTGAAGACTCAGAAACGGAGCTTTTATCAAACCTCGGAGAATCAACTGCTTTAGATCAGGCCATTGAAGACTGCTGGTTAGACCATCCTTATTTCAGATCTCTAAACCAAGAGCCTCGTGAGATAACAAACCAAGTTGTTCCTCAGGAGCGGCAGCCGGAAGCAGAACTGGGTCCATTGTTGTATCAGCATGAGCCCCCAGGGCCAGCTTTTCCAAGGCCAGTTTTTCCAAGGCCAGAACCACAGCAGGATGGGATTCCAGGCCCTTCTTCTCCTCAGCCTGCGCATCCTTTAGGAGATCTTGAAGACCAGGAATTAGCAATAGATGATGAAGAACCAGGTCCCGCCTTTCCACTGCAAGAATCTCAGGAGCCTGATTTAGAAAACATTTGGGGACAAAGAGCTACTGAGATAGATCAAGAACTTGTTGCACTATTAGTGAAAGAAACAGTAAGTTTTTTTTTAAGTAAATAATTGTACACTAGATATTCCGAGTTTTCATTCATTGCAAAAATGTTGCTTTTGTGTGTAGACTTCACAGCGCATGCTAAGGGGTATATATCTAGATGTATTGAAGAAGAAAAAAGAGATAAATATCTAACAGTCAAATAAAATTAAAAGTTCAGTTTCCAGTTGCACTAGTCAAATTTTAAGTGCTCAGTAGCTACACGGGACTAATGGCTACCATCCTGAAAAGTGCAAAATAGAACATTTCCATGATTATGCAGAGTTCTCTTGGATCGCGCTGATCTAGAGAATATTGCATGGCTTTATGTCCTAAATTGGCTATTATTTGTCTTTGAATAAGTCTCTTAACAACCACTGGATTGTTAGTTTCTTATGGGCAATCCCTGGATTCTGCCTTATTTGTTTTGGTACTCCCTTTGTCTGGTCAGAGAGGCTCAATATTTGTTGAAAGATGCAGTATGGGGGCAGAGGACCAGATGATATCTAAGGGCTTTTCTGGATATCAAATTTTGTGTATACAGATGAATCCAGGGTCTAGTGTTAAGTTTTAAGGCAGGCCTAGCACTGCTTTACAGCCTTTTTCTAGTCTTTAATTATGTTATATACTTTTGTCATCTAGTTTTTACTGCAATTTGAAACCATTTTAATGAATGAAATATAAAGTTTTTTTATTCTTTTCCAGGAAGCAAGGTTTCCAGATGTAGCAAATGGGTATGTTGAGGAAATAATTCATTTGAAGAATTATTATGATTTGAATGTGTAAGTATACCACCATGTCTTTTTTTTGTCTTTATTTTTTTAATGTTACATTAAAAAAATATGAGGTCCCCATATATCCCTCACCCCCCTTCCCCCACTCCTCCCCCCATAACAACAACCTCCTCCATCATCATGAGATATTCATTGCACTTGGTGAATACATCTCTGAGCACCCCACCATGTCTTTTTAATGATCCTAATAGAAGAGTTCTAACTTTAATCATATACAGATTGTTTTCTGGATCTTATGGAATGCTGCATGGTTATGGAATTAAGATATTTAGATGTTTCTGAGCATCGATATTACCTATGCTTTGAACAGGATATTAAAAGGCATTTTTTTCCCCTACAAATATAGCAGAAGTGTTCTGTAACCAATCTGCCTGTTTGGAGAAATATAAAAGCATTTTTTTTTTGGCTTTTATCATAAAACTAAGAATTTTTTAAGTGTCCCGAAGAATACAAATTGAAAAAGTGTCTCTTCTCTTTTATTACCTCCCCCTTTATTGTCCGCAGTGGTGAAACTGTTGTAAATTTGTAAACAATAGAATATTGGAATTAAAAAATCAAATTTTCAAATAGTGAATTCTTCTTTTTTTTTTTTTTTTTTAATTAAACTAAAGCAGTTGTATACTAAACCTCTGTCCCCAAAAGTTAGGTCCTTTTCAGCAGTACTCAGCCATTTGAATCAGTGAATCAAAGTGTAGGTGTTGGATTTGGAAGTAATATGTAAATAATACCATTTGTTTTTGCAGACTTTGTAATTTTCTTCTGGAAAATCCAGATTATCCAAAGAGAGAAGATAGGGTCATTATGAACCCCAACAGCAGCCTGCTTGCCAGCCAAGATGAGATAAAGGCAAGTGTTGTGTGCTCATTTTGTTGTTTCTGTCTGAAATTCTTTTGCTTTTGTAATCTTTTGGGGAAGAAAGTGCTTTTTCGGGGCACGTCTTTTAAAGTCTAGTAGCAAAAGTAGGGTCTCACAATATGTTTTTCCTTCGGTGGGATTTCCCAATTTGAGCCACTTGAATTCTGCACTTAATTTCTATCTTTTGTTATAACACTGTCTTCCTTTTCCCACAAAGAATTAAACAAATCCTCTTATTGTTAATCCTACAAAGCAAGTTCCTAAAATGAAACAACTATCAAACACACAGAAAAGTTGAAAGAATTTCTCTTTGAACATCCATATACCTACTACCAGTACTACTAAAATAATGTTACTATATTCATTTTATCACTTTTCCAACCCTCTGTCCATCAATTCATCTTTTTCATAATGCATTTCAAAGTAAATTGTAAACATCAATACACTTCCCCATAAATACTTCAGCATGCAGATCATTACTAGAGTTCAATATTTGTTCATAGTCTTTATTCTTTTGATGTAAGATTTATTTATGTCTGCATAACTAAATCCTGTATCTAGCTATGAACACTTTGATTTTTAAAGCCTTTAATCAGTGTCTTCATTTATGATCAAATGGTCTGCATTTAGTATGCTATGTCATGTACAAGAGTAAAGTTCAGAACTATGTCATTAGGCTCTATGGTTTGATCTTCCTACTCCCCACAAATTTGTTTGACTAGCTCTTTTACATATTCTATAGCAAGTAAAAAAATTTTTTTCTAAACATTTGTTGAAAAGATGATGGCTGAAAGATTGAGTTGAAATCCCCAGCTATGGTTTTACCAGCTCTGGACAGCAGAAAAGTTGTTCCAACTCTCTGAGCCATTTCTTCTTTTCTGTTACAGAGCTAATAGTCTCCGTACAGCTAGAACAAATTAGATTATTTCTTTAATATGCAATTCCTCATATGTTTCTTCCCTCTTGTGGAAAATTCTTTGGGAGATGCACTATCTAGCCTCTAATTTTGTGCTGCTTTCTCGTTTCAGTTGCCTAAAATAGACTTTTTTGACTATTCTAAATTGGCTCCTCTTGACCAGCGCTGTTTTATCCAAGCTGCTGACCTCCTGATGGCAGACTTCAAAATGCTCAGCAGTCAGGACATCAAATGGGCCCTGCATGAGCTCAAAGGACACTATGCAATAACCCGAAAGGTGCTCTACTGGGTCTTCTTGTTTGGGTCACACCTTGACAGCTTCTTCCTGTTATAACAGAATAAAGAGTTCTGCTTGCGGAACTTAGGATGGTTTATGATGGCAGAGAGCTAAGGGGTTTGTCAGAGTGAAGATAAATAGACAAAGGTATTTGCTGATGAGGACTAACTGAATGAAAAGAAGTAACAGATCAGAAGCAGGGAAGTTCAGGTTTGACCATTAAGTGTGGAGGGTAACACATGTAGTGGGGTGCAGAGTGACTAGAGTATGAAAGATGAGTTGCAGTCCTGCCCCTCCCTAATTTGCTTTCTGACTAGGGCAGACCACTCAGTCATCTCCCAGGTGGCTTAGTTATCAGGTGCATAAGGTAAGGTGTTTAAGGAGCCCAGGAGCACAGTGGTACTTAGTGAAGATGAGTCATCTCAGAGGGGAGATGGCACCTACAGAAAGCAACTCTTTTTCCCCAGGACGCTGAAGAAAAGAGCCTCCTTCCCAAGGTTTAGGAGAGTACTCTTTACTAGTGGGTAACCAGAAGACCTCATTTAGTGAACATCCTGCACGGTGCCCGTTCATAGTGCAGGCAGCCCAGGCGGGAGAGTGAGCATCAGCAGGTCTTACTTTACTCCTCCTGGCCACTTCTTGCTATCATTAAATCTTACTCTGCTGAAGTTCTTGTGATTCCCAGCAAACACTGTGAATTTTTTTTCCCCAAAGGGCCTAAATGTGGAGTAACTTTAATAGTCAGAATACCCACTGCATCTTACCTGAATGAAGGTGAACCTCAGGTGAATGTGGCCTCATTTTGAGAGTCGAGGTAAAGCTACTTCCCCTTTAGGTTGTCAGGAAGATCAGGGCAATTATCAGCAAACTCCTATTTGTAGGTTAATTTTAGGTGAAATTACTTTGAGGAGAACAATTCTATTTCTGAATCTTATTCCTGTCCCATCACTGAAAAATGAAGGAGGTCCCCCCAAAAATAATGACCGGAAAGGGCTCTTTGATACATAGACTCTGCCTGACACCTTAAACGCTGCAGTGGTTCCTGTATGCCTTCTCTGAGCTCCCTAGGAGTGCAGATGAAAAGGAAAGGGCAGCAGCAGGAGACGGCCCCTTTGGTCTGGTGGTGAGCCATCCTCATTGGGAATGTTCCTGCCCAGGGGTGGACCACCGTGCTGGGACCGAGGAAAGGAACTCTGCCAGCATATGCTTCTTCCACTGAAAGCTCTGATCAGCCCACAAGCCACTCATTATTTGGGTGGGAAGTTGTAGGGTTTTCTGGCTACACTGCAACTTCCCTGTAGACCCAGTATAGTCTGGAGGTAATTTAAAGGCAGGAGATTTATCCAGGTGATCTCCTGAGCTTCCTCTGTGGCTTTAATTACAGTAAATCTGTGAAACACTTTGCTTGAAGAGCTACTTATTTCTCTTTATTAATTCTTTCCTTATCCCTTTCTTCACCTTTCTGACCCTTTTTTATGTTTTATGGTAACTTCTTGTTTTGATGGGTAGTTTAGAAACTTACATTTTGAAATGGAGTGGGTTTGGACTGTTTGAATTAAAGAGGGGTGTTTAAAGGGAAATACTGTCTGGCAGAAGCCAAAACTCAAGTCACAACTAAGCACTCCTCCCTGCTAATGCCAACGGTGCCCAGAGTTCTTCTGTGTAGGAAGTGACTGTCATGCTAACAGGAATTGTAAGAGACACACCCAGGAAATGTTTCTGAATTTTGTCAGGAGCATGGCTTCTATATGCCATCCCAAAACACAGTGATGCTCGGGAAAAGTCATAGTCACTACGAAGACAGAGGCACCTTTTCCCAGATTTTTTGTTTTTCTTTTACTATAGTAATCATCAAACATACATAAAAGTAGAAATTTTCTTTAAAGAGCCCCATTTAACCCATCATTCAGCTTTAGTCCTTATCAGTTCATATTGTTTTGTTTCATCTATAACCCTATCCACTTCTCCCCATCCCAGACCTTTTTGAAGTAATTTCCAAACATTTCATTTTTTTATCCTTAAGTATTTCAAAATCTATCTTTTTAGAAGATAGAGACTATAGATACGTAATCAAAATATTATCATACCTTAAAAATTAACAATAGTTCTAGATCCTTGACATCATCAAATATCCCAGCAGTTTTCAAATTTTTCTGAATTTGGAAAAATCCTTTTTTGGGGGGAACAGCTTGTTTGCTTATACCAGGTTCAGAATAAAATCTTATCATTTTTTAGTAATGAAAGATTGATGGGTGTGTTACTTAAATCTCTTTTAATCTACAAGTTCTCTCTCCTTTCTCATCCCTTTATTCTTGCTGCTTATTTGTTGAAAAAATCGAGTTGTTTATCCTATAAGGTTTTACTACCTGGATTCTGCTGACTGCACCCCTTCAGCACCCTCCTAACTGGTTCCTCTATTCCCTGTATTTCCTGTAAATGAACCGATCCCTGGAGTCTTAGTCAAATTCAGTTTTTTGTTTTGTTTTGTTTCTTTGCCTTGAGTTTTTTTTTTTCAGATTTATTTATTTATCTCCCTCGCCTCCCCCTCCCCCCCCATTGTTTACGCTCACTGTCTGCTCTCTGGGTCTGTTTGGTTTTTTTGTTTTATTTCTCCCCCCCCATCCCCTCCCACCCCAGTTGTCTGTTCTCTGTGTCCATTCGCTGCATGTTCTTCTTTTTGTCTGCTTCTATTGTTGTCAGCGGCACGGGAATCTGTGTTTCTTTTTATTGCATCATCTTGTTGTGTCAGCTGTCTGTGTGTGCGGCGCCATTCCTGGGCAGACTGCACTTTCTTTTGCACTGGTCAGCTCTCCGAACAGGGTGCACTCCTTGCGCATGCGGCTTCCCTACGCAGGGGACACCCCTCCGTGGCACGGCACTCCTCGCGCGCGTCAGCACTGCGCGTGGGCCAGCTCCACACAGATCAAGGAGGCCCGCCCGGGGTTTGAACCATGAACCTTCCACGTGGTAGATGGACGCCCTAACCACTGGGCCAAGTCCGCTTCCCTGTGTCTGTTTTTTGTGTGCTCATCTTTTTAGGGGGTGCCGGGAACCAAACCCGGGACCTTCCATGTGGGAGGGAGGCACCCAGTGGTTTGAGCCACCTCCACTCCATGCCTTGGATTTTAATTCCAATTCTTCCATTTGTTAGTCTTTTGACTTTGAATAAGTGTCTTAAACTTGCCAACCTGTAGTTTTCTTTTGTTGTATAATCAATATTTTATGTGACTATTATGAAATTAAATGAAATAACTCTTAACGATTATAGAAAGCTCATAATGCCCACAGTATATATCAGGTCCCAGTAAATGAGTTCTTAACCCTTCATACTTCTTCGTATGTGCTACAGAACGTTTTTGAGCTTTTGTATTTAAAAATTATTCCATAACTGTCTCATAATACTATCTTCAAAGTCAGTCCTTAGAGTAACGTTACAAGAACCTAATGTTGCATCCTCCTTGGCTTTGCAGTGCTCACTTCTAGCCCTAAAGGGCCTCCTCTGGTTCCTTCTCAGTGTGTGGTGTGGAGGCCTAGAGGACACACACCGTGTGTGTGTGCAGTTGTAGATATTTTTTTAGCTCAACTTTTCTTGGAAGTATACTTGGAGAACCCCAGTGTAGCTATAGTATTTATAGATCTTTTAATTTTTTTTCTGGTTTAAAAGCTCTGTGAGGACAGAAATGCTGTCTCAGTGCTAAGCGTGTGTGTTTGTTTTTTCTCAACAGATTTATGTTTTGTTTGAAAGGAATGGATTTTGAAAGAAAAAACATGAGACAGGGAGAAGTATGGAATAGAAAAAATAAAAACGTGAACTGTTCTGATAATTATTTTATAACCACAACAAACCAGTACAGAGAATGTCCTATACAAAAGTGCATAATAAAAGTTCAGCGGTTAAGGTGTTCTCTTAGCAAGGCTGAGGATTTCAGTCTCTGGTATTGGAGTTTAGTCCGCAGGGCTTGTTTTAAGGGTGGATCACTGGGTTGTGGCAGCCCTTGCTTTAACCAGATTTGAACAGAAGAATGTCCACATGGCCCAAAGCGTTATAGACAAAGTGCTTGTTTTCATGTGTCACACGATTACCAAAGTTCCTGCACGGGATGTGGTGCCAGGTGGGATTGGACTTCCTGTTAAACTCCATTGGGGCCGCTATATCCTTTGTGTTCTATTTCACCAATGCTGGAGTTGCACACTCCTCCAGCATGTCAATGTTTTCCATCACAGCCTTTTGGTCACACAAGATTAGGAAGAAATAGGCCTGGTGGGAACTGCCCTGGCTCCCAAAGCTGGGCACATCTCAGTGCGAGTGTTTTCAGTGAATAATTTCTAAACCCAACGGAAAAGTTGTAAAGCCTTAGAACTCACTACTGGAAATACTTTTTGAAAAGAATGTTTGTTTTTTAGCCAAGTAATTAATTTTCCTAGTTTTTAAACTAGGAAACTAGTTTTTAAACTATTTAAAATAGTGCTAAAATGCTTATTTATAATGTATCATACAGCAGGCTTAAGGTCCCTTCTTCAATGCCTTCCTCCTCTGCAGAGGCATCTCCCAACTCTTTCATCTGTTCCTTTTAGTATTTACCTCCATAGTTATGAACATGTGCTTATGTTTGGTTCATCGGTTTTAGAAATTATTTTTAGCTTTCTTTTATACTTGATGAGGATTCTAGATCTTAAATAGTTAAACAATTTTTATTAGATATTTTTTCAGTTTTCATTATGACTTTGGAAATGTTCACTTCTGGGGCAAGTAATGTTCTATGAGTTTCCTTTCTTTGATTTTCTGTTTTACTTGGAGTTAAACTTGGTTGTCTCCTTTTTTTCATCTGCTTTGTTTTTTTGTTTTGTTTTTTGACTCACTGGCTAAGGCTTTCCACACCCAGCAACTCTAAGACACAGGTTTTTGTTGTTTTGTGGGTTTTTTTCCATTTAAAAAAAATTTTTATTGAAGTATGTCATTCATATGTGAAAATACATAAGCAATTAGTATATAGTAAAAGTTGTGAACTTGCAAAACAAGCATGCATGACATCATACAGGGCTCCCATACATTGCCCCACCACCAATACCTTGCTTTGTTGTGAATCATTTGTTGCAAATTATGAAAGAACATCTTCAAAGTATTAACTACTATCGTCCGTATCTTATATTTGTTGTATTTTCCCCTCAACCCTCCCTATTGTTTTCATTTTTAAATAAACCATGCAATTTATCTGAAGTTTAGACCTAATGGTATTTGGTATAATCCCAGAGCTGTGTATTCATCTCTTCAGTCAATATTAGAGCATTTTCATTACTCCAAAACAAGAAAAAGACAAAAATCAAACCACTATCATACCCATATATTAACACTCCTAATTATAAATCCTATGATATGCTTCCATCATTTCTATTCATTTCCAAACAACTTTTTTTAACCAATTCTGCACTGATTAAACCTCAGCTTTCCGTTCTCTAACCACATTTTATTCTTGCATGGCTTAAATTCTAGCTATTAATTCCATGAGTTTGCTCATTGTATTTAGTTCATAACAGCAAAACCATACATTATTTGTGCTTTTGTGTCTGACTTGCTTCACTCACCATAATGTTCTCCAGGTTCATCGGTATTATCACTCTTCACGACTTCAATTCTTCTTACAGCTGAATGCTGTTCCATCATGTGTATATACCATAGTTTGCTTATCTCTTCATCAGTTGATGGACACCTGGGTTGTTTCCATCTGTTAGCCATTGTGAATAATGTCACTGTGAACATCGGTGTGCAAATGGATGTTCTTGTACCTGCTCTCAGATATTCTGGGTAATATACCTAGTAGTGGTATTGCTGGGTCATGTGGCAGATGTATATCTGACTTCTTTAGGAACTAACAAACAGTTCTCCACAGTGGCTGTACCATTCTACATTCCCACCAACAATGAATAAGCATTCCTGTCCCCACATCCTCTCCAACATTTGTGTTTTTCTGTTTTTTTCATAGTAGCCATTCTAGTAGGTGTAAAATACCTCATTGTAATTTTGATTTGCATTTCCCTAATAGCCAGTGATGATGAATATTTTTTATGTTTTATCACCATTTTTATTATTTAGAAATATGTTCACGTCTTTGCCCATTTTTTAATTGGGTCATTTTTTAATTTTTGAGTTGTAGGATCTTTTTATGTATCATGTATATTAGACCCTTGTCAGATGTGTGATTTCCAAATATTTCCCCCAATTGAGTAGGTTGCCTTTTTACCATCTTCACAAAGTCCATTGAGATGCAGAAGTGTTTAATTTTGAGGAGGTCCCGTTTTTCTATTTTTTCTTTGGTTGCTCGTGCTTTGGGTATAAGATTTAAGAGACCCCCACCTACTACAAGGTTTTGTGGATGTTTCCCTATATTGTCTTCTAGACGTATTATGGTTCTGACTTCTATGTTTCAGTCTTTGATCCATTTTGACTTGACTTTTGATTAGGGAATGAGATAGGGGTCCTCTTTCATTCTTTTGGTTATGGATATATCCATTTCTCCCAGCACCATTTGTTGAAGAGACTGTTCTGTCCCAGAAAAGTTGACTTGGTAGGCTTATCAAAAATCATTTGACCATAAGCTTTGCACAGCAGCAGTATCATAGCGAATGAGGTCTCTCTGAGGTATAAATATTACTAATTGGGAAAAAAAATCAGTTAACCATAGAGGTACAGGTCTACTTAAGAACTTTTAGTTTGATTCTGTTGATCGGTGTGTCTTTCAGCCAATACCATGCTGTTTTGACCATTGTAGCTTATAACACACTTCATGGTCAGGAAGCATGAGTCTTCCAACTTACTACTACTTTTTTAGAATGTTTCTGGCTTTTGGGGACTCCTTTCCCTTTCAAATAAATTTGGTAATTGACTTTTCTGTTTCTGTGAAGTAGGTTGTTGGAATTTATTTTGGATTTGCTTTGAATCTGTAAATCAGTTTGGGTAAAATTGGCATCTTCACAATGTTTAGTCTTCTAATCCATGAACATGAAATGTCCTTCCATTTGTTTAGGTGGTCTTTGATTTCTTTTAGCAGTGTTTTGTAGTTTTCTGAATATAAGTCCTTTACATTCTTGGTTAAATTAATTCCTGGATATTTGAGTCTTTTTGTTGCTATTGTAAATGGAATTTTTTTTTCTTGATTTCTTCCTCAGCTTGCTCATTGTACTAGTCTGCTAAAGAGGTACTAATACAAAATACCAGAAATCTGTTGGTTTTTATAAAGGGTATTTACTTGGGGTAAAAACTTACAGTCCTAAGGCCATGAAAAGTCCAACTTAAGGCACCACAAGAGGTGTTCTCTCACCAAAGTCAGCTGCCACATGTTGAAGCAAGTTGGTGGGAAATCTCTTCCCCTGCTGTCTTCCCTCTGGCAGTGTGATGTAATTCAGCATAGGAACTCTGGGTTCATTTTCCAGTTTTGGTACTTGCTGATAAATAACATCTAACCTTTAATTACCTCATTTATAAGATTTAAATTAAAATACCTGCCCTGTTTACCTTACTGAGTTTTTGTAAATAACCCTGGTAAAAGTTCGGGGTATTTAACTTTAGGTAACTTTGTAGAAATTAGTAGTCTTTCAGCTGAGTGCAAAAATGTAACTTTAAGTTTGGTGCTTAGGGGTTTTTGAGGAATACCTTAGGTAGTGGGAATTCCAGAAGGAAGAAACAGAAAGCAAGGGAAATACTCAGGGGACCTGAATCTCTGAACTGACCATGTGATAGCCAGACCCTGAGCCTCAAGAGACTTGCAACTCCTACACTCAGGTTTATTGGACTTACCCCACTCAGCTAACATGGAGGTAAAGAAGGTCAACCACTACACCAGGGAGCCAAGAGTGCCTACAACTGAAAGCAGGAGAATTGCATCCAGCATCCATGTGGAATCTAAGCCCCCTCTTGATATAGATGTGGAGTGGACACAACCATCCTAAGGTCCACAGGATGGAGGAATAGAGTATGGATTAGAGTGGACTTACTGATATCCTATACATGAACTATTGTGATTAGTAATCAAAGAAAATGTGGCATTGGTGTGGAGAAAGTGGCCATGGTGGCTGCTGGGGGTAGGGAGTGGGAGGAAGAGATGTTATGTGAGGGCATTTTCGGGGGTTGGAGTTGTCCTGGGTGGTGCTGCAGGAACAGTTACCAGACATTGTATGTCCTCCCATGGCCCACTGGGTGGACTGGGGGAGAGTGTGGGCTATGGTGTGGACCATTGACCATGAGGTGCAGCGGTGCTCAGAGATGTATTCACCAAGTGCAATGAATGTCTCTTGATGGTGGAGGAGGTTGTTGTTATGGGGGGAGGAGTGGGGAGAGGGAGGCGGGGGGGGGGGGGTATATGGGGACCTCATGTTTTTTGAATGTAACATTAAAAAAATAAAGACAAAAAAAAAGCAAGGAAAGAGGAACTGCAACCATGGGACACATTGATAGGGGAGGTAGAAAGATAGCAATGTGAATTCTGCCCTCTGCCAACTCTTGATGGGATTTCACTGAATCCCTTTGTGAAGATAAGGAGGTGATGTCAAAGGGTGGAGCTTTGGTTCCATTGTTGGCCTGAATTCGGACTCTAGTTTTTCATAAGATTTGACTTGGGGCAAGTTCTTTTCCTCTCTACCTCTTTCTTTCCTCTACTATAAGATAAATAAAACCTGTTCATAGGATTATTGTAAGAATCTAAAGAGATAATGAATAGAAAGTTCCCACTGTACTGCTTAGTTAGCACATAGGAGGTATATAGAGCAAATGGTAATTCCCTTGTAAGAGCTTTGAGAAGGAAGGAGTGGGGGGGGGGGCGATATATTAAGGTGAAAGAATGATCCTTTCATCTTCAGTAGATAAAATGCTTATTTTCTTTTATCATTGCACCACAGAGACATATCAGCCTCTTTCTCTACGGTAAAGAGATTAGGAATATGATTATTACCAACATTCCTGTAACACTTAGAAATCCCCTATAACCTTCCATTTACTTCTCAAAGGAGTATAAATGCAGACTGGGCAAACTGCTAAGGACATACCATGAACTGTGGAAACAGCTTCTCTCCTCAGAGACACATAGTGGATTGGAGGAGACCTCAGGAAACAAAGTCAAATAACTATATAATTACAACTGCAATAAGTACTTTAGAAGAAAAATGCAGGGTACTTTGAAAGGGTGTAAAAGGAGGATCTCCCTGAGCAAGTGACATTTAATCACAAATCTAAGTTTTAAGAATGTAGGAGTTACATGAAGGGGGACGGGGCTTACATGAGGAATACTGGCATAGCGCTGGTGTGGAGGGAAAGGATCATGAGTTCGGTTTTGGACATGTTCAATTGCTAACATGCACGTAGGGCCTGTGAGTCGTCCAAGGAAGAAGCACTGGTTGGGTGGTTGAGTGAGCAAAAAGATTGAAAGTTCAGAAGGGAACTTCATAGGCTGGAGATCGGATTTGGGAGTCATCAGCATATGAAAAGTGACCTCACCAGGCTGGATGAGATTACCTTAGAGAGAGACTGGCAGGTGAGAAGAGAGCCAAGGCTCCTGCCTGGAGGAACTCTTAACATATAAAGATGGAGTAGGGGAGGATTGCCAAGAAGGAGCAAGGAAAGAGGAAATCAGGAGAGTAGTGTCATGGAAGCCAAAAACAAAAGTGTTTCAAGGGAGTATGGACGGAATTATGCTGCTAAGAGGTTAAGTAAGATGGGGTCCAGAACGTCGGCATTAGATTTAGCCCCTTGTTAACAACCTTAACAAGTAAAAGACGAGAAACATGCCAGATTAGAGGGAGTTGGAAATCTCATGGAAGGTGAGGCAGTGAAACAACATATAAATAGTTCTTTTCACAAGTTTGGCTACAAAAGAAGGAAAGGGTCTGGAGGCTGAAAGGAGAAGAAGGTCAAGGAAACGTAGATTTTTCTTTTTTAGATGGCAAAGATTTGAGCACATTTAAATGCTGGTTGGAAAAATCTAGCGAAGAGGGAGATGCTGAAGGTGTGGGGAAAAAATCAGTCGTGTAAGATTTTGAGCTCCAGCATGCGGTAGCTGAAAGCAAAGAGGAGTGTGGGGAAATGAAGTTAGTGGAGAGAGAGAGAGGGAGAGTCGGCCAGAGAAACACCATAGATCTGCCTGTGGAATATAACTGAGTACTCGGGTTCTGTGGAATTTAACCTGTGCTTATTTAAGGGTACCTTGAACATTTATTTCCTTACATCTTCTTTTAATCTGTCAGTAAGCATTTTTGTTTTGCTACTGTAGATGTTTATGAAATTAGAAAATGAAAATAATGAAATATTACCTGTTTATTTTGCTGCTGCCTATTTCTAGTAAGACAGGAAAGAGCTGAAACTATGAGTCAGAATGAGATTTGGGGGTTGTTTATGTTTCACTTGTTTCTGCTTTCCATTTATAGTGTAACCTTTCCCTTTCTCAATTTTTAGGCCTTTTCTGATGCCATTAAAAAATGGCAGGAGTTATCACCAGAAACCAGTGGAAAAAGAAAAAAGAGAAAAGAAATGAATCAGTATTCTTACATAGATTTCAAATTTGAACAAGGTAATGGCAAAATGAGAGCACTGCTGAAAATATATGAAATTACATTGCAAAACCTGGGCCCTTCCCTTCGCAGTGAATGAAGTCATTATAGGATGCTTCCAGATGCATGCCAAATTCATCCATTGGGTAACACTCTTGATGTGAACTGATTTGATGGCATGTCAGAATTTTTAGAAAGTAGTTAGAATTCTCAGTTTCTTTCTTGCTGCTTACACTATACTCCAACAGGAAAATTGGGGGCATTAATGATTTCACATGTGAAAAAATGTTGGTGGCTCTTAGGGGAAAAAAAAAACTTGTCTTGCAGGTTTGATAAGAATTAGTTGTACTGCTAGTAAAAACTAAACTAGTGACTGATTGCTTGTTGCATAGGGGTCATTTATACATTTGAGAGAGATTGGCCTTTGTGGTTTTTTCCTTCAGAGTGGCTTTTTCATAGGAAAAAAACAAATGACTCATAGTAGCCACATGTTAATTTTAAAATTCTATTTTTCTTATTGATGAAATAACTGCTGAAAGCCCTTTCAAAGAGGTTAATTCATACCTAATCCCCAAAGGTAAAGTTGTTGAATTTTTTGACAAATTTCATCTGAATTGCTTGAGTCCAAGAAAAGAGTTCATTATAACTTTTCATAAAGATTGTATTGTAAGTATTTCCCTTTCCTTTTCTCCTGTTTGTCTTTCTGTTAAATCTCTACTTGATTTCATGTGTTATTAAATGGAAAATTCATGATAAAACTGTAGAGTTGGAAAGTACTTGAAATTATTAACTCTTCATGATCTAAAAGAAAATCACCTAACTGTGGTTCCTAAAGTCCCTGAAGCTAGTCTGTAGAGCAGTGCTTTTGATATGACACTTTGACTGGTCTATGGCAATATGAGAGCAAGTTTTTCATTCAGCTAAATTTATTCACATCTTAGACCAGGCAGCCCTGATACAGGCATGCATTCCCTGTTTCTGATGTTCAGTGGGGAAGAAAAGTGCTGCTTTGCAAGACAGTCCATTCCCTCGTTAGTCAGATGTTTATTTTAAAGAGTTCTTTCTTCATATCAAGCCAGAGTGTTCCTTCCTGAAATTTCCTCCATGGTTATAATTGATTCCTCTGAAGTGACTCATAATCTATTTCTTTCCTCTTCCTAAGAATACCTTAGCTTTTTACAAGCAAAACATATCCCACAATAGTGTTGGTCTTTTCACTCACACACTTTTAAGTCATATACCCCACTCTGTTAATATTGCTGCCTCTGATTTTTTTTTTAAGATTCCCCCCCCCCCGCCCGACCTACCCTGCTGTGTTTTGCTGTCTCTGTCCATTTACTATGTGATCTTCTGTATCTATTTCTCTTTTTGTCTTCTCTTCTCATCTTTCTCCTCTAGGATGCAGAGGGATTTGATCCTGAGGACCTCTGATGTGGAGAGAGGTTCCTTGTCAATTGCGCCACCTCGGTTCCTGGTCTCTGCTGTGCTTCACTGTGACTCTCTCTTTTGTTGCATCATCATCTTGCTGTGTGACTCACTTGAACGGGCACTGGCTCACCATGCGGGTACTCACCTGGGCACTTGGCTCACCGTGTGGGCACTTGGCTCACCGCATGGGCACTTGGCTCACCGCATGGGCACTTGGCACACTGCACAGGCACTTTCTCTTCTTTTTCACCAGGGGGTCCCAGGGATCAAACCTGAGTCCTCCCGTGTATTAGGCAGAGGCCTTATCACTTGAGCCACATCTGCTTCCTTGCATCTGATATTTTTATTTGCCCTTTTAACTTAATCTTTTTAGCTTCATCCCAGTGTTTCAGGTATATCCTTTTAATTTTAGATTGTTACTTTTAAATTGCACTTAGTTGGTCATCTTCAAGGATACTGGAAATAAGAAATAGGAAAATAATTTTCATTTACTTTAATAATTTAATATGTATGGCTTATTGGTAAAATTAGTCTTGCAAGACAGCAGTTTATAAGCACACAGAATCCTGCAGCTATTCCAGGAATCCCACTTTTGACCTTTTCACCTTGTTTTTCCAACCAAGCAGTGCTATTTGGGCTGTACATTGCTTGACTGAGAGAGACTGGGTGCTCACTCCAGTTTTATGGGCTTACCTGCTAACCACTACACAGTTTTCTTATGAAGAGGCTGGCTGGCCTATGGATATAAACTAAACATCATTAACAGTGCCATATATCACCTCTATCAAGGCTGACAAGAAAAAAGAGAAAATACAAATTAGCAAGCTAGGAATGAAATAGGATATCACTATAGAGTCTATATAGAGGGAATACTAGGAGCAACTTTAAACACATTTGACAAATTAGATGAAATGGGCCAATTCCCTATAAAGTACAAACTACAAAAACTGATATAATATGAAATATATAATTTAATAGCCTTACAACTGTTAAAGAAATTGAATTAGTAATTTTAAATCTCCCAATAAAGAAATCTCCAGCCCCAGATGAGTTCACTGAAGAATTCTACCAAATGTTTAAAGAATTAACACCAATTCTACACAGTCTCTTCCAGAAAACCAAAGAGGTACATTCCCAATTCAGTCTTTGAAGCCATTACCCCAATACCAAAACCAGACAAAAACAGGACAAAAAATAAAATTACAATGAATATCACTCATAAATATAGATTTATTGTAGATAAAGGTGCAAAATCTGGAACAAAATAACAACAAATAGAACTCAGCACTATATAGAAAGAATTAGGCACCATGACTAAATGAGGTTTATTCCAGGGATGCAAGACTGGTTCAGTATTGAAAAAAATCAGAATAATCTACTATATTAAGAGGCTGAAGAAGAAAAATCACATGATCATATCAGTTGGTACAGAAAAGGCATTTCACAGAATTTCAACACATAAGAACTCTCAGAAAGCTAGAATAAAGGCCAACATAATAAGGCAAGAAAAGGAAATAAAAACAGAAGAGAAGTATAAAACTCCCTATATGCAGATAACATGATCATCTCTGAAGAAAATTCCATGGACTCTACGAGAAACCTCCTGTATTGTTAAGTGAATTCAGCAGGGTTGCAGAATAAGAGTTCAACCTATAAAAAATTGTACTTCTCTGTACTAGCAGTGAATTTGGTGAAACTGAAATTTAAATTTAAAATGCAATACTATTTACAATTATTCTACCAAAATGCAGTATTTTGGTGTAAATATAACACAATATGGACAGGAAGTGTATGTTGAAAACTACAAATAACTGATAAAAGAAATAAAACATAAATAAATGGAGAGAGATACTGCATTTCATGAATTGGAAGACTGAACATAAAGATGTTAATTCTCCCCAAATTGATAGACAATTTTTGTGCAGTTCCTATAATATTTTAGCAACATTTTTTTGTAGATAGAGGTAAGACTCTTCTAAAAATTTTAAGGAAAAGGCAGCTATGAAAAAGGAAAATGAAGTAGGGGAAATCAGTCTGCCTGATATCAAGACTTATTATATAGTTATAGTAATAGAGATTGAATATTGATGGAGTGGTAGACATGTAGATCAGTGGAATAAAATCAAGAAGCTAGAAATAGACCCCCACAAATATGCCTAACTTTTTTACTCCTTTGTTAATAATATAACAGCTTTATTGAGGTACAGTTCACATACCATCTAATTCACCCACTTAAAGTATTTAGTCATTGGTTTTTTAGTATATTCATAATTGGGCACCCATCACCACAGTCAATTTTAGAATATTTTTATCACCCCAAAAAGAAACCCTATACCTATTAGCAGTCACTTCCCATTCCCCCACTTACAACCTCCCCCAGCCCCTGGCAACCACTAATCGTTCTGTCTCTATGAATTTGCTTATTCTGGACATTTCATATAAATGAAATCATACCATACATGGTCTTCCTTTTCCCCCCTGTTTAGTCCTGGCTTTAGTCAATATTTTTATTAAAATTATTTTCTACAAACATAAAGTTGGATATAGAACAGAATGGTAGTGAAAGGTCTATATTGTGAAGATGATTATCACTTAAAAGCTAACAGCCATTGAATATTTACTATGTAAATACATGCTGTTCAGATCCCTTAACATATATTATTTCTTTTAATCCTCAAAATCCTACCCACGAAGTTGCTTTTCTTATATTACAAATTGAGAAATCAGGGGTCTAGAGAAGTTAAGTGACTTGCTTCAGGTCCAATAAGTTAAGACACAGTAGAGAAGAATTGAAACCCAGACTCTCTGGTTCCAGAACTTGAGTTCTTAAGCTTTATGGTATAAAATCCATCCCCAGGTGACCAAATATCTTCCTATGGAAATGAGCTGAATATTATGTTAAAGTTATATCTGTTACGAACCCTAATATGAGTAGTATCATGGGTATGAGAAAAAGAAAAGGCCTACATGGAGCATAAACAAACAAAACCCTAAATCCTGTATTTTTAATAACAAAAGAAAATAGAATGGCTATATTTATACCAAACCTAAAAGAATATTTGTAGATTGTCTTTTTCTTCTAAGTAATCTGGATTTAGGTAACACACAAGTGTTGTTTTATATCTTTAAAGAGTACTGAACAAAATATAATTTCTAGCTAAATGATGGGAAAAAATTGAACTCACTTAGATAAAAGAACTGTAGTTAAGTAATCAAGTATTACCAAAGAACCAAGAGCTGGCCCACAATTTTACTTTATATTCAAAAGTTAAAAAACTATTATAAAAACAGAACTATATTAAAGATTGCTCATTTTTTTAAAACACCAAGGTATATACAGTACACTTTTGACTTCTTATTAAATATGTCATAAAAACAATCCAAAAAAATTAAGTATTATACCTTTTTGATAATATTGCAAACTTCAGATTTTTTTTTAGAGGAATTTTCTGACAAATTTGGTTTTACAGAGTCAATCATAATAGCGCAGGCTATTTAGGTTATTTTTTATAAGATTTTTCTATGTCTGACATAAAAATATTCTGTTACACTAATATAGTGATTCTTATTTTAAAATAATAAGATATTATCCTAATGACATTTTGATTGTGGTAGTAAAAAAAAAAAAAACCTAGTTCTATTATCAGAAAAGATAATGGTAAAATAAGATTTTAAGAGATTCTTTATGTAAAAGAAATCTCAACTTTTCCTACCCATGTTTTTCAGTGCTTCTGTCATACATGGTCTTATGCAACTTTGACTTCAAGATTTATCCCATAGCATGTATCAGTACTGTAGCAGTTTGATATGGTTATGAATTCCAAAAATAGATACTAGATTATGTTTGTACCTGCTCTGTACCTGGGCATGATTGAGTTATGATTAGGGCTTTGATTGGGCCATGTCGTTAGGGCATTGAGTCCCCACCCGTTGGTGGGGGCAAGGCATGGCAAAGGACAGAGTTTGAGGGTTCTTAATGTTGGAGTTCGATGTTGAAGTCTTAAGGTAGAGCCCAGGGAAAGAGACAGAGCTGCTCGCCTGATAGTCTTAAGCTGACCCTGTGGAGAGAGGCAAAACCTAGAGAGCCTCATAGTCTACAGCTGACCTTGTGGAGAAAACAGAGAAGCTGAGCCCAGAGGAACCCAGGAAACCTGAACCCTGGCGGATACTGGCAGCCATCTTGCTCTAACACGTGAAAATAGACTTTGGTGAGGGAAGTAACTTATGCTTTATGGCCTGGTACCTGTAAGCTCCTACCCCAAATAAATACCCTTTATAAAAACCAACCAATTTCTGATATTTTGCATCAGCACCTCTTTGACTGACTAATAGAGAATTTGGTACCAAGGAGTAGAGTAGTGCTTTTGCAATTACCAAAATGCTGGAATGGTTTTATAAATGGGTATTTTTTCGAGGAATTGTGAGATACTTAGGAGAAAAGACCTACAGTCCTTTGAAGAGACTTTTGATAGCAATATGGATGCTGAAGAGATTTTATGATGCCTTAGAAGTAAATGATGAAACTGTTATTGGAAACTGGAGGAAAGGTGATCCATGTTGCAGAGAACTTAGCAAGATTAACTTCTGGTGTTTTATGGAAAGCAGAATTTGAAAATGGTGAGCCTGCACATTTAGCCGAAGAAATCTCCAGTGTAAACACGGAGGTGCGGCTTGGCTTCTGCTTGTAGCTTATAGCAAAATGCTAGATGAGAGAGATAATGCTGAGGACCAAACTGTTGGGCACAAAGAAAACAGAAGCTAAATCTGGAAATTCCAAGCCTCTGGAAATCAGGTTCCCAGAAGAAAGTGCCCCATTGGAGGGCTAAACTAAACTTGGAACTTGTAAATCAAGATTGAAGATGCAGTTATCTCAGAAAGACTTGTGGAGGCAGCAGACTTGGCCCAGTGGTTAGGGAGGGCGTCCATCTACCACATGAGAGGTCCGTGGTTCAAACCCCAGGCCTCCTTGACCTGTGTGCAGCTGGCCCATGCACAGCAAGGAGTGCTGTGCCATGCAGGGGTTGTCTGCCATGTAGGGGAGCCCCATGCGCAAGGATTGCACCCCATAAGGAGAGCCGCCCAGAGCGAAAGAAAGTGCAGCCTGCCCAGGAATGGCGCCACACACACAGAGAACTGACACAACAAGATGACGCAACAAAAAGAAACACAGATTCCCATGCCGCTGACAACAGAAGCGGACAAAGAAGACACAGCAAATAGACACAGAGAACAGACAACTGGGGTGGGAGGGGGAAGGGGAGAGAAATAAATAAATCTTTTTTTTTTTCAATTAAAAAAAGAAAAGACTTGTGGCAAGTCTTACTGTCTGCTGGCTTGGATCCCTGCTTCTTGCATGCTAAACCAATGAGGTTTTCTGTATGAACAAAACCACTGTCAGCTGGAATAAAAGGGACATGGAAAGGAGAGATTGAAGGGAAAACGACTTCAAGAGTAAAACCATGGAAGCTGAGATCTGTAATTAAGATATAACCTTGGGCCAAGAGAGGAACCCCACCCACGTGTACAGAGAGGGTGAGCTTGCACCAGCAGTTGAAGAGGGTGGATATTCCCACCCGATGTTCTGGGAGAGTTTTGCCACGCCAGGGTACAGCAAGGGTGGAGCACATTCCCAAAGGATTATGGCAGTTAAGGTCAGCACACCACAGGTCTGAGAGGGGTGGACCTGTCCCCCATGGATTAGGGAAGGCCAGGTGGTCAGCTCGTTGCTCTGAGAGGGTTGAACCTGTATGCCAAAGATTAGGGAGTATATTATCTTCATATCACTGTAGTAGGGGGTTTAAGACTCTAACCCAAAGATTGGGTAAGGTGTGGCAATTACCCCAACACTCCTGGAGGGAGAGGCCTGGAGCTTGGTTGACACCCAGATGCTTGATGAGGGTGGACCAGGAAAATGCCTGTTGGGCAAGCATGGGGAAAGGGTGGGTTCCCATAAGGCACCAAGGAGAAGAAACCATCATCTTAAGAATGACTCTCAGACTGAAATCAAGTGGAGGATGCCCTGCAGGTTTACTGAACTGTGACTCATGTTTCCCTCCCACTTTCTCCTTATTGTAATGAAAATGTTTATCCTTTGTCCATTTGTGTATTGGAAACAGGTAAATTGTTTTTTAAGTTTCAGAGGTCTATAGCACACAGGACTTTTCCCCAAGACAAACTATTTCTTTAAATTGATTGTGATATGATTTAGTACTTGCCTTGTTACTGATTTAAGGTTTTTTGAGTATTGTAATGTCTTTTTGTGTTTTGTTTAAGATTTATTTTATTTCTTTCTCTTCCCTTTCCCCCATTGTCTGCTCTGTGCCCATTCGCTATGTGTTCTTCTGTGTGTCCGCTTGTATTCTTGTGAGTGGCACCGGGAATCTGTGTCTCGTTTTGTCGCGTCATCTTGCTGCATCAGCTCTCCGTGTGTGGTACCACTCCTGGGTGGGCTAATACTTTTTTCATGTGAGGCAGCACTCCTTGCACATGGTGTACACTCTTTGTGCATGGGGCACCCCTACGCGGGGACGCCCCTGCATGGCACAGCACTCCTTGACACGGCAGCAGTGCACATTGGCCAGCTCACCACATGAGTCAGGAGGCCCTGGGGAGCAAACCCTGGACCCTCCATATGGTAGATGGATGCTCTTATCAGTTAAGCCATGTCTGTTTCCCTTGTAATGTCTTTTTGGAATTCAGAGGGTGGAGTGTAGCAGTTTGATATGGTTATGAATTCCAAAAATAGATACTGAATGATGTTTGTAATCTGATCTGTACCTGGACATGATTGAGTTATGATTAGGGCTTTGATTGGGCCACATTATTAGGGATTGAGTCCCCCCCCATTTGTGGGATAAAAGGCATGGCAAAAGACAGAGTATGAGGGTTGTTGATGTTGGAGTTTTGATGCTGATGTTTTAAGCTAGAGCCCTGGGAAAAGAGACAGAGTCACTCACCTGATAGTCTACAGCTGACCTTGTGGAGAGAGACAAAGCCTAGAGAGCCTCATAGTCTACAGCTGACCTTGTCGAAGACACAGGGGAGCTGAGACCAGAGGAACCCAGGAAGTCTGATCCCTGTCAGATGTCGGCAGCCATCTTGCTCCAACACATGAAAATAGACTTTGGTGAAGGAAGTAACTTATGCTTTATGGCCTGGTATCTGTAAGCTCCTACCCCAAATAAATACCAAATAAATATCAATACTTCATTCCTTTTTTGTTCCCAAATAATACACCATTGTATGAATATACACATTTTATTTATCTGTTCAAATAATTTGGTAGATGCTTAGATGCCTAATTGATTTTTTACAAAGGTACAAAAGAAGTCAGTGGAGGAAAAATAACCTTTACAACATAGGATGATAGCAATTACCAAACACACACACAACCTAAGTTTTTCACCTTACCAAAAAATGAAATCAAAATGGATCATGGATTTAAATGTGAAACATAAAATCATGAAACTTGTAAGGAAAAAAATAGGAGAAAATCTTCAGGATCTAGATCTAGGCAAAATGTTTTTAGATTTGACACCAAAAACATGATCTGTAAAAGGAAAAAATTGATAAAATAGACTTTTCAAAACTTCCTCTGCAAAATACCTTAAAAGAATGAAAAGACAAGGTTTAGACTGGAAGAAAGTATTTTCAAGACACACATCTGGCAAAGAACTAGTATCTAGAATATCTGAAGAGGGAAGTGGATTTAGCTCAACTGATAGAGTGTCCGCCTACCACATGGGAGGTCCAGGGTTCAAACCCAGGGCCTTCTGACCCTTGTGGTGAGCTGGCCCACGTGCAGTGCTAATGCATGCAAGGAGTGCCGTGCCACGCAGGGGTGTCCCTCTCATAGGGGAGCCCCACGTGCAAGGAGAACTCCCTGCAAGGAGAGCTGTCACGCTCGAAAAAAGCGCAACCTGCCCAGGAGTGGCGCCGCACACACAGCTGAGGCAACAAGATGATGCAACAGAGAGACACAGATTGCTGGTGTCGCTGACAAGAACGCAAGTGGACACAGAAAAACACACAGTGAAAGGATACAGAGAGCAGACAATGGGGGGGGGGATAAATAAAAAATAAATCTTTATTTAAAAAATAGAATATATGAAGAATCTCTCAAAGCTCAACAGTGAAAGAAGCAAACGATCCAAATAGAAAATGGGCAGAAGACATGAAGAGACTTTTCACCAAAGAGGATATACATTTGGCACATAAGACATGAAAAGGAATTAACATCAATTAGGCAAATGCAATTTTAAACCACAGGCTATCTCTTCTCATCTTTCAAAATGACTAAAATAAAAAATAGTGACAACATCAAATACTGGCAAGGATGCAAAGACTCTGGATTACTCATCCATTGCTGGTGGGAATGTAAAGTGATAAAGCCCTCTGGAAAAGCTGGGCAGTTTCTTTAAAAACTAAACATGTAACTACCACACGACCTAGCAGTTGCGCTCCTGAGTACTTATCCCAGAAAAATGAAAACTTAGTTCACATGAAAACCTATACAGACGTTTCTTGTTTTATTGAGCTTTAGAGATACTGCATTTGTTACAAATTGAAAGTTGTGTTAACCCTGTATCAAGTCTGTTGGTGCCATTTTTCCTACCGCATGTGTTCACATCTTTTGTCACATTTTAATTAAAATATGTACATTTTTTTACATAATGCTTTTGCATACTTACAGGACTACAGTATAGTGTAAACATAACAGCTTTTTAAAAAATTTTTATTCTTTAAACATAACTTTTAAATACACTGGGAAAGCAAAAAATTGTGACTCACTTTATTGTGATATTGGCTTTATTGTGGTGGCCTGGAACCAAATCCACAATATCTCCGTGGTGTACCTATGCGTAATTGTTCATTCAGTTTTGTTCATAATGGCCATAATGTGGGAGACCCCAGATGACCTTCAATCAGTGAATGGTTAAAAAAACAGTGGTAATTCCAAACTGTGGAGTACTATTCAAAAGCAATAAAAAGGACTGACTTACTTATATATCCAATAACCATAGCTGAATCTGCACAAAATTTAACTTAGTGAGTAAAGTTCATCCCAAAAGTTTATATACTGTATGATTCTATTTATATAACATTCTTGAAGTGACAAAATTATAGAGCTAGAGAACAGATTAAGTTCTCCAGAGGTTACAGGGAGCATGGGGTGGGAAAGAAGCAGGTATGCCTATAAAGGGGAAACATGAGAGGCCCTTGTGGTGATGGAAATATTCTCTGTCCTAACTTTATCAACGTCGGTATTCTGGTTATGATCATTATACTAGAGTTTTGCCAAATGTTAACCTGGAGGAAACGAGGTAAAAGGTACACAGGATCTCTTTATATTATTTCTTAAAATTGTGAGTCTAGAATTATCTCAAAAAATTTAAGGGACGCGGATGTGGTTCAAGCAATTGGGCTCCCTCTACCATATAGGAGGTCCAGGGTTCGATGCCCAGGGTCTCCTGGTGAAGGCAGGCTGGCCCATGTGGCAAGCTGGCCCACAGGAAATGCTGGCCTGTACGGAGAGCTGGCACAGCAAGGTGACGCAACAAAAAGAGACACAGAGAAGAGATAAGATACACAGCAAATCAGGGAGCTAAGGTGGCGCAAGAAAATGATCTCCTTTCTCCTACTCCAGAATGTCCCAGGATCGGTTCCCGGAGCCACCTAATGAGAATACAAGCAGACACAGAAGAACACACAGCAAATGGACGCAGAGAGCAGACAATGGGGTGGGAGAGGGAATAAAATAAATCCTAAAAAAAAAGTTTAAGAAGTACTACATACCAAAATTCCTAGAATGCAGGAAAGGAAGTAGAGGGAAGTTTGTAGCCTTAGTTGCATTAATATAATTGTAAAAATAAAGGCTATAAATTTGACTTGAGAAACTAAAAAAAGAATAAGGACAAAATTGGAGGAAATAATAAATAGCAAAAAAATTTTAAAAAGTAAAGTAGAACGATAGTGATAGTATTATAATTAACATTTATGAAGCACTTAGTATGTACCAGTCACTCTTTGAACTGCTGTATGTGGACTACTATTTATGTTTCACATATCCCAGTGGGCTGTATGGATTGTTACTACCATTTTACAAATGAGTAAATGGAAGCACACGATACAGCTGATAAGCACCACTATGGCAACCCTGGCAATCTGGTTTCAGAGCCTATTCTCTTAAACACTACTACTCTCATAAAACCAAAAAAAAAAAAAGCCTTTTTTAATAAAAAATCAAAGTTAAAAAAAACCTAGGGGAGCAGGGGTAGCCCAGTAGTTGAGCACCTGCTTCCCAGGTTCAATCCCTGGTACCATCTTTAAAACACACACATTGAGGGGGTAGATGTAGCTCACGTAGTTGAGCTCCTGTTTCACATGTACGAGTTCCTGGGTTTAATACCCAGTACCCCCTAAAAACAAACAGGAAAAATAAAACTTGTTGGGGAGCAGATTTGGCTTGGTCGTTGAGCACCTCCTTCCCATTTACAAGGTCCTAGGTTCAATCCCTGGTACCTCCTAAAATAACAAAACCTAGTGAGAATGAATAAGAGGAAAAAATAGTAAAAAGAAACTGTTTAGCAACCAGATACAAAAGAGATTGCCAAGAACAAATTGTGAATTGAAAAATCTAGATGAAATCGTTTTCTAGAAAAATGTTACCAAATAAGAGAGGAAATAGAAGATGTGAATAGATTGATTTTATGATCCATTATTTGTTATTGTTATCCATTACTTTGAATGTCATTTATTAGTGTGAATCTTGATACTGCTCTTTCAACTTTTTTGTATTTTTGAAAACTTTCAAAATAAGGTTATAAAAATCATATCCACAGCACATGTGCAGCTACTAGAATGACATAAGTTAGAAACTGACGTTACCAAGTGTTTGTGAGGCTGTGGAGCAGCTGAAAGACAAATACATTGCTGGTGGAGGGAGAGTGTACACTGGCCTCATTTCTTAAAACTAAAAATATGTATATCCCACAATCTAGAAATTCCACTCCTTGTTAAATACTGGATTAGTTTGGTGATGTTTGTTTACCAAACGAGCAGCTCTATTCGTAATAACCCCGAACTTTCAACCAAATGTCCATCAGTAGTAGATAATGCCTTACAAGATACGAGAGACTGCCTGGTTGGAACAGAGCCAGGGAAGAGAAAACATGAAGTCCCACAAGCACCTGGTAGAGTGAAGGGATGGAAACATGCGGCTAGGCTAGCAAGTAGGTGGGGGACTTGGCCAAGGAAGACTAAAAATAGGCGGGCTGGATTCCTAGCAAACAGTCGTCTACATGATTTTTCATTATATTTTATCTTCTAGGTGATATAAAAATAGAAAAAAGAATGTTCTTTCTGGAAAATAAGCGGCGACATTGTCGGTCCTATGACCGGCGAGCCCTCCTCCCAGCCGTGCAGCAAGAGCAGGAGTTCTATGAGCAGAAGGTCCGAGAGATGGCAGAGGTGAGGTGTGACAGCACAGGTGCACTCTGACCTTGGCGTGTTTCTAGGATTATGGTTTGCTAAATGCTAAGGCTTTAGTACAAAATCATCTTGTAAGATTTGCGCTTTATTTATTTATTTTTAAAGATTTATTTATTTGTTTCTCTCCCCTTCTCCCCCCTGCCCCAGTTGTCTGTTCTCTGTGTCTATTTGCTGCGTGTTCTTTGTCCGCTTCCGTTATTGTCAGCAGCACGGGAATCTGTTTCTTTTTGTTGCATCATCTTGTTGTGTCAGCTCTCCTCGTGTGCGGCGCCATTCCTGGGCAGGCTGAACTTTATTTCACACAGGGCAGCTCTCCTTGTGGGGCACACTCCTTGCACATGGGGTTCCCCTACGCGGGGGACGCCCCTGCATGGCAGGGCACTCCTTATGCGCATCAGCACTGCGCTTGGGCCAGCTCCACACGGGTCAAGGAGGCCCGGGGTTTGAACCGCGGACCTCCCATGTGGTAGACGGACGCCCTAACCACTGGGCCAAGTCGGCTTCCATGCCCTTTCTTTAAAGTGATTAATTTAAAGAAACTTTAAAGCTTTGAAAAACAAAATTGGATTTTGTAATGATACTGAAGTTCAGTTTCATGAATCAGGTTCATGTCGGAGAATTTGGATTGGAGCTTAGTGAACCTATCTGCTTCACCTCCCTCAGACTCTGATGGTGGAGAAAAACCAGAGGGAATGTCCATTTAACTCTTTAATTCCCCCAAATATGTTATCAAGTCAGTCAGAATATATATATGTGGTTATTGGCTATGTGTCTTCTAGACCAGCAACTCTCCATGTGTGGTCTAGAGAACTACCCCTGGATACCACAAGACTCTTTCAGAGCGTGTGCAAGGTCAAACAGTTAATGATGAAACATCCTTTGCCTTTTTCATCATGCTCTGTTTGCGCTGACAGAGAACAAAAGCAATGATGGGTAAAAGTGCTAGTGCCTTAGGATGGATCAAGATAGTGGCACCAAACTGTACTAGTAATCATTATTTTCTTCCACAGAATGTGTTCATTAAAAAAATATATAAAGTCAATTTCACCTAAATATGTCTTTGATGAAGCAGTTAAAATTATTTTATTAAATCTTGACTCTTGAGAACATCTTTTCAACCTTCCGCATGACAAATTGGAAAGCACACAACTGAAATACAATGCTGCACCCAAAATATGATGGCATTCTAGAGGAAAGGCATTTGCATCTTTGAGTTGCAAACTGAATTAGCCACTTTTCCCACTGAATACCATTTTACTTGGTAACATGAATAACAAAAACTGATTTTTCAGAGCTGGGTATTTGGCAGGCATTTTCTCAAAAATGATAGTGATTATTTGTTGCCAATGATAAAATCCTAGATCTCAAGCAAAAATTAGAATTTTGGAAAACTTGTCATAATGATACATCTAACACAGATTTACCTGTCTGGCTGTCGTCTATAATATTAAAATCTGTTAGTCTGTCTTATACTTTGAATGGATCTTCTACATATGGATGATATTGTAACCATTGATTACATTGGTCATCTGGAAAATATTGATTCACTGAGCTATATAGATCTTCCAGATGCTGACACATTTCATTATACAGTATCAAAAGGCCTCATTCGTTACTATCACCCACTGATCTCATCACAAAAGTATGAAACTATTGGCAAGATCATTGGTGTATTTTATTGCTTGCTTGTTTGTTTTTTAAACCAATTTTATTGATTTATATTAATAAAGCATAAATCCATGTAGTCATTCTTTTTGATGTCCACATTGTCTCATCTTTGGCCACTGGGAACCCCTTCCAGTTGATTCCTCTAGCCTGACCTCAGTAGTCTGGCTTTCTGGCACATAAAGTTGACCCAGGTTTAACTTTTGCTTTTCCTGACCTGGATCTATAAACTATTTTTTCTACGACGTGCTTTGTATTCTTTTAGTGGGAATTAATACTGAGGTTTCTAATATTCATTGGTTTATAAGTTTTTTAACATCTTTAATTTTTTAAATGTTTTTCTTTTATGCTGAAAATCTTGGTTCTTTTTTTTTTTCCTTTTTTTTTTTTTTTCCTTTTGAGGAACTCCAGATTTCATGTATCAGAAAGGAAGCAGGAGCTCAATTTCTTGAGCCACATTCGCTCCCCAGTAATGTTAATATTACTTATTTCCTTTATTCTCTGTTATATACTTAGTAATTCCAAAATAATAGCCAAGCATTATTGCTAATATAATTTAAGATTTGTTTACATTAATTCTTCTTGTCAGATTATATCATTTTAGAATTATGTGATCAAAATATTCTATTTTAGGGGAGTGGATATAGCTCAGGTGGTTGAGCACCCACTTCCCATGTACGAGGTCCCAAGTTCGATCCCTGTACCCTGTAAAGACAAAAAACAGACAGACCAACTCATTGGAGAGTGAATGCATCTCCAGGGTTGAGGGCCTGCTTCCTTTGTATGAGGTCCTCAGTTCAATCCCCAGTACCCCTAAAAAATACGTACATGTGTGTGTGTGTGTGTATACTGTATTAAGGCCACTTGAAATGAGTCTCTGTGGTTATGCCATTAACTTGAGCAGTTATCTTTGTTTTTTTTAAAAAAAGATTTCTTTCTCCCACCCCAGTTGTCTGCTCTCTGTGTCCATTTGCTGTGCTTCTGTGTCTGCTTGTCTTCTCTTTAGGCAGCATTGGGAACCGATTCTGGGACCTTCTGGAGTGGGGGAGAGGTGCTTAATCTCTTAGGCCACCTCAGCTCCCTGGTCTGCTGTGTCTCTTATTGTCTCTCCTCTGTGTCTCTTCTTTTTGCATCATCTTGCTGTGCCAGCTCTCCACTCAGGCCAACTTGTTGCGTGGGCCAGCATTCCTGCGTGGGCCAGCATTCCTGCGTGGGCCAGCATTCCTGTGCGGGCCCGCTTGCCTTCACCGGGAGGCCCCAGGAATTGAACCCTGGACCTTCCGTATGGTAGGCGGTAGCCCAGTTACTTTAGCCACATCTGCTTCCCTCTGTTTTATTTTTCAGTTATAGGGAAATGTCTTTGGTTGACTTGTTTATCTAATTTTGTTCTTCATTTATGCAAAACATTTTTTTAGTTCCAAAGTGATAATTAAAACAAACATTCAGCGAGATCTAGCGTTCATCCTGTGCTTCCCCCATGTTTCCACGCTCCCTTGATACCCAACCATTGTTATTAGTTTCAGTTTATTCGTCTTTATTTTATATAAAAGGAAATCTATGTATTTTTATTTACCCATTTTTCTTATCCATCAGGTAGCACACTCTTCTGCCCCTTGTTTCTTTTAACAGTGTATCCTGGCAGTACATAGAGATTTTCTCTTTGCTTTCTAAAACTGCCAGTACTCCATTGTGTGCATTGCCTGAGTTTATCTATTCATTCCCCTATTGATGACATTTGAAAGACTTAGGTGTCTACACTGTATCGTGCCCAATTCCTTCCATGGTGTGTGTACTGTTTTACCTTCTCACTAGTAATGTAAAAAAGTGCCTGTTTCCCCACAACCTCAACACCAAAGTTTGTTGTTGACCTAGGCTTTTATGCCCATTGAGCTTTCTGTTTGCTTATATTCTTTGCTATTCAAAAGTGTTTTATATGTCAGTCTTTTCCCTTGTTGCTCCTACAGTTTGAGTCAGAGTTGAAGTTTCTCCTGTGTTTTTTTGTTTGTTTGTTTGTTTTTAAAGACTTATTTATTTATTTAATTCCCCCCCCTCCCCTGGTTGTCTGTTCTTGGTGTCTATTTGCTGCGTCTTGTTTCTTTGTCCGCTTCTGTTGTCGTCAGCGGCACGGGAAGTGTGGGCGGCGCCATTCCTGGGCAGGCTGCTCTTTCTTTTCGCGCTGGGCGGCTCTCCTTATGGGTGCACTCCTTGCGCGTGGGGCTCCCCTACGCGGGGGACACACCTGCGTGGCAGGGCACTCCTTGCGCGCATCAGCGCTGCGCATGGGCCAGCTCCACACGGGTCAAGGAGGCCCGGGGTTTGAACCGCGGACCTCCCATATGGTAGACGGACGCCCTAACCACTGGGCCAAAGTCCGTTTCCCATCTCCTGTGTTTTTTAGGCCTTGTGGGTTTCCTTTTTTTTACCTTTAGCTCTCTGACCCATTTTAAGTTTATCCTCTTATAACTTTTTTTTTTTTTTAAGATTTATTTTATTTATTTCTCTCTCCTTACCTCCTCACCCCCATTGTCTGCTCTTTCTGTGTCCATTTGCTGTGTGTTCTTCTGTGTCTGCTTGTGTTAATCTGGTGTTACTGGAAAACTGCATCTCTTTTTTTAATTGTTGTTGTGTCATCTTGCTGCATCAGCTCTCTGTGTGTGCGGTGCCACTCCTGGGTAGGCTCTGCTTTTTTTCGTGCAGGGTGACTCTCCTTATGGGGCTTACACTTGAACGTGGGGCACCCCTATGCAGGGGCACCCCTGCATAGCACGACACTTCTTGCGTGCATAGCACTATGCGTGGGCCAGCTCACCACACGGGTCAGGAGGCCCTGGGGATCGAACCCTGGACCCTCCATATGGTAGACGGATGCTCTATAAGTTGAGCTACATCTGCTACCCCTCTGGTAACTTTTTTAACTACTTAACTATATAACTCAAGAGACGATTACTAATAATAGAGTTCTTTTATGTCAATAGAAATAAATACTAAACGGTTTGTGATATCTTTTCTAAGTTTACATATGTTTATACTGTTTTTTTCTTCCGCAGCATGAAGACTTTTTGCTTGCCCTACAGATGAATGAAGAACAGTATCAAAAGGTAGTTTGATCTCATCTACTTCATTTATTCTGGGTATTTTCATGGACTTTGCTTATTACATTTTCTCAGCACTTTAATGGCAGATTTGTTCCTATATAACCTACTGTTGATCTGCTGAATTTGCAGTTCAAGCAAACTACAGGACAGATACATGAACTATTATAGTGACTCTTAATACCAGGCTTGATCAGAATTGAAGAGAGGATAATGATAGAGCTGTCTTTATCAAAGAACATTACCTGGAATCTACCACATGAACTATTAGGGAAAAATTTCAGAGCTCATATCACCTGTAGAGGTAAAAGGAAGAGATATATCTAACCTCAGAGCCAGATGGGTTTTTTGTATAATGTCCTCAGTCCTTACATAGAAACCTTTTCTGATATGCCTTGGAGTGGATTAAAGACAGGATTTTGATCACTTACATTAATAAAAAGAGTAAATTTCCTGGTAGTCATGCTATTTGAAGTTAGTGCTTTTAGTTACTTTAGTAACCTTCAGTAGTCCCTCATGATAAATTATATATTACTTTAGAAGCTTGGGCTAGGGCACAACCCTTTCACTTTCCTCACAATCTTTTTTTTTTTTTTGTCTTTATTTTTTTAATACTTCATTCAAAAAATATGAGGTCCCCATATACCCCCCCACCTCCGTTCTCACAATCTTATAACAAGAGGAGAAAAATCCAGCCTCAGAAACCTTTTTGGATAACATGATTATGGTTCTTGACTCATAATCATGCTAGCATCTGGTTAAGATTTTGTAATTTAGTTGCACCATGGAATTGATGAATAGTAACTTTATATGAAGAATTACTCTAAATTATATCAAAAACTATGAAAATCTCATTGTTTTTAGCTATGTGTTGATGCTAGTTATGTTGTGGTAACATCTTTTTTCTTTCTTCCTATCTTCTGAACATTTGCAAGCAGGTTATTACCCTTTGTAATCCTTAAACACATAATACTTTGATGTACTTTTCCTCCAGACAGGTATATTCACTTATGTAATTACCCTAAGTAGTTATCAACTTCAGAAAATTTAACGTTGCTGTAAAGCTTCCTTTATTCCATTTTTTCTTGTTTATTTATTTCTCTCCCCTTCCCCCTCCCCCACCCCGTCCCAGTTGTCTGTTCTGTATCTATTCGCTGCGTGTTCTTCTTTGTCCACTTCTGTTGTTGTCAGCGGCACAGGAATCTGTGTTTCTTTTTGTTGCATCATCTTGTTGTATCAGCTCTCCATGTGTGTAGCGCCATTCCTGGGCAGACTGCACTATCTTTCACGCTGGGCAGCTCTCCTTACGGGGCACACTTCTTGCGCGTGGGGCTCCCCTACGTGGGGGACACCCCTGCATGGCACAGCACTCCTTGGGCGCATCAGCACTGCACGTGGGCCAGCTCCACACGGGTCAAGGAGGCCCAGGGTTTGAACCGTGGACCTCCCATGTGGTAGACGAATGCCCTAACCACTGGGCCAAGCCTGCTTCCTGCAACAATGTCCTTTTGAGCCTTTCTGCCTCCATTCTTAGATCCCATCCAGTATCATGTATTGCATTTATTTATTTATTTATTTATTTTTAAAGATTTATTTATTTATTTAACTCCCCCTCTCCCCCGGTTGTCTGTTCTCTGTGTCTATTTGCTGCGTCTTGTTTCTTTGTCCGCTCTATTGTCGGCGGCGGCACGGGAAGTGTGGGCAGCGCCATTCCTGGGCAGGCTGCACTTTCTTTCGCACTGGGCGGCTCTCCTTACGGGGCGCACTCCTTACGCTTGGGGCTCCCCTACACGGGGGACAACCCTGCGTGGCACGGCATTCCTTGCGTGCATCAGCACTGCGCATGGGCCAGCTCCACACGGGTCAAGGAGGCCCGGGGTTTGAACCGCGGACCTCCCATGTGGTAGACGGACGCCTTAACCACTGGACCAAGTCCGTTTCCCTGTATTGCATTTAATTATCATCGTCTTTTTTTTTTTCCCTCCCCTGAGTTGGCTCCCTCATCTTTTTGCTCATTTTCTGTCTGTTTCTTCTTTAAGAGGCACCAAAAATCAAACCTGGGACCTCCCATGTGGAAGAGGCAGGCACCCAACTGCTTGAGACACATCTACTCCCTGTTTGTTTTTGCTCACTGTCTGCTCCTTGTCTTGCTCACTTTTGTTTGTTTTGCTCGTTGAATGCTCTTTGTTTTTTCTCAATGTCTGCTTATTGTTTGTCTTCTTTAGGAGGCACTGGAAACTGAACCCAGGACCTCCCATTTGGGAGGTGGGCACCTAACTGCCTGAGCTACATCCCTTCCCATTATCTCTTTAGAGTCACTTTCTTTATTTTTTAATTGTGGGAACATATACAATATAAATCTTCCCATCCCAAGCATACCATTGAGTGGAATGAATCACTTTCACAATACTGCAGTACCCTAACTTCCATTCATTACTAGAACTTTCCTTTCACCCTAAACAGAAACCCTCCACTCCTTTTGCATTAACTCCCCATTGCCTCTTTCCTCCACCCCTGGTAACCTGTACTCTCTTTTCTGTCTCTATGAGTTTGCATATTCTCTGATATTTTCTTTGTGGTTACCATGAGGTTTAAATTTAACATCCTAAATCTGTAACAGTCTCATCTGCTTTGACATCAGTAGCATACACAAGCTATGTTCCTATAATCCTCCATCCCCATTTATTCATTATGAGTCTAAAACCATTGATTTATCATTACATTTTATGCATTTGCCTTTTAGATCTGGTAGGGAATAAAAAGTGGAATTAGAAACTAATAATACAATAGTACTGTTATTTATTATCACCCATGTCCTTATCTATTCCAGAGATCATTATTTATTCACGTGACTTCAATCAGTTTTCTAGATGTTACACTCCCTTTAACATCTCTTATAGGACCCCTCTAGTGGTGGTGAAGTCCCTCAGCTCTTGTTTATCTGGGAATGTCTTAGTCCCGCCCTAATTTTTGAAAACAGTTTTGCCAGATACAGAATTCTTGGTTGGTAATTTTTTGTTTTCAGTTTTTTAAACATGTCTTTCCACTGCCTTCTTGCCTCCATTATTTCTGATGAGAAATTGGCCCTCAATCTTATTGAGGCTTCCTTGTATGTGACCCATTGCTTTTCTCTTGCAGCTTTCAGAATTCTCTCTTGATCTTTGGCATTCAGTGATTTGATTATAACATGATGTGGTGTGGATCTATTGGGTTTATCCTATTTGGAGTTCATTGAGCATCTTAGATGTGAACATTCATGTCTTTTGTTAAATTTAGAAAGTTTTCAGCCAGTATATTATTGAATAATCTCACTGCCCCTTTCTTTCTTTGCCTTATGGACTCCCATAATGTATATTTGGCATGTATGATGGTGTCCCACAGGCTCCTCAGACTCTGTTCAGTTTTCTTCATTCTTTCCTCTTACTGCTCCCTAGAACTGGATGCTTTCACTTGTTTTATCTTCAAATTCTCTGACTTTTCCTTCTGCCAGCTTCATTCTGCTGTTGAACTTTATAAATTTCTATTACTGTAGTCTTTGGCTGTTTGGTTGCTTTCCATAATTTCCATCTTTGTTAATATTGGTGTATCTGTCTTTTCTCCTGATTTCCGTCAGTTCTTTGTCCATATTTTCCTTTAGCTCTTTTAGCATATTTTAGACCATATTTCTAAAGTTTCTGCCTGGAACCTCCCAGGTTTCATCTTCCTTGTTGATAGTTTCTAATGCTTTAATCTTCTTTGTCTGGACCAGCAGTTCCTGTTTCTTTGTAATCTTTTGTTTAGACCTAGACATTTGATTTTTTAATGTGCTATCACTGGAATTTAGCTTCTATCCAGCTAGTATTATAGCAGAGCTTTCCTTGAATGTCTGGATGCTATCAAAATAAATAAAAGAAGGTAAAAAGTGGCAATTTTCTAGTCTTTGCCGGAGAGCTAGTGCTCTCCTTCAGAGTTATCCATACGATGAGTATAAAGGATAGCTCCAGGCCAAAGCATAGGGGCCTCCTTGCTCCTTTCTTCTTAGCCTGTGCCTTGTCTTGGGTATGCCATTTGGCCCTAGAAATTCTGCCAGTTACACAGTCCAAAATGTCTCCTCTTCCCTGGGAAACATTTTCCTCAGTCTCAGTCCCTGCTCTGCATATCCTACAACTGTTATCAATTGCCCCAGGCACCTATTTGATTGTTCTCCCATAACATTCTTTAGGAGATCTTGGCGAGCTGTCTTCTACATACAGGTTAAGTTCTGGGACTGCAAGTCCCTCAGGCCACCACCAGATAGATTGGGCCAGACATTCTTCCAGTATATCCAGGAGGGTTATTCTGCTTCCTCTGGAACTGGGACCAGGGATCCACTGTAGGAGCATGGGCTGACTCTTCTCCAGGCCAGTGAGGGTGGGGAAGCAGGACAGGTAGAACACCACAAGATATTACTGCTTTTAAGTAACCTTTTTCTTGTTTTGGCACAAGCCCTGTTACTATAGTCCTTTATCTGTTTTCTGGAGCTTTGTGAAAGATGATTTTGCCATTTCTTGTTGATCGTTCAAAACTGTGGGAAGATGGAGCCCTGAAGCTACTCCCTCTGCCATCTTTTTTTTTTTTTTTTTTTTTTAAGATTTATTTATTTATTTAATTTCCCCCCCTCCCCTGGTTGTCTGTTCTCTGTGTCTATTGCTGCGTCTTGTTTCTTTGTCCGCTTCTGTTGTCGTCAGCGGCACGGGAAGTGTGGGCGGCGCCATTCCTGGGCAGGCTGCTCTTTCTTTTCACGCTGGGCGGCTTTTCCTCACGGGTGCACTCCTTGCGCGTGGGGCTCCCCCACGCGGGGGACACCCTTGCGTGGCATGGCACTCCTTGTGCGCATCAGCGCTGCTCATGGCCAGCTCCACACGAGTCAAGGAGGCCCGGGGTTTGAACCGCGGACCTCCCATATGGTAGACGGACGCCCTAACCACTGGGCCAAAGTCCGTTTCCCACCCCTCTGCCATCTTGATCAGTGTGGGGCCTAAGCTAGAGTTACAGCAGAAAATAGCTCATCATTGTTTTATGGCTTCTGGTGGTGATTTTTACCTCCAAATGAGTTTGGGAGTAAATATGAGCTATGTCTCCTCCTTCTACCAGAATGTAAATGATTTCATGTTAGTTTCTGGTCACCTACAGGATGGTCAGCTAATTGAGTGTCGCTGCTGCTATGGAGAATTCCCATTTGAGGAACTGACGCAATGTGCAGATGCTCACTTGTTCTGCAAAGAATGTCTCATCAGATATGCCCAAGAAGCAGTCTTTGGATCTGGAAAGGTAAGATAAATGTGATATGGCCAGCAGCATCTGTGGAGTCCTCATGGAAGTTCTTTTCCAGGGATGAAATATAATTCTGCTAAGATATGCCAAATGTGTATCTTCTTAGACATTCTCTGATTTGCATGATTATTTTCTTCCATTCCCCTGTGCCTAGTACCACAGAAACATCATACTCCTTTACTTAATCTTCCTGTTTGTAATCAAAATGAGAGATCATGGGAAGCAGATTTCACTCAACTGATAGAGCCTCCGCCTACCCCATGGGAGGTCCAGGGTTCAAACCCAGGGCCTCCTGACCCGTGTGGAGAACTGGCCCACGTGTAGCCCTGATGCATACAAGGAGTGCTGTGCCACACAGGGGTGTCCCCACACACAAGGAGTGTGCCCCTCCAGGAGAGCCACCCTGTGCGAAAAAAGTGCAGCCTGCCCAGGAGTGGTGCTGCACACATGGAGAGATGATGCAGCAAGATGACACAACAAAAAAAGACACAGATTCCCAGTGCCGCTAACAAGAATGCAAGCGGACAAAGAACACACAGTGAATGGACACAGAGAGCAGACAACAGGGGGAGGCAGGGAAGGGGAGAAAAATAAATAAAAAATAAATCTTAAAAAAAGAGAGAGAGAGAAAGTCAAAAAGAGAGAACCTTGAAGCCTATTTTAGTGTATCAGCATGCACTGATACTTTTTTCAAATGTTATTTAATAATTTTACAGTTGGATTAAAATAAATAACTTTTTTACAAAACCATATTTTTTGGTCCAAAGTCAGTTCTCTTGATATCATTATAGCACAATATAGAAGGGAATTTAGTTTAGCTTTGTTTTTTTGTTTCGTTTTGTCTTGTTATGTCTTGTCTTCTCTTAATGAACACTTAATAAACAAATTGCTTTTCACAAAAGCCTAACCAATAATCAAATCACTCAACATAATTATTGTAAAGTCAATTTTATTTTAGTCAAGGACGGATTAACAATTTTGAACATAGTGGTTGTGATAGGCAGAATAATAGTCACCCCAAAGATGTCCATGTCCTAATCCCCAGAATTTGTAAATATGTTACCTTACATGGTAGAGAGCCAAAAGGTAGCAGGTGGAATTAAGCCTCCTAATCAGATGACCTTAAAATAGGGGAATTATCCTGGTTTATGCAGGTGCACCCAGTGTAATCACAAGAGTCCTTAAAAGTAGAAGAAGGTAGCAGAAGAGAAGGTCAGAGTAATGTGATGTTAGAAGACCTAAATTTGCTGTTGCTGACTTCAGAGATGAAGAAAAAGGCCATGAGCCAAGGAATGTGGGCAGCTTCTAGAAACTGGAAAAAGGAAGGAAGTGACTTTTCCCCTGGAGCTTACAGAAGGAACACAGCTGTGCCGACGGGTTGATTTTAGCCCAGTGGGGCTGTGTTGGATTTCTAACTTACAGAACTGTAAGGTAATAAATTTGCATTGTTTTATACTACTGAGTTTGTGGTAATTTGTTATAGGAGCAATTGAAAACTAACAGTGACTTCTGATAATAGCAACTAATAGAGTGGTTAAGAGCATGGTCTTTTAACATCATCAATAATAACACATATCAACATCATGTGCTCCCTGATGTCGTGCACTGAGAAGCACACATTATCACTTCTGTGACATTCTTTCCAAAAATTCCTAACTTAAGTCTCATCATGAGAATACCACAAATTGAGAAACATTCTGCAAAATAACTGACCAGCACTCTTCAAACTTACACAGAAAAGGCATTTGACAAAATCTGCCCCTTCTTAGTAAAAGCACTTAGAAAACTAAGAATAGAAGGAAATTTCCTCAACATGATAAAGAGTTTATTTGAATATCCCATAGCTAACATCGAGAGTGAAGGACTGAAAGTTTTCCTTCTAAGATCAGGGACAAGAAAAGATGCCTGCTATCATGTCACCAGTTATTCAGCATTGTATTGGAAGTCCTAGCCAGAGCAGTTAGGAAAGAAAAAGAAACAGAAGGCATTCACATTGGAAAGGAAGAAGTAAAACTTACTCTATTTGCAGATAATATGATCCTGTATCTTTAAATATATGGAAAAATGTATAGCAAAACTGCTGAAGTTAGTAAGTGAATTCAGCAATTTGGCAGTACAAAATCAATACAGAAAAATAAGTGATGTTTCTATACACTAAGAATGAACAACCTGAAAAGGAGATTAAGAAAAAAAATTCACAATAGCAACTAAAAGAATCAGATATCTAGGAATAAATTTAGCCAAGAATATAAAGGACTTACATATGGAAAACTCTCAAACATAGCTAAAGGAAATCAAAGAAGACCTAAATAAATGGAAGAATATATCATGCTCATGGATTAGAAAACTATTGTCTGGAGGTCAGTTCTAAATTCCAAAGCAATTTACAGATTCAGTGCAATCCCAACAGCAGAAATCGGAAAGCCAATCATTAAATTTATATGAAAGAGTAAGGGACCCCAGATAGCCAAAAACATCTTTAAAAGAAGAACAAAGTTGGAGGACTCATACTTCCCCATTTTAAAACTTACTACAAAGCTGCAGTGGTCAAAACAGCATGGTAGCAGTGCAAGGATAGACTTATAGATCAGTGGAATCACATTGAGAGTTCAGTAATAGACTCGCATCTATGACCAATTGATTGTTGACAAAGGCACCAAGTCCACTCAACTGGGAAAGAATAGTCTCTTCGACAAATGGTGCTGCGAAAACCAGGTGTCTGTGTGCAAAAGAATGAAAGTGGACCCCTACCTCATGCCATATATAAAAATTAACTCAAAATGGGTCACAGACCTAAATAAAAAAACCATAACTATAAAATTCCTGGAAGAAAATGCAGGGAAGCATCTTCGGGACATTGAGTTAAGCAGTGGATTCTTAGACTTTATACCAAAAACCATCAAAGAAAAAATCAGCAAATTCACTCTCATCAAAAGACTTCATCATGAAAGTAAAAAGACAGCCCTCAGAATGGGGGAAAATATTTGGAAACTACATATCTGATAAGGGTTTAATATACAGAATTTATAAAGAAATTCAGAACTCAAAACCAAAAAGACAAAAATGGGCAAATGACCTAAATAGACATCCTCAAAGAAGATACATACATATGACCAAAAAACACATGAAAAGATGGTCTGCATCATTAGCCATTAGAGAAAATGGCAGATCAAAACCTTAATAAAATACTATCTCACATCCACCAGAATGGCTACTATTGGTGGTGGGGGGGAACCATCCGAGGAGAGCACGCAGAGAAATAGGAACACTGATTCATTGTTGGTGAGAATGTAAAATGTACAGCCACTGTGGAAAGCAGTTTGGTGGTTCCTCAGTAAGTTAAGCATAGAATTACCATTAAACCCTGCAATCCCACTTCTAGGTATATAGCCAACAGAACTGAAAGCAGGGGACTTGAATAGATATTTGCACACCTGTGTTCATAGCTCCATTATTCACATTTGCCAAAAGATGGAAGCAACCTAGTGTCCATTAACAGATGAATAGATAAATAAAATATGGTATATAAATATAATGGAATATTATTCATCTGTGAAAAGGAATGAAGTTCTAATATGTGACGACATGGATGAACCTTGAAGACACTGTGTTGAGTGAAACGAGTCAGACATAAAAGGACAAATTTTTATGATCTCACTGATATGAAATAATTGTAATAAATTCATAGAGTCAGGAACTAGAATACAGGATGCCCTAACCACTGGGCCAAGTCCGCTGCCAAAATTCCCCATTTTGTAACATTTTAACATTTGAGGCAGGATCTTGGGTTTTTTGGGTTTTTTAAAAACCACTTTCATTTGTTTCCTTCCAGACTTGAATACCTTGGGTAGCAGAACTGGTTGTAGAGAAAGCACCCGGTGTCACCATGGTAATGTGGCTTGAAAGGCTTGTATCCCCTTTGCTGCAGCAACATTGAGTGAGAGGCCTAGCCACGTACTCCCCCTGTTTTAATCCTATTTTCACTTTCTTCTTTTCCTTGGGATTGTTTGTAAACTGCTGTCTCTCTCTGAACCCTAATCACCTTCTTTGCAATGACTTAGGCTCCAGTAACTATTTGTCCACTGATGGTGTCCTCCCACAAGGAGAAATCTGTTAGAATTATCTAACCATTCCAGTTTTCACCATGGTTTTTCTGATTCCTAAAATGAATATCCTGATTTCCATCCTACATGTTGATCAAATTAGTCACTTGGTTTTTTGTTTGTTTGTTTGTTTTAAGATTTATTTATTTTATTTATTTCTCTCCCTTTCCGTCACCCCCCCCCCCCGGTTGTCTGCTCTCTGTGTCCATTTGCTGCATCCTCCTCCCTGTCCGCTTCTGTTGTTATCAACAGCAGGGGAATCTGTGTTTCTTTTTGCTGCATAATCTTGTGTCAGCTCTCCATGTAGGCGGCGCCATTCTTAGGCAGGCCGCACTTTCCTTTCGCGCTGGGCGGCTCTCCTTACGGGGCGCACCCCCCCCCCATACGTGGGGCTCCCCCACGCGGGGGACACCCCTACATGGCACGGCACTCCTTGCATGCATCAGCACTGCGCATGGGCCAGCTCCACACGGGCCAAGGAGGCCTGGGGTTTGAACCACGGACCCCCCACGTGGCAGACGGACGCCCCAACCACTGGGCCAAGTCCACTTCCAAATTAGTCACTGTTGTGGACATGTTTCTCCCTACTTGGTTACCATCAGTAGTTCTTCATTTTTCTTCCCAATAAGATAGAAAATCCGTAACCCCACTTTCAGGTCCCTCCTACCTTTCTGACCATGCTTGCCTTTTACACTTTTGCTCTTTCTGCTACCCTTTCTCACTTTCGTGTGTCCACATCTGACCCATAGTTCAGGTACCATTTCCTCTGTAAAATCTTTCTAGCTTTTAATAATCCCTCCTTTCTCAAATCTCATTAGAGTACTTTTTCTTTCAGTTATTTGGGTTCATTACTTTTTACCTCAGATCATAGTATTTCATGAGCATGTCTCAACTCCTTAGCTTCTAGAGCCTGGGCTCTGAGTCTGATCCATCTTTTCACATTCCCTAAGGCCTGCCACATACCAGGAGGATGATAGCATATTAGTAATAATGGATAATACTTATTGAAAACCTGCTGTGACATGGCTGACAGACAGCATGGCCAGCAGACAACATGCCTGCAAGACCTCACTGGGACCTTGAGTTTAACCTTGAGGTCCCAGTTTCTCTTTCTGGGACCTCTCCTTGACCCTGGATATTCCAGAAATGCCTCACCATTGACCCCTACCATCAGTGGGGTAACCAGTAACCACTGGGGCCCATCCCCTTCTCATTAGCAAGGGGGTGGAATAGTTAGCAGTTTAAAAGGTAATCATACAAAGCAGAGCTCACTCACTCTTCCTAGAGGGGCCCCGCACCAAACTTGTGGAAAAAAAAAAAACACCAAAAACCTGCTATGTATTCATACTATCCTAAGTATTTTACATATATTATTTCATTTAATTCTGAACAGCTTCCTGAGGTAGATGCTATTATCCCCATTTTGCAAAAAAGTAAAGGCACGTCATTTTAACTGATTAAATAGTATAAAGATGTTGATAATTGAGTTCCAATTCTGGACAAGATGCAGTAGATACATTTCTCCTTATTCCTTCCTGCAAATAACAGCTCAAATCCCTGAATATTACATGAAAAACAATTTAAGACTGAAAGGTGGATAAAAAGCAGATTGGCTAGGGATGCTGAAAGACCCAATGGGCACAAACAAAAAAGTTCCAGGAAAGTCCTTTGTAAGAGGACTAGGAATGTGGCAGCCTAGCAAGACAGAAACCTTTTTTGACAATAACCCCACTCCAGCAAAAAAAAAAGGGGGGGGGGGGAGAAGCACACCCTCCTTCCCTCCCTCCCCTATCAGCAAAGGCTAAGTGTAGAGCCTAGCTGTCGCCCACTTTTGCCTGGCAGTCACAAGGCACTCTTCCCATCCCTGCCAGGATGATGATGTAGGGGGCATTAATGAGGTACCCTTCCCTGCCTTCCCTCTTCCTTTCAGCCCTGTGGTGTCACTGAAGACCACCTAAAGAGCCTGCACTTAAACCCCCACCCATGGTGCTGCTCTGAGGAGGTGGTTCTTGCTTGTGTTGTGTGTGAATGAGATAGTGAGTGCACGAGTATAGCAAGGGGGCTCGGTGACTTCTCCCCTCCACTTCTCCCTTTTCCCCACTGCAGCTGCAGCTGCAGTGGCCATAGGAATGAGCGAGAATGCTGACTTCAAGGTGGGAAGTGATACTGACTGACAGGCTCATCCGAATGCGCTGGAGTGAGAACATAGGAACCACCTCAAAGACATCTTTCACAATGAGTTTGCGGGACTCAGCTCCATCATTCCAAGGACAGAAGGCATCCTGGACCCAAATCCTAGACAGAGCCACACACACCAGCAGAATATTGATGACCTTGAGTGACAGATGCTCTTCTAAGGCAGCAAGTCTCTGCACTGGAGAGGGCAAAATCAAATGCCCAGGAGCACACCAACCACCCCTCCATAGACAACAACCTCTACACCAATAATGCCAAGGGCAGCACCATCTCTGCCTTCAGTGGGACTCAGACTCCAGCTCGGAGTCCAAAGCAGAAGGAAATTCTGAATGGAAGCCAGCTAAGCAAAGCAGGGTAGGCCATCAATAAAACTGTCCATCTCCTCCATCGTCTCATCCTCCTTTTTAGTTCACTGTTAGAACCCTCAGAACCATTTAAGAGACTATTTTTCTCTCTTTTTTTTAATTTCCCTTCAGTGATACCCTGCCCCCACCAGGAATTTTTAAACCACTACAATTTGGCAACCATTATATTTCTGTGGAGAACAGCCAGCCAGCCAGACTTCTGAGCACAGGGCATCCTGATGGCCCCCCAGCAGCATCTCCAATCCCACAGGGCACCACGCTCTGAAGGACTACTTCCCCCACGGGCCTCTCATGCCAGCCTGCCCTCACCTCTGTTTGATAGAGTTTGTGAATCTGTGAACTGTTGTACTTCAAGAAGATAGCCAGTTTGGAGTAATCAGAATCATCCTCTTTCCCCTTTTTAAGAATTTTTTAAAGATAATAAACTTTATTTTTAGGGAGTTCTAGATTATAGAAAGTTACATCACAAGTATAGGGAATTCCTATATAACCTACCCCCATTAATTTCTTACATTAGTGTGATACATTTGTTAAAATTGATGAACCAATATTAAAGCATAGCTACTAGCCAAGGTCTACAGTTTACATTATGGTTTACATTTTGCACTGTACGGTTTTATAGGTTTTGATAAAATACATAATGGCCTGTATCTGCCATTGCAGTGTCATGCAGAGCAATTCCAATGCCTTATGTTCCACCGGTTCATCCCTCCCCCTCCACTCTGAACCCCTTGTAACCACTATCTTTAAATCATTGTTAAAAGTTCTTCCATTGCTACATAAGTCTACTTTGGTCCGTGTTTACATTCCCCCCGTATGTTTGTTCATTCCTCAATTTTTAGGCTTTTGGGGTGATGATGCCCACTCTGTTTCAGATTGGGAAGGGGCTTAGATCTTAAACGGCAGATGGAAGGAACTGTATTGCTTGCAGTTGTAGATACTCTTTATATTTTGGGGGATGGGAGTTGTCCATCACCATTTTGTTTGTTGTCCTGGGCGAGTCTGATGAATTGGAGAGTAGGTTTTGGCCACAACTCTGCTGAGATGCAGGTCTCAACCAGCACATGAATGGACCAAAGATTTAAATCTCTGGGACATATATTTAATGGGTATAGTGCTAATTATAGGTTGAAATAAAAGGGATAGAAGAATCATGAATAGGGAAATTAAAAATGTGACTAACTCTGTTCTGTTGGCAAAACAGATTATCATATATTCCAGGATAAGGCCCACCAATGGGGCACTTATTTCATCTATGCAGCCATCTATGCAGTCAACTCACTGATGATTGAAATCCATGAAATGCCCTTGTATTACTATTTGCCCAGTGCTTCTTTGATCAAACAACTGGGCACCATTACCTGGCCAACTTAACACATAGCCTAACCTTCACACTATACATTCCAGGGACTGAAAGAATCCCAAACAGGATAAACACAAAGAAATCTATGCCCAGACACATCATCATCAAACTTTTGTAAACTAAAAACCAAGAAAGACTATTGCATGCAGCTTGAGAATAATGACATTACTGTCAGAAACTACAGAAAATAGATGGCACAACCTTTTTTCAAGTGCTGAAAGAAAAGAACTATCACCTAGAATTCTCTATACAGCATAATATCATTCAATAGTGAAGATAAAATCAAGACTCTCTGATGAAGAAAACTGGCTAAAGGAAGGTTGTCAAAACAGAAAGGAAATGATTCCTTTTAAAAAGAGGAAACTGAACGTCAGGAATGAGAACATAAAACAGAAAGAGTGAATTATAGATGAATATGATAAAATATCTTTCTCCTGATTCTTAAAAACTGTTTGATGGTTTAAGCAAAAGATATATAACGTGGATTTCAAATATACAGAGTGAGTATTTATTGGGGCGGGGGGAAGTCAAGTAAAGGGACCTGAATGAAGGTGAGGTTTTTGCACTTCACTTGAAGAGGTGAAATGGCAATACTAGTAGACCGTGACAAGTTTTATATGTATGATGTATCTAGAGCAACCACTGAAAAAATCTTTTCAAAGATATACTCAGAAACACTATAGATAATAGGAATTTCAAAAAATGCTCCAAATAACCCATAGGTAGGCAGGAAAAATGAAACAGCGGAATGAAAATTAGAGGGAACAAATAGAAAACAAATGATAAAATGTAGACTTAACACCTGGCATATCAATAATTACATTAAATGTAAATGGTCTGATTCACCAAAGAGATTGAGAGTTTTTTTTAAAGATCAATATACTCTTTATAAGAAACTCACTTCATATATGTACCATGCCACAGAAGTGGCTGTATTTATATCAGATAAAATAGACTTAAGTGCAACGAAAATTAGGAAAGATAAAGAGGGACAATACATAATGATTAAAGGATCAATTCATCAAGAAGCCATAGCAGTCCTAAATATGTGTGTACGCAACACAGCTGTAAAACACAAGAAGCAAAAACTGATGGAAGTGAAAGGAGAAATAGACAAATCCACAATTATAGTTGGTGAATTCAATACTCCTCTCTTAATACTTGATAGAACTAGTAGACATCATCAAGGATATTGAAGAACTTAAGCATATTCTTAACCAACAGGGCCTGATTGACATTTTAAAACACTCCATGCAGCAACAGCAGAATATACATTCTTTTCAAGCATTCAGGGAACATTCTAAGATAGACCGTATCTTGTGCCATAAAACAAATCTTACATTTAAAAGAATTGAAGTCGTAATAGAGTTTTTTCTCTGACCTCAGTGGAATCAAACTAGAAATCAACAACAGATAACAGGAAATTTTCCTAACATTTGGAAATTATAAACACATTTGCATTGGTAGTTGATAAAACATTGAACTATATGAAAATGAAAATACAGCATATCAAAATTTGTGGGGCACTGGTGAAGCAGTGCCGAGAGGGTAATTTATAGTACTGAATGCTTACATTAGAAAAGAGGAAAGATTTCAAGTCTCAGTAAGCTCCCATTTTAAGAAACTAGAAAAAGAATGAGCTGAAAACAAGCAAAAGGAAGGAGATAAAAATAAAGGGGAAAATTTTTTTTTTAAAGTAAAAAAGGTGGCAGAGTAGATGTGGTTCAAGTACATGCGGGGTCCCAGGTTCAGTTCTGGAGCCTCCTAAAGAAGACGAGCAAGACAGTGAGCTGGTGTAACAGGCCAGCGCAGCAAGTGGACACAACAAGATGATGCAAGGAGGAAACACAATGAAACACAACGAGCAAGGAGCAGATGTGGCTCAAGTGATTAGGCACCTCGCTTCTACATGGGAGGTTCTGGATTCAGTTTCCTGTGCCTCCTAAAAAGAAGACGAACAGACAGAAAGCAGACAGCAAGCACAGACAACGAGGTCGGGCAGCAGGGGAAGAAATAATCTTTTTTTAAAAAAAGGGCAGAAATCGATATTAAAAATAAAAGGGAAAAATCAATGAAACAGAAACCTAGTTCTTTAGAAAGATAAAAAAAATCTCTAAACCTCTAGCAAAACCAGCAAAGAAGAAAAGAGAAGACAGATTATCAATGTAAGTTATGAAACAGAGTATCACTACAGGCCCCCCATACACGTATGATAATAAACACTATGAATGACTCTACTCAAATCCAACAACTAAGATAAAATGGACCAATTCCTCAGAAAGCACATACCTAATCTGAAATAGCTTAAATAGCCCTACAACTTTTTTCTTTTTTTAAGATTTTTTTTATTTCTCTCCCCTTCCCCCCTGTTTTCTGCTGTCTGTCCATTTGTTGTGTGTTCTTCTGAGTCTACTTGCATTCTTGTCAGCGGTACCAGGAAACTGCGTCTGTCTTTTTCATTGCATCATCTTGATGCGTCAGCTCTCCCTTTGTGCATTGCCACTTCTGAGCAGGCTGCACTTTTTTCACACTGGGCAGCTCTCCTTGCAGGGCACACTCATTGTGCATGGAACACTCCTGGGTGGCATGGCACTCCTTGCGTGTGGAAGCACTGCTCGTAGGCCAGCTCATGACATAGGCCAGGAGGCCCTGGGTATTGGACCCTGGACCCTCCATATTAGTCAGCTGCCCTATCAGTTAAGCCACGTCTGCTTCCCCCTACAACTATTTTAAAAATTGTAGTTTTAAACTCCCTGGAAAGACCTCTCCAGGCCTACCTATATGGTTTTGCTGGGAAATTTTATTTGACAGTTGAATAAGTAATACCAGTTCCCCACAATTCTTCCTATGATGGTAGATGAGAAATTTTATTCCCCTACAGCCTTCCATTCCCCTCCAAGCAGTTTCTCAAATTATATCACAATTTTGGTTAAAATTGTATTTGATGTTTTAATTATTATGACTATGTAAATATGTTTTGCTAGTCCGAGTATCATACTGTGATTACATTTCCTTTTTTATTTAAATTTGTTTCCATTTCTTGCCATTAATAAATGGTTCTTTTTTTCCCATGAAGTTAGTTTCCTTTGAATCTGACTTTGACTTCTAGGCCCCATTTCAGTTCCACACTTCAGCTCTGCCCTCTTCTGGGTTGCCAGTCCAGAGATCCTCTGGTCCCATTATTCCAGAGACTTTATCTCCTTTCTTTTGGAAGAGTTGGAGTTGTTGTTTTTTTATTGTTTTGTGTTTTTTTATAATAAACTATTTTTAGAAAAGTTTAGATATACAGAAAAATTACACTGAAAATGTAGGGAATTTGCAGTTTCCCCTATCACTAATATATTAGTGTAGCACATTTGTTAAAATAGGTGAACCAGTATTGAAACATTGCTACTAACCAAAGTCTGTAGTTTCCATTATGGTTTGCACTTGGTGCTATACAGTTTTATAGGTTTTGACAAATGTCTAATGACATGGATCCGTTGTTGTAGTAGCTTATCAAACCATTTCACTGCCCTAAAAATGCCCTGTGTTCCACCTACTCAAACTTCCCCTCCCTTCTGAACCCCTGGTAACCATTATCTTTATATCAATGTTACAGTTTCTTCCATTAACCCAAGATAATAACTACAATAACAAATCTACTTTGGTCCATGGTTACTCCGCCCGCCTTTGTGTTTGTTCATTCCTCAGCCCTGAGGGATTTAGAATGTCTGCTCTGACTGCATTGGGCTGAGAGGGGGAGCTTAGATATTCTGGGGCAGATGGAAGGAATTGTTCTGCTTGCAGTTATAAATGCTCCTTGTTTTTTTGGATGGGACTTGTCCTTCACCATCATTTTGCCAATTGTCCAGGGAAAGCCTGCAGAACTGGAGCAGGTAGAGCAGGGTGGACCCTGGAGGTCTTTGAAACAGATTTTCCAACAATCCTCCTGTTACCAGTTTATGCCTATCAGTCTCTCTCGCACCTCACCACACCTCTGCCTTCCAGAGTGTCTGGTACTTCCAGTCTATTCTGGGGTGTGGAGAGGGAACCAGCTTCCTTCTCAGGAGTATATCCTTTACAGATGCTGAGCTTGACCTTTCTCCTGTCTGCTAAGCCATTCAGCCTCCTCCACCCACCTTCTATTGTCACATGTTAAGTTATGGTTTGGGCTCACAGAGGTCCTCTAGCAATATCAAAGACAGAATCTGCGGTTTTGTTTCAAAAGTTTTTTGTTATTTTGAGTGCGATTTCTCAGAGAAGAGGGGCATAGAGATCTTTACCTTTTTTCCTGCCAAATCAGAATCTGTGTTCTTAACTATTTACTTGCCTCCCTTTGAAAGATGCATTAACCACTGAGGCTTTTCATTTGTCTGCTAATTTGATTGAATTTTCTTTATTTTCTTTTCCTTCTTACTCTCACTGTAGTCAGAGCTCAGCTGCATGGAAGGCAGCTGCACGTGTTCATTCCCAACTAGTGAACTGGAGAAGGTGCTTCCCCAGACCATCCTCTATAAATACTACGAGCGAAAGGCTGAGGAAGAGGTCGCTGCAGCCTATGCTGATGAGCTTGTCAGGTGAGTGAGGTCCATCTGTCATCTCCTTCCCCATTATGAAATGCCCGGGCACTCTCACCAGGTAATGTGAACTCTTTAACAAAACTCTTGTAGGTTTTTTGGCATTTCTTAATGAAAATTAAGAGAATAATATAATAATGGGAAAATCTGCAACTCAGATTTTGATAGTTCTTAGCCTTTTATAAGTACAACCGTTGTGCATTAGTTGGAAGAAAAGGGACATGTGCAAGGAGTCCTCACAAGTAGAGGATTTATTGATTGAGGAGTTTACATGGGCCAACACCTAGAATGGTGCCTGCACTTACTCTGCACAAAGGAGATGCTCAATCCATGTTTTAATGAAAACTAAGGAATAAAAAAGTATACAACTGGAACTCAGAACCCCATCTTAGTATTTTAACTGTTACATGGAACCAAATCAGACTTTAATATTCCAACTAGTTATTAATTCTGCCCTTTCGACTCTAGGTGCCCCTCCTGTAGCTTTCCTGCCCTGTTGGACAGTGATGTGAAGAGGTTCAGCTGTCCCAATCCTCGCTGCCGAAAGGTAGGGAGGCACTTTTTTTTCTAGATATATCCTTGAATTATGGGATTACTGGCCCAAATATCTGCTGTTTATCTGCATGCGTACCCATGTTTTTCTTTCACTGTGCCAGCATTTTTCTTGCTTGCTTTTCCTCCCACTCTGTGCTCAGATACCTGTCCTCTCACCCCATCCTCCCTTTTCTGCCATTTTGAAAGTCCAAGCAACACTTCTTTCACTGAAGGACTGGGCATCATTGTGGCATTTTTATCACATTTGGTAAATTATTCACTTGACTGTTCTCTTTATAAGAAATGACTACATTGGATGAGATCGCAGCTATCTAATCACCTCACTTCTGAACATCTTTTTCTCTCTCTTCTAACTTTGAATGCCTTAAAATCTGTCAACTCTTCATAAGTCACTTGGAGTTTTAGCGAAATTTGGCATCCGTTTCTCTAAAACAGCATGAGCACAGTTGGTCATTGCAGTATCTCTGCTTTGTGGAGGAATGAAAAAATGAATTGGAAATTGTAGAAAAAAATTAAATGAATGGACTAAAACTTTATTCCTTTCAATTTTAATACTCCCTGATTTTCAGATTTTAATATTTCTAGGTGACATATGTATGCATTCTTAAAAGTGAAGTCCCCACGCCAGGGCTATTGATAGAACAGTAAAGCCAACAGGCTCTGGCATTTTAGGACTAAGAAAGTATAATGATCAACTGAGGTCTTTGTGTGCTGACAGTATGTCCAGCTCTGGAGTGTCTGGGAAGGCAATGCGTGAGCTAAAACACACAGGACAAGGAGGCAGTGGCTAAGGGAAGGAAAGGGCGAGAGGTGCAGTGATACTGGAGGAATGTTCTAGGTCCCAGGAAGCCAGGGTGGGGGTAACATCAGGAGATCTCTTTGGCTGTTGAAGTAGTGTAGGTGAGAGATGATATGCTGGATTGTCTTATCAACTGCACATGAATGCCACCCCTCCAGGAAGTCCCCTTGAATTGCTATGGAGGAGGTGGGATCTACATTTTCTGTAAGCTTCCAAATTAGAATCTACTAGTGAAAGAATTTCTAAATGATTTGGAAGGCAGAAAAGGGGGCTGCCATTATTCTCCAGAGACAGTTACAGGCAGGTATAAGGGTACACCTAAAGTCTGAAATGGCATCCAGGTGAATGTCTTGAGAACCTTTCAACTGAGGATGTCAGTAGGAGCTAACCAGAGACTCAAGTTTTCAGGAGAAGCACCAAGTATTCTACTTTCTCTCCCTGTGGAAGGTAAAATGGAGATGGCCATGCAACTTGTTTTGGCCAATGAAGTGTGGGTGTAGTTGAGATAGGTCATGGCAAGAGAAGCTCTGTTATTATTTACTGGGTCTCTTTTTCCTCTGCCAAGATGGGCTTGCAGCATGAATGAGAAATAAATCTTTGTTGTAAGCTGAGGTTTGAATTTCTTTCGACAGCATAACCTTGCTTACCCTGACTGATAAAGCTAATGAGGCCAAAAACTAATTAAGGAGAGTGGGAGGTAGAGAAAAAGATTTGAAAGATATTACAGAGGTGAAATTAAAAGTCATATTCTCAAACTGGGGGTGGGGAAAGCCAAAGATGACACAGTTTCTCTGGTTTGGGCAACAAAGTAGGTGCTGATGCTCTTCACAGAATTAGGAGGAAAAAAAAAAGATTTCAGGAGAGACAAAATTAATACTGCTTTGAACATGTTGAGTTTTGAGGGCACAGGTATCCAGTGTGCATGTGCTTTTCCAACGCCTGGCATATGGTAGATGCTCAGTAAATGTGCAAGTGCTAGTAGCATCAGGAACACGATGATCTGGGCTGGAGAAGGACTTGGAGTCAGGATAGGTGGCAGCCAAAGGAGGGAACCCTCGGGAACATACGAGCACATTGAGCCCAGCAGTTAGCTCCACAAGCGGAGCACTTTGAGTAAAGTCACATCAGGTTATTACCTAGCAAATGTTGAATCCTGCCATCTCAGTTCTTAGTACATCTCTCTATTCAAATCTTATGTCACCTGGCAGTATTTTGTAATAAAGAGAAAGCAGCACAAAGCGTTATCAGTTACTGTGTGCTTGGCCCACCGTGGGAACCTGAAGCAGATGTGGTGGAGCTGGGTCAGTCAGCAAAGCAGATGGCGGGTTGCAATTAAAATGAAGCCGTCCTCTCCTATATGAGCTGTGGGAAGAGTTGCCACCAGGTGGCACTGGTACCCCATGAGGAATGGTCGCTGCTTTTCTCCTGGGCATTTTTTTAAGTATGCATGTCAGCAAAACAGTCTTGTAAGCAGAATCGTCGAAATACTTTTATGCTTAGTGCTAAAACAAACCACCTTATGCCCACAGAATTTAATATCAAAGATGTCCATGTTCTCAAGGTGTATGCTTTTACCTTGTTCACTTGTGCAAATTCTCTTTATGACATTTTTTCTCTTCAGCAAAATGACTAAACCAGCCATTAATCCTTGAGGATTCTTAATGTTTAAGAAATGAGCCATAAACAGGGCATCGGCTTCCTCATTGCAGTGTCTTTGCCAGGAACCTAAACTCTGATTAGATTTCCAGGAAGTTGTCACTCTGGGTGAGGAGTTTATATTAATGTGTTATCTGGAGGAGGGCTCGAATGCCTGGAATCATTCTCCTGAAATCCCAGAAGAGTACCATGCTGTATCTTTGATGAAATAGCAAGAGAGTCTTTGTTTCGTTGATATGATGGAATGCTTTTGTGAAGGCCCTAAGCTCCCTTGTGTGTTCTAAGATAAAGAACACATCAGTTTGTTTTCCAGCATGCTGCTTTTAGGAATGAATTGAATGTGTTTGGTATGTGACTGCAGAGTGCTAGATAAAAGGAGTTTTGAAAGTGGTGCTTCTGCAAGATTTTTCTTCAGGGTCAGAGAGCCCCTGTTGAATCTCATTCTACCCTTCAAGAACCATAACTTTGCTCCATAAGCCCAGAGATACATCAGTAGAGCTTTTCAGAAAGTAAGCCAGGGCCAAGAGTGATCATGAAGCAAGTGAGGAGGAGGAGAGAACTTAAATCTGAGTCACTATGACTGATTCCCAACTCCCTACCTTTCATATGGAGCCTGAGAATGTAGGTATGGTTGAGGAATCATGCGTCTTTTCCCGATGTCACTCGTATTTGTGTTTGTTTATTCTTTCTCACCAGCTCTCTTCTCTCCCTTGCCTTTTTCTACCCTTTGCAGACTCCCTCCTATTCTTTTGTCCAGTGTTATTGACTTTATTGCAGTGAAATGTAACCAGAATTCATATCTGCAGTGAGCTGGTTTGTTGCTGGGCAAACAGGCATCTGCAGCAGCCTCCAGTAACTCAATGGCTGCGTGAGGAGCATTTAAATAACTCTGTCCCAGCTGTCAGTGCCAGGGCAGCTCCAGCTGTGATAACTGACAGTTGGCATTTATTAGCAGTCAGCTGACTCCCAGGCTGAGCGCAGGCTTTTACAGTTACCTAGATAAGAATGAAGCTTGGTTCTGTGGTTCCTCCTCTCAGGGAAAGCCTGTTTTCAGGAAGTAACATTGACAAGAACCAAATGTCTGGATAACCAAAACCCTTTTAAGCCCACAAATGAGGGTTTAAATTACTGGAGTTGTATTCGAGGCTGCATAACACAAGTCAAGAAGGGTAGTCTGGAAATTCCTTAGGGAATTTGGTCTGCCCCTACTTTGCTCAAGCTGGGGCACTTCCTTCAGGACCCAATGTGGTTCCTGCCAGAGGGTGCAAGGCCCCAGCTGCAGTAGTGACGCTCCCTTGAGGCACGTCCTGGAGGGTGGCTTGCAAAACCCTCAGTTCTTTTTATTCCCCACAGCAACCTCCGGAGAACCGACACTGAGGCTGGAAGTCGGGGGATGGTAAGTCGTGGAGCTAGAGCTAACCCAGTGTTTCTGAGAACCCCAGAACCTAGCCCCAGAGTGGACCCCAAGGGCCATCCCTGCAGAAACATCTTTCCATCATGCACTGAGCAGAGCTGCATGGTAGCAACAAGGTTTTGGAATGCAGCTCTCTTTTTGTCTTAATATTTTTGTCAACTAATACTTTTTAAAATTTCCCAGAGTAAACGGTGTAGTAAATCTGTTCATCAAAGGCTTCTTGGTCCTTGAAAGATTTTGGTTTCTAATGCACATGCACATATACTTCCCTTGCTTGATGTTGTAATACCCTATGAATATTGAACCTGGTTATTTCAGGGTGCGTTTTATTGGGTTTTTTTTTTGTTTGTTTCCAAGAAGAATAAAAGCCATAAAAGGCAATTTTTGCTTGCCTTTCTTCTCACCCTGCCTTCCCAAAAAAAAAGCCAGATAAATACCATATTTGCTGTCGTTTATCGTGATTCTTTAAAAGGGAGATATCTATCCAAAGTAGGGAAAGGTAAAATTAGACATGAGTTAAAAATGCCAACATGATAAAGATTTTATTCTGTTTCTCCTTAGCCCTACAGAAATAGTTTTTATTGCTATGTAACATCCACTTTATCCACTTATGTTAGACTTTGAATGGTAAAAACAGTGGCTTCTACTTCTTGCGCAGGACTGTTGAGAGGAGGAGAGAGGAGGGCCAGGGGACTAGTGAGGGGGTGTGGGCAGGGCTGCCGAGGGCGCTGCCATCCCTCAGGTGTCTCTCCTGGAAACCTCAGGGGCTGGCTGCCGGCTCTAAGGGCAGGTGGTGGGGAGCTCAGCAGAACCAGGGAACGAGGCAGTCAGTCCAGTCAGAAGACAAGGCAGCGAACTATGCTCCTGGTGGTGCTTGCCAACCCCCCCAGCCCCTGAAAACGAGCATTGCACTGCCCTGTCCCCAGAGCCACCCACCTTCTCACCCAGGTGAAGTTGCTTTAGACAGTTAAAATGTTAACCACCTTCCCAAGAAACAGTTGGGTAGTAGTGTTTGTGTTTACTGTTGAATTCAAGGTCATTTTGCAGTAGCTGTATGGTATCTGAGAAATGTAAATGGCCTTTTACTCTTCATTGTTTTTCCCTGACTTTAAGACAAAGATATAGAGAATAAGAAGGACCTCACAGAGCTTCCTGTAAAGGTCAGCATGAAGCCTCATTGTTGTTTTTTTTTCTTTGTCAGCACTGCTTGGGACCAGGGCTTTTGCCCAGATTTATTTAGTGAGTTTTCTGTAAGTTCTTTTAAAGACAGGCATGTGAGAAGTATGCACTGCTGTCCTGCCTCATGCCTCCCATGTGCTGTAAATATCAGTGAAAGAAGTGGCTTTCACTTACGTGGCAGCGAGGGCAATGTAGCATGATAGTTAACAACCAGGGATTTTGATGTTTGGACTGTGTTGTGCTGGATTCCAGCTCTCTGCTTCCTACCTCTGTGACCTAGAAGAAATATTTCATCCCCCTGAGCTGCAACTTCTTTGTAAAATGGGAACAGTGGTACCTGCCTCAGAGCTTTTGTGAAACATGAGTGGCATAAGGGGGTGAAATGCTTAGTCTGGTGCCTGGCATATCCTGTCAGTGAGCTGCTCGCACGAGGGAGTTGAGACAGGTAGAATAGTGAACAGTGCAGCACAGACTCGGGTGATGAAAGAAAGAACTTCTTCCAATTGTGTAAAGTCTGTCACAAGTGCAGTGGCGATCCCTCAAGGAGCCAGGTGTGACGCCCCATCAGATCGTCTTACTCAACACTTGGCTTCCTAGCTCCCCAACATGGCACCATGTAAAGTCAAATATTTTTGCTAAAAATATAAGAAATTTCAGCTCTCCATTTAGCCCACATTGCTCAGATACAGCAAACAACCTGTCTCCCTAGAGACAGCGAGACAGGACAGGGTCTGCCTCGTGGGAGGGGTCCTTCCCACTTGCTGCTGCATCCCCTCCTCTTGTACTTCTCATCGTGTTCTTATCCCTCTCCAGAAGTATTAAGAATCTCTGGGGGAAGCGGACTTGGCCCAATGGATAGAGCATCCACCTACCACGTGGGAGGTCCAGGGCTCAAACCCCTGGCCTCCTTGACCCGTGTGGAGCTGGCCCATGCGCAGTGCTGATGCACGCAAGGAGTGCCCTGCCACGCAGGGGTGTCCCCGTATAGGGGAGCCCCACTCGCAAGGAGTGCGCCCGGTAAGGAGAGCCGCCCAGCGCGAAAGAAAGTGCAGCCTGCCCAAGAATGGCGCCGCACACATGGAGAGCTGACACAACAAGATGACGCAACAAAAAGAGACACAGATTCCCAGCGCCACTGATAAAGATAGAAGCAGTCACAGAAGAACACACAGCAAATGGACACAGAGAGCAGACAACGGGGGGGGGGGGGATAAATAAAAAGTAAAATAGAATCTTTGGGAACAGTTTCAGAGAGCATGAGTATAGGGAGGGCCTAGAAACAAAAGGATAGTTCATCTCGCCACAGAACTCAGAATTAGTCACAAAAAGTAAAACTCCACGACTCATTTGTAATGTCTTTTTGTCTTCTGGGAGGGCACTGACCTGTACACCAGTCTTCTCCACCCCTCCCAGGATGGCTCTGCGGGCAAGCCTTGCAGGCAGTTGCCACACACCTTTTTCTCAAATGGCACCAGAAGGACTGGCCCTCCTTGTGTCTTTTTTGTTCTTTGTTATGGTTTCTATTAAAATAAACTTACAGTACCTAGACAAGTCTTTTTGGGGGGTTTTAGGAGGGGTTTGTGATCAGGCCCTTTATTTAAAACCTCCAACGCTTTTCATGGTTCTGTAGCTCCAGTTAGCCATTGCTTGAAGGACCCATTGCAGCCTGATCCTCACAAACCATGGGAATTATGCACTTTGAGTACTCCTCTTTCTGGAAACTGCACTCCATTTGTTTAGTGCCTTTATATATGTTTTACTAAAAAATAATTTAATGGTATTTTGCTGGACCTATGGCCTCATCAAAGGAGTACACATTTTGATTTAAAGTATTTAGACCAACTTTATATTCATTTTACCATTATCCCATATCCTTAATATCCACTCCCACACATATGCCCTTATTTCTGTCTATATAAATTGTAAAATTCATACAGTTCTTTAAGAGTAGTGCATACTTCCTAATGGGTCAATTTTTAAACTTCACCTTTGGGGGCTTGCTGTGATTTTAGTCTAGTTACAGGTCTGGAAGAGAAGAGTGGTGGTGGGTGTGGGTAAGGAGAATAATTAGCAGTGTTTTGCAGTTAATTACCTCAGGTCATTCCTTGCAGTTTCAAAAAAAATAAAGTATTTAGAAATCTCACATTAAAAATCTCTTAAGAATCTACAACTCGGAAGCGGATGTGGCTCAAGTGATTGGGCTTCTGCCTGCCATGTGACAGGACCCAGGTTGGATTACTGGGGCTTCCTGGTGAAAAAGAAGAGAAAGCATGCCTGTGAAGTGAACTGGTGCCTGCATGGTGAGCGCAAGTGCCTGCATGAGGGCCCACGTGGTAAGCCAGTGCCCACGCAAGTGAGTCACAGCAAAATGACGACACATTGAAAGAGAGACAAGGGGAGGGTAAAGGTGAGGCACAGCAGAAACCAGGAACTGAGGTGGCTCAATTGACAGGGAACCTCTGTCCACGTTGGGGGTCTCCAGGATCAAATCCTGGTGAATCCTAGAGGAGAAAAAATGAGAAGAGAAGACAACACAGACGGCAAAAACAGCAGGGTATAAAGAGGGGAAGGGGGAAAAGTAAATAAATAAATCTTTAAAAAATTACTATGCAACCCCAATTAAAAAAAAAAAAAGAATCTGCAACTCTTATGAAGAGTGATTTACATCCCTTTTCTCTTTACACTAATTGTGTGTTACCAGGTGTCAGCATCTTAATTTGTTTAGTGATTCTCATTGTGGTGCCCTTGAGAAAGGAGAGTGTGCATGCGTGTGCATGCATCACATGCGTGTGTGTTGACGTGCAGAGCAGTAGCGTCCCCTCTTTGCATTCTCAGCACAGAGCACTGCAGGGCTTTCCAGCCTTCCAGGTAGGAGAGAAATTGTTGCTATGGTAATAACCCAGCATGAAAGCACCCTCAACCCTGTGGGTGTCTATTAGAGGGGAGGAATGTGAGGAAGAGAAAGGGGAGCAAAGAGGCCTGTTGAGAGCATTGTGCGAAATGAGAGCAGAGCTGAAGCTGAAGCTGCAGCTGGGTGGCATTGCTTGTGTTAACTGTCGAGTTCAGGGTCATTTTCCAGTAGCTGTATGGTATCTACGAAATGTAAATGCCCTTTTACTCTTCAGTGTTTTTCCCTGACTTTGAGACAAAGAGAATAAGAAGGACCTCTGTTAACTCTTCAGTCCCCAAAGGCCATGTGCCCTTTTCACAGACCGCAGTTAGAAAATGTGTGTCTGTATCTGCAGCTGGTGAACTGTTCAGAGTGTGCCTGGCCCCTGAGACCCAGAACACCCCACTGCCCTTTGTGGCCAGTGTGTTAGGCTTAGTAGCGCATCCCTGCCGTCTCTTTTGAAACTAAGCAACAGTTGTGTGCTCTGTATCTATGCCACATGTTAACGTCCCTTGAGAAGATGAACTCAGAATAACCTGGGTAACTCAGAGAAGAAAACCTTGTCTGCTTAAGGCAGGGGTAAAAAAGCTGAACAAAATGTTAGTGAGCAGTTCTACCAGAGCATGATTTTATAATCACAGGAAATCTAGCAAGGATTTTATTGAGTTGGGAATTAGTTGAAATAGTCTGGATTGTAGAGTACCTGCGAATAGAGCACTTAACTGGATTTTAGATATGCTGGAGGTTTTATGCTCCTCATCTGCTCAAAGTCATACAACTAGTAAGTGATAACATCAAATCAAATCTAGTTCTTCCTTACTTATTCATGTATTTTTAGGTGAGATTTTCAAGAGTCCTTATCTTTGAGAGATACAAACAAATATTTTACAAATGAGATGTTATATAACCTGGAATTTGCTTCAGAGTTATACTGGAGGAGGGGAGATAGGAGAGTAAGCAGGGCATAGATAAGCTGAGTTTAGCCATGAATTGATAATTATCGGACATGAATGATAGTACTTGGAGCTCATTATTTATATGTGTGTGTGTGTATATATATATATTTTTTTAAGGTTTATTTTTTTAATTTATTTCTCTCCCCTTCCTTGCACCCCCTCTACCCCCGTTATCTGCTCTCTGTGTCCATTCGCTGTGTGTTCTTCTGTGTCCGCTTGCATTTTTATCAGTGGCACCAGGAATCTGTGTCTCTTTTTGTTGTGTCATCTTGCTGCATCAGTTCTCTGTGTATGCAGTGCCATTCCTGGGCAGGCTGCGTTTTTTTTGCATGGGGTGGCTCTCCTTGTGGGGGTGCACTCCTTGCACATGGTATTCTCCTACGCGGGGGCACCCCTGGGTGGCACAGCACTCCTAGCACGCATCAGCACTGCGTGAGGGCCAGCTCACCACACATATCAGGAGGCCCTGGGTTTGAACCCTGGACCACCCATATGGTAGGCAGATACTCTATCAGTTGAGCCAAATCCTCTTCTCTGGTTATATTGACTACTTTTGTATATGTTTAAATTTTTCCATAACAAAGTTTTAAAAAAGAAACACTACTGAATAAAGAATCTAGCCCTGCATGACTCCAAAGCCATATTCTACCACCACCCCAACTACTTTGTTTTCTACCTTGAGTGCACATAACTCTTGGGAAAGATATACTGATTTTGAGGATTGATCATTTTGTTAAGAAATGAGAAAACTTGTCACAATAGGAAAACATCCACAGATATTTGTGGGAAGATTGAAGGGTTGTTCATCTTAAGAAAGGACAACTTTCTAGTGTGTGTAAGTGTCTGTGCACACAATTATTCTAAGTGGTGGTTTTGGTGTTCTGCAGCCTCGCTGTGAAAGCAGACCTAACCTATCCATGACGAATCAAAACTGAGTTGCTAGAGCACATTGTGCACAGTGAACCGGACCTCCTGGTACAGCCTGCAAAGACTCTCTTTCCTCTGGGAGGACTTGCATGCAGTCCATCCTCAAGGCCAGAAGAGAAAGCAGATGACCTTTCGAGGGTCCTTCTAGTCTGATTTACAGGAAATTGAAGGTTTTCTAATTGGCATTAGCATTTGGTTTTCAAAAAGAAGCAGGCTAAGAGAATATCTTGGAGCAAATCCCTGAAACACCATGAAAGCACTTTCCAGTTGTGTTTCCCATCTGAAGTTCATATGAAAAGCATTTTAAGTTTCAAAAGCTCCCTATGTCTGAGAAGCTGGTACCGAATTTTACCCAAAGTGAGAGAGAGATATCAGTTTTCTCCTCTTTAAGTAAAACTTGTCCTTTTGCCTTCCTCTCTCCTCTTCCATCAGAATTTTGCTGGTAACAGTCATCCTCTCTTGCTGCTTCTCCCGTTAGTTGTCCCAGCCTTCTTCACTCCAAGGCCCTCTGACCTCCCATTATAAATGTCCTCTTCACCTCAAGGCCTGCACCCACTCTGACCTGAATATCTTTTCACAGCTAGTATCTTGCTTCCTAAACAACCGCTGGCACCATGGCTTTTGTTACTGTGCAGGGATTTCCCTGTCCCTAATTCTTCATAAAAACCTTTTTGCCTTGCCCTAGTGTAAAGGAGCTGACAAAGATCTTGCACCTTATCCTCTCTTTCTTTTCCTCTGTCCTAAAGGTGTTCATTAGCTGCTCCCTTGGCACAGACTTGCAGTTACTGCTTTGGTTGGAATATGGGCATTCATTCATTCGGTTGGTAATTACTGAGCATTCCTATGCAAGGAGTAATACAAACAGGGACAGCCACAATCTTAATTTAAAAGCGCTTTACGATGGGGGAAGGCAAGCTCATATGCACAGTTCAGTGTAGGAGGGTGGTGGTGACCACTATAGGGAATGGGAGGAGGGAAGGTCACTTTGGTTTGGCATGGCCAGGAAATACTTCATGAAAGAAGTGGCTTAGCCTGCCTGGCCCCTGGCATGTTTTAGTAAGGTGGACATGGGGAGACTGGCCCTCCAAGGCCTGAGTGTACATGGCATACAGCTGTGTAGAGGGTCAGCAAATTGTCAGGTAGATTCTGGAGACCCCAAGGAGCTCTTGAAGGGTTAACATAGAGACAGTTTGATCAAATGCTGATTTGATAAAAATGTTGTTTTAGGGAAGGTGAAGTGGATCTTGTAGAGCAATGAACGAGGGAGTGGGAGGTAGGGAGAGCTCTGACACAGAATATTAGGGGAGCTGAAGCATCTTGACAATTGAGTTATCATAGCTAGTTGTTCCTCTTTCACTAGAGACCCAAGACCTAGGGACACGCACTGCTCCTACAGTCCTTAGTTAATAAATCCACTAGTTCCAAAGCCTGTTCTTAGTTGCCAAAAGGATTTGTGTGATTCTTTTCCCTGTGTAGGATTCCATTGACCTGAAGAAACCAGTTTTCTGAGGGCTGGCTTGGTGGAAGGGGAGAGGTAGTACTAAGGAGAGGCACTAGGGGAGGGAAGCAGCCAGGCCGCACCCATCTGTGGGCGGGTCTCAGGCCTGGACATCCAGGAGGCTGCCGCTGGGTGCTGGCAATCCCCAGAAGCCAGCCTCCGTGTGGGGAGGGCTGCTTGTGTGAGTGAGAGGCACCACGCGCTGCCGGGACGCCGCAGGAGCACCAGGTCTCTGAAGTGCTGATCTGCTCCAGTTCCAGGGACCGTGTACATTTTGAAGATGGGCCATGACTATTAGTCTTTGGGTGCTCTAAATGTGGAAGATATCTTGTATCTATCACATGCTTTTTCCCACCCATTTCAGAAGACTAGTTTTCCAGCTGAAAGTATGCCAGATTATCTCTCTCATTCAGATTTTTGCCTAACCGATGTGCATACAGAGAATTGCTTAATTCTCCTTTCGCAACATGCTTTCCCAGCTGTTGGGAGGCCTGCCTTTTTTCCTGTGGGCCTCCTGACAGACATGCAAACAATTTAAGTCTCCATAGTACTAACTGCTGTTTATTACCACAAGGGCTATGGATATCTGAATGTTTTCTTAAAGAATGTATTCATCTGGCTGCTTTCCTGTCCCTTGGTGCCTTAAAGGAGAAAGGGATCAAGGCCATACTGGGCTGCAGCCCTTCATATGCAGTCCTTCATATGCAGTCCTTCATAGTGTGTCTGCCCTGCCTGCCCAGCTCCAGTCCTACCTCACTGTGCAGGAAAATGCAGACTGTCCCATGGATGCATTCTAACTGGAACAGTGTTCTTTGGGGCACCTCAACTTAGGTCTTTCAGCAAAACAACCTCTTTTTTTATACCTTGTTTTGTGAAAAGTATGTTTCTGTAAAAAATAAGGCTTGACGCTCTCCATAAATAAACACATCAGTTTGTAGGCAAGGCCAAGGAAGAAGGCATCTGGGAACCGTTTGTCTGGGTTTTGTGCTTTTCCCTCAGTGAATGCCTGGTGTGCACCCATCCATCCAAGAGTGGCTGGGGAGAACACTATTATATTGCTGCCAAAACCGCAACAAATGACAACTTTCTGTTCTGTCATCTCTCAGCTCCACTGCTGGGCAAGCAATTCATTTTTCTACCATAAAAGGACAACGAAACTTGTCTGCAGCTGCAGTGCCTTCTGCACTGCAGTGAGGAAGCAGAGGGCCAGAAAGGAGAGTGGTGCTCTCTCAGGACTAGGGCAGGGCTTGCTGAGCTCAGGCCGCCTGCTCCTGCCAAGGCTTTCCAGGCAGCAGCATCAGAAAGAGGACAGGGGTGGAAGGCCATGTGGAGTCTCTGCTGGGCCAAAAGTTTGGGGAATCTGAGGTAGGAATAGGCTTGGGCATTGTTCACATCTGATGTTCATCTCGTGGGCACACTGATGTTTGGTGCAAAGCCTGCTCCAAGTTGCACTGAGCCTGCCCAGGTGATTTCATGTGATTGGCATTTGGTTATCTTGATTTGTAATTGTAGGTGTTAGATTTATAAAGGGGACCCGGGAGCTCATATAACCCAGGCACCTTCCGTTTTGCAGCTGAAGGAAGAACTTGGAGAGGTTAAGTGCCAGGTTCATACAGCTTGAGGAAATCATTTCACTTCAGTCTTTTGCTCATATATGGACTTTGGGTTCAGGGATAACAAAACTGCATATACTCCGAGCAATACATTACAGTACAGTTTGACTGCAGTGAAAGGTGAGCCACAGAAACCTTGACTGGTACAAATTCAGTTATGAATTGATGGGTTTATATGGCAGTTAACCAGGGTCTTTGGGGAAGTGTATAGTCTTTGTCATGTTACCTGTAAAATCCATGAATCCTTTAGGTAATTATAAATAAATGTTGTTTTAGATCAACACAGGAGTAGGCAAAAAGCAAACACTTGGCTGTTGAGACAACATTTCGAGCACTTTGGAGACACTACTACAAAATTCCTGCCCTTTGCTACCTGGCAAAGGTACCAAAATACCAACCCAACCCAAATTACACAGCAGCAAAGAGAATGCTGCGTCACCTGATTTTGACATCTGAAACCCCATGCCAGAACACAGTCACCAGTGGACCTTTGGACCTGGGACTGGTCTTCTCTGTGGGAACTACCACTGCCCCAGGTAGAGCAGCCTGTTGGGTATAGATAGCCACAAGTGGCACCCACATTTTTTTGCAGGGCTTCTTTGAAGGTCTTCCCATAAGAAAAAGTCAATAATTTAACTCCTTAACTCCATCTGCATGTCCAGTTTCAGAGCGGATGCTGGAACTGAGCTGAGCACATTGCTAAGGGAATAAAAATTGAGTCCAAGAATATTGCTAATCTGGAAATTTGGGAGGAAGGCAAGGATTTTCTAGGTTAAATCTTTTTTTTTCCTAGTTTTATCATTGTCTTTTTGGTGCATGGCTTTGCCACACGGGGGCCTGCGCCTCTACATGCCATACAGGCTGGGGCGCCCTTTTTTTTTTTACCAGGAGGTCTTGGCGATCGAACCCAGGTCCTCCATATGGTAAATGGGAGCTCAATTGCTTGAGCCACAGCCACTTCCTCAGGTTAAATCTTACTACCAAGATTGTGCTGGTGGTCAGACTAGATTCTTTTTTTTTTTTTTTTTTTTTTTTAAGATTTATTTTTTATTTATTTTTGTCCCCTCCCAGACACAGTTGTCTGCTCTCTATCCATTCGCTGTGTGTTCTTCTGTAGGACTCTGTATCTCTTTTTGTTGTGTCATCTTGCTGCTTCAGCTCTGTGTGTGTGTGCGGTGCCATTCCTGGGCAGGCTGCACTTTCTTTCGCACTGGGCGGCTCTCCTTACGGGGCACATTCCTTGCACGTGGGGCTTCTCCACGCGGGGGACACCCCTGTGTGGCAGGGCACTCCTTGCACACATCAGCCCTGCACATGGGCCAACTCATCACACGGGTCAAGAGGCCCTGGGTTTGAACCTTGGACCTCCCATGTGCTAGGCAGATGCCCTATCCATTGGGCCAAATCCGCTTCTCCCAGACTAGATTCTTAGCTCATTGGCTCTGAATCAAAAGTTAGCTCAGAAGTCATTCCTAAAGGAGAATATCATTGAGTAGAAGTTACTGAAACAACTCATTGTGAATTATTAAATTATCACATACCTAGACCTTGTTTTGAAACCGTATGCCTAGTTTAAAACCTTAGCATTCTGATAAAGCAATCAAGTAGGCAATCTTAAAATGGAAAGTTTACACAACTATTTTTTTTCTTTCTGTCAAGACCTTTCTAAATTCTTTATTCTTTATAATATGAAACTGAATGTTTAATCTAGGAAAGAGCTAATTATTTATAATTTTCTCTGGTACTTCTTAAGACCTCACTGCCCTTGGAATAAACAGAGTGATGCCCCAAAGAGTTCACCAGTGCACCTCATATATTCTTTCTTTGTAGACACCCCAAGCCTTGCTTTTTGTGAGCAATAGCATGTAAAATTTTTCTTACTGAACAATTTTTACTTAAGTATCATTTTTGTAAGACCAATTTCTCAAACAAATAGCATTTCCTTCTTCAACTGAGTCTCCCCATCTATCATTGTCTATTCTGGCCATGTGGTGACCAGCTTAGAGCCATCAGCCTGCTTGCTTCCTAATTTGGTCACAGTATGCTGTAGGCAGTCTTGCCTAACTTTAGAAAAACACAAACACAGGGAGTAGCTTTCATATAGCAAAGGGGAATTTCCTCTTATCAAAAGACCCACAATGCGCCTCTTATTTCCTCTGAAAAGAGGAAGCCATCCTTTGGAGGTGTAACTTGCTCTGAAGTTCCTACTTTAAGCCTGGCTTCTTTGTGCACCCTCCTGCCTGGCTAGTTCCTGCTCTTCCCTTCCTCGTCTTCTTGATGTCCCTCAACATTTATGGAGTTGAATTTTATACTTAAGAATACCCATTTTCAACTTATATGTTCTTCAGCGGGGAACAGGTTGAATACATTTGGTACATCCATGCGATTGCATACACCAGGGGTCAGCAGACTTTTTCTATAAAGGGCAAGATAGTAAATATTTTAGGTTTTACAGGTCATGTAGTCTCTGTTGCAGCTATTTGACTCTGCCTTTGTAGTATAAAAGTAGCCATAAACAGTACAGGAGCAGATTAACAGGCTGTGCCCCAGTAAAATTTTATTTTCAAAACTAGGCGATCCTGGCATACACCATAGCATTAAAAAGAATGATATGGGGCAGCGGACTTGGCCCAGTGGTTAGGGCGTCCATCTACCACATGGGAGGTCCGCGGTTCAAACCCCGGGCCTCCTTGACCCGTGTGCAGCTGGCCCACGTGCAGTGCTGATGCACGCAAGGAGTGCCATGCCACACAGGGGTGTCCCCCCGCGTAGGGGAGTCCCACGCCCAAGGAGTGCGCCCCGTAAGGAGAGCCGCCCAGCGCGAAAGAAAGTGCAGCCTGCCCAGGAGTGGTGCCGCACACACACAGAGCTAACACAACAAGATGACACAACAAAAAGATACATAGATTCCCGTGCCGCTGACAACAACAGAAGTGGGCAAAGCACACGCAGCAAATAGACACAGAGAACAAACAACTGGGGCAGGGGATTTGGGAGGGAAGGGGAGAGAAATAAATCTTAAAAAAAAAAAATGATATGGGAACGTGGATGTGGCTCAAGCAGTTGAGTACCTGCCTCCCACATGGGAGGCCCCAGGTTCAGTTCCAGGTGCCTCCTGAAAGAACAGAAACAACAAGCAAAACATGAAAAAACCAACTCAGGGGAGCCCATGTGGCTCAGTGGTTGAGCTCTAGCTTCCCACATACGAGGTCCTGGGTTCAATCCCTAGACCTTTGTACCTCAAAGAAAAAGAGAATGAATCATGAATGACATGGCTCCAGCTGTGTTCATAACATGGAGCTGTCTCCACAAAGTGGTAATTGAAAAAAGCAAGATGCAGAACAGTGGGTCCAGTCTGCTTGCATTTGGATTTTAAATGGCAGAGGAGGGTATATATGCTGATACACACATAAAATATATTTGGAAGGATAGATTAAAAATTGATGGCAGTGAAATGATTTTGGGGAGTGTTACTGAGGATCAAGGGGAGGAAGAGGAAGAGATGTGGGCATACATTACTTTTTTTATTAAAAAAATAACTACCTGTTTTCATTAACCCTGTCATCTCTCTCAACTTTTCGTCCAAAGGATTTTATTTTTTATTTGTTTCAGAAGAACTGAAAGGAAAACAATGTAATTTTAAGGATCCTGGTATATTTACAAACTCGTATCTACTTCTGCTTCTTCCCTGTGGGGGCCTATTTTACCACACTGAAAAGGAGTGTTCTGCCTTAGGTTTGTAGGTACAGCGAGAGATTTTGTGGTGAATGGAGAGCGTTGGAACGTGGCACGTCTGCCTTTCCTCTCCTGACTTTGTTAGGACAGCCCCGCATACAGCACAAGCTCAGGCGTTGCTGTGTAGTGTACAGCCAGTCGGAGAACCTTGGATCGCAAGGCAGAGCTCCATTGGAATCTACCTGTTTTTTTTTTTTAATAATAATGATTCAAGACTGCTTCCAACTGCTTCCTTTTCCCAGAGTCTATTTTCTGACTAACAAATAAGGCTAGGTTCCTGTTCACCCAAGCATTGATTGCTATGCATGGTTTTGGTTGTGAAACCAGCACATAAAGTTGTTACTTTGCTAGTAAATAAAATAGTTCACTTTTACTAGGTGTGAGGCAAAGGTAAAAGGTATAATAGCAGATCCTTCTCTGCCTAGAAGGAAATATAGAAATAAACAGCAAATAATTCATGTATAGTCGTCATCCTTGGGTCAAAGCACCCATCTCCCAGACAAATACTTTTCAAACAGCCAGGCTAATCCTTTCCCAGGCCTAATTTGCAGGCTTATTTACTGTCGTTCCATTTTTCTACAAAGCTCTACGACAGACCACCCTTTTGGCAGGAGGGGAAATGCTCTACACATTAGTCACCCCAAGCTTGCTCTCTGTTCACATGGTTGGAGAAAGGGATGTGGGAAACTGTACCTTTTTAAATCCCCCCTTGGAGATATACTACTATGGAGATTAGCAGAGATGAGAAAGCAGTAGTAACAATATAAGTCTTCTCTCCCTTCCACTAAAGAAGGAATGCCTGGCTGTCAAATCCAAAGCCTGCTCTGTACTACTCGTCTTGACTTTAGCTTTAAAAGCACTAAATAGGAAGACACCAGTTCTGCTGAGGCAAGCAGGCATGGTCTTTTAAGAGAATCCATTTAAATCATCAAAAATATGTTCGAAAGGTACTAGTGTAGTTTTCTCTGACCTCAGCTTCATGCACTAGTAACCCTCCAGTGCGTGGAATTAGTACTTACGCACTCCTTACCAGGTGGCCACTGCAGAATAGAGCTGTACTGCATTTAATCAAGGACACTAAGAAGTTGTTCTTTGTCTTCCCTGTTGTCTCTAAAAGGAAGGTGTGCATTTTTAAGAGATTTAAAGTCATCCCCTAACCACCACCACACATACACTTTCTTCCTCTTCTGCGTCAGCTCCACCTGTCCCCACCCCCACCACAGCTCTCTCCATTACTGCTTTTAACCTTGAAACCTCTGTTGTACACTTGCACATCATCCTGTCCCTGCGTAATCACCTTTGATGGGCCTGAAGCCCCGCAGCCAGGGCACCAACATTACTAATTGCTGCGGACAACCGAGAAGTAAGGAGCAAGGGGTAAAGTGGCTGTAAGGCAGTGTTTGCTAAGAAGGTATTGCCATCAGGCAGAATTGCTTGGCGAGCGTTCTCTTGGTTCAGGGTGGAGGTAGGTTAACTCCCTTCATCACAAAGACACAGCAGACCGCCCTTCTGGCAGGAGGGGAGATGCTCTACACACTGGTCACCCCAGGCTCACTCTCTGTACACATGGTTGGAAAAAGGAATGCGTTTCTCTCAAAACTTAAAAACATCTTGTTCTGGAAATAAAGCAATTGTGCTGGCAGTGTGAATTAAAAAGAAGAGACATAAAAATGGTAGAAAAGTGGGTATATACCCAAAATAATTGAAATCAGCGACTCAAATGGATGCTCGTATGCCAGTGTTCATGGCAGTATTATTCACAGTTGCCAAAAGATGGAAACAGTTGTGTCCATTTGTAGATAGACAGACAAAATGTAGTCTGTCCATACAGTAGAATATTATAGCAACTAAAAAAAGAGACGTACTGATCCCTGCTGTGATACTGATGAACCTTAAAGACTTCATGTTGAGTGAAATAAGACAGACACAAAAGGACAAATATTGTATGATTTGACTTATAAGCAATAACTAGAATATGCAAATTCATAGAGACAAAAAGTAGATTACAGGTCACCAGGGGTGGGGGTGGGGAAGGAGGTGTTAATGCTTAGTGGGGACAGAGTTTCTATTTGGGGTGAAGGAGAAGTATTGGTAATGGGTGGTGGTGATGGTGGTATTACACTGTGCATGTAGTTACTGCCGCTGAATTGTATACTGGAAAGTGGTTAAAAAGGGAAATTGTATCTTTATGTATGTTACCACAGTAATTTTCTTTGTTTATCCATCTGTAAGTCCCCTCTAGCCCCCAAATTCCCATTCTATGTTGAATATGTACATTTTACATATGCGCACAAGTATCTGTTTATTACCAGAAGATGTGAAATTGGTGGGCCAAAAGTTACCCTGATGTAATACATGTGGATTTACCTAATTTACAAAATGTCAGGGGGCACAAGCAGTAGAGTTTGCTCTTTTGAAGGGAGCATCATCAGAATAATCTTAATTCTGCTTCAGACCAGCTATGGTCACTGTCCAACCCCTTTCTGAACCCTTGTTTCTTTTGTAGAATGGAGATGATAATACCAGCCCCTTTTACCGCAGAGGGTTGTTGGTGATGGTGAATGTTTGAGAAAGACATTTGCGCTTGCTGTGACTTAGTAATATAAGCTGATGTGTTGTTTCTGTGAGGCGTTAGGGGCAGCACCTCATCACGTCGTCCAGGTGGTGTATACTTAAGGGAGAGGAGACTTGCCTTCTCCTAGAGCAGTCGACAAATCCCAGGCCTTTAATGTTTTGTGGGAAACGGTAATCAAGTACTTGCTAGCCAAAAACTCGCCCAGCTCCTGAGGAGCTCCATCCACATCTTCTAGAAGAACAGGAATAGAAAAAGATGTAATTGTATAACACAGTTGAACTCTGCCAATGTGGATTACCTGCACACACTGGGAAGCTCTGCACGTCTAAATTACTTTATTCATCTTCACGGTTGTGGCACTACAACCCCAAAACTTTAGATTCTTCATGCTTTAGAAACTTTACTTGTGCAAAGTCCATGAGAAAGGGAAAACTACTTCAAAATAATATTTTTAATTGTTGAAAAGTAGGACAGGGCTCTTGGAGAGGATTTTCTTGAAAACTAAAACAGCTTCGTGAAAATGAGAAATTATTGATCACTTGAAAGGAGGAATACTGGGATGAGTTTCCAGGAGCCCTGGTCTTGAGATGTTAATGCCTTTCTCTTTTCCCCCTAATACTACAAATGTGGCAGTAGTTGAGAGAGTGTTGGGGTGAGTCATGGTTTTCAAAACTGAAAGTAAATCCTGCTACTTTTTCCCACATCAGCAAAGTGTCCACTCAGGCTTCCGTGGGGAGGGGAGGAGCTCCTTGAGAGGAAGGGGCCTGCATCCCTCTGCCCTGGAGGCAGGCCTGGGCCGGCTTCCATTTCCAGTGCTGCTCTGACCCTCCACTGTCAGAAAATGTGGTACTGATTTGAGCACTACATCCTGGGAATTCTTATTTTAAGTAACTGATTTTTCTTTCTGGAGGGACAAAACCACAGCTGAATCACAAGCTTCTCAGATACCCTGGAGGGAAAAGATCCCTGAGAATTGCCCAGGGCTAGAAAGAGTCCCCAACAAAATGTGGTATAACCTGTCCCCAAAAAATGAGATAGACCTAAATACTGACAGGGAAGTCTCTCCAAGAAAGATACCATCAAGAGGAAAAAGCAAGGGAAAATGTGTGTAGTGTGATCTTTTTGCTCCCTGTTGTATAAATTTAAAAGACATATCTGTTAAATACAGGCTTTTTTTTTTTTTCCTGGAAAGAAATACAAATTGCTAACATTAATTGCTTTCTAAAGGAAGGCTTGAAGCTAGAGAGAAGCTTTGACTCTTTATACCTTTCTATATTTCTTAGCATGTACTTTTTTTTCTTTCATTGGTTTCAACAGAATGTTTAAAAATAAAATATATAAAACTTGAGGAAAGAAGTCTGGGGTTTAGCGAAACACTTTCTCCCCTGACATTTAGTCTGTCTGGAATGAACCAGATCATAGTTCCTGATGCCTTTTTTTTTCTTCCGTAGTTTCTGGATGTGTGAGTGTGTCATATCATACATTGTTTCACCCTGGCTTCAATTAGTGTCTGATTATATTTTTTTATAGTCCTTTAAAAGTATACTTTTATATCAGTATAAATGTAATTGAAAAAGGGCCTACTCTACCCAATTCTGTGCTTTTAACAGCAAAAATAAAAGTCTGGTGACCTGAGTAACCAGCTGTAGGAATCGAGGACTTAAAGTGGAATCTTTTCTATTAGGAATAGTCCTATGACTGTTCCAGGAGAGCTTGGCAGAGTATCATGAGCTTAGATCTGCAACTAGTGGGACAAGTTTGTCTCCTGCGTTTAAACTGAAGTCATGTTAGACCTCATCTCTATGTTAGACCTCAAGTTGTGTCAGGGTCTCTATTCATAATTGTGTAGAAGTGAAATTTGCTAGTTAACCTTTTATTTTAAGTCAGCAATTTTTGTTCTCATTCACATTTCATAGAAAATGAATGTGGAAAATAGGCTGTATAAAGGGGAAAAAAATCCAGGTTTTTGCACTTTGCTCTATTTACAACTGGGAGCAGAGCTCTCTCCAACCTCAGGCGCAGCAGCTGCACTTGTTCATGGCCCCTTGGCAGACGCAGCCCTGGGTGCACTTGGCACAGCCACAGGGCAACAGGAGCAGCAGCTCTTTTTGCAGGAGATGCCTTTGCACTCTTTACATTTGCAAAAGCCGGCGCAGGTGCAGGAGTCCTCACTAGCGCAGGAGCAGTGGGGTCCATGGTGAGTCGAAGTGATGGCTAGAGTCTGGAGACAGTTAGGGTGGAGATGGGTAGAGATTTGAGGAGGCATGGCAGTTAAAAACTTTAATACTAAAATAACATTTTTAGGTTTTCTCAATTAGGGAACAGAATCAATATACAGAACACAAAGACTTCATTAAATGTATTTAATCCTCCAGTGTTTATTTCCTGCTGCAGTCTCCTCTTTAGTTTCATTTCTGACAGCTAATACCTTCCGTCAAGCACAAGAAAATTCCAGAACAGCAATTTTTCCTGCTGGAAAACAGGGGAAAACGTCTGATTGGTGCTAGTTGCTGTATGGCAGTAAGATTCTGGACATGACCTATAGTCCCTTCAGTCTCATAGTAACTTAGTTTCCTCCACCATGGGATGACTGTGGTGGTTGCTGCCTGTCTCCCTGGGTCATCTGAGGATTGAAGGAGAGGATGTTTGCAGAACCCTGAGACAGGCCTTTAGCCTTTAACCCTTGGTTCATGATGCATATGAGTAGATTCCTTTATCTTCTCCCTCCTGGGAGAAAAGATAAATGAATGAGACTAGTGTTTTTATTGTTCTTGATTTCCCCATCATTTGGCAGATATCTACTTTCTCTACCTTGGTTTTTCTCTGGAATGATGTCACTGGGTTGGAACGAGTTCTCTTCACCTCAAAATCTTGCAAGGGCATCAGAGGAGCTTCTCACGGACTTCAGTCCTAAAAGAAACCTAGGGTGTCAGGTTCACAGGTGTCAGTAGAATGACCCTTCTAGAATATCTTTGTCCAAGAGTTAGATGTAAGCCTTTGGGCTCTAAAAATTCCATGCCCCCATACTTTCTGCATTTTGATTTTGAACCAGGTATTCCTGACACATAATATTCAATTGACCATGACAATAAATCCAATTGGAATAATCAGGGCTTCTGCTCTGCTTTTCTGAGATCTTCTACAGGTAAAATTCAAATTCCGTCACCACAAATCTTACTACAGTCTGTTTGCAAGTTTTCCAGATCCAACTCACATGTTTTGTATTTTGTTTTGGCTCACATATTTTTCACAAAATAGCAACTACCATTCTAATAGAACCAAACCATTTTTAGACAAATCATTAGAGCGTGCTGTGGGTGATTTGGCTGACTTTGTACCCACCTCTTCTGAAGGTGCTGATAACATGCACTCCTAACTAAGAACTCTCTGATGGTCAGGAAATCATTTAATCTGACTTTCCTCATCAAAAAAATGGCCATGCTGATTCCTGCTCCAGCTCCCTTTCAGGATAATCATGAGAAACAAATGAAGTGTGGGGAGGGCTCTGTGACTAGTGTAGAGAGCTGTCCAGAGAACACGTGGCAGCAGTGAAGCAGCATTCCTTAGGTGTTGTGTTGTGTTTTTAAGAGAAGTTGTGAGTCCACAGTCCCAGCATGCATAAAACACAGGATTCCCTTATACCACCCCACCACCAACACCCTATATTGGTCTGGAACATTTGCTACCACTGATGACAGCAATTTTTTTAACAGTTGTTACGTTGTTACAGTTGATGAACAATTATTAAAATAGTTCTATTTATTGTCCATTACTTACATTACATTTTCCCATATACCACCCTATTATTACCACCTTGTATTAGTACTATACATTTGTTATAATTCATGAAAGAACGTTCTTATATTTGTACTATTAACACTAGTCTATCGTCTACAATAGGGTTCACCGTGTTGTAAAATCCCATGTTTTATCCTTTAATTTTTATTCTAGTAATATATACATCCCAAAGTTTCTTCTTCTAACCACATTGACCTAACAGTTCAGTGCTGCTGATTACATGTACAGTAAAGTACTACCATCACCACCATCCATTTCCAAACCTTTACCATCACCCCAAATAGAAAATCTGTACTAGTTAAGCATCAACTCCCCATTCTCTAACCCCAGTCTGTCTCCTGCTCACCCATATTCTAGAGTCTAACTCTGTGAGTTTGCTTTATATAGTTGGTTCATAACAGTGAAATCATGCAATATTTTCCATTTGTGTCTGGCTTATTTCATTCAACATAATGTCCTCAGGGTTCATCCCTATTGTCACGTGCATCAGAACTTCATTTCTTTTTATAGCTGAATAATATTCCATCGTCTGTATATACCACATTTTGTTTATGCATTGGTTAATGGATACTTGGGTTGCTGCCATCTTTTGGCAATGTTGAATAATACTCTGAACATTGGTGTGCAAAGATCTGTTCAAGTCGTGCTTTTGGTTCTTCTGGGTATATACCTAATAGTGGGATTGCCAGATCATATGGTAAGTCTATACTTAGCTTCCTGAGGCACTGCCACATGGCATCCCTTAAGGTTTTGTGAAGTGCCCCACTTAAGAAATGGAAGGGCACCTTCCTTCCTCCAAAGCACACAGTATGTTGGGGAGCCTGGTCTCTTTGATAGTTGATTATCAGGAAGACGGTTATCCCTGGAAGAGTGACAGAATGTTATGTATTTTAACAAGGAAATAAATAGAAGAGAGGACCCAGCACAGGAGAAGCAAAGGGCTTCTGCACTGTGTACGCGCGTGCAGTCTGCCTTCCAGCCCCAGAGGGCGAAGAGCAGGGGGTCGGTCATTGGCTCAGTTGTGGGGGCCTTATGTGGGGATGTTTATTCAGGAATGTGTTTTTTTAAAAGCTCAGTATGCACTGAGATTGTATCTACATTCTTTCTGCCATATTCTTACAGTGTGTGATTCACTGAATATTTTACATAGTTTTCAACCCTTTTACATAGTTTATAAGAGCATTATAGTGCTTCTAATGTAAAGAATTTACATTTTGAAAGTGTTTTGCTTTTGTCCAAGGCCTTTTAACATACGTTTTTAATTACAAGGCACCAAGATTCATGAGGCTTTGAGTATCTAAAGCACTTCTCCCAAGAGTAATTTGATTTAATTCCTCCTAAGATAGACATTTACAGCCTCGGTGACTTGCCAGTTTGGATGTCAGCAAGAGGGGAGAAGGGCTAAACCATGACTTTGGTCAAGTTCATCTTTTGACTTTTTGTTTTCTTCCCCACTCCATTCGCTTCTTTCTCATTTTTAGCTCATGACTTTGTTTTTCCAGTTTTGCGTGGAAAGAGAAAAAAGTAATATAATTTGTCTTTATGAAGCTTATCTTGTCCATCAGAATAGTCGTGGTTAGTGAGCATCCTTAGCATCGAGGAGACTCAGGTGACAGACAGCTATAGAGCTCTGCTCTCCCGCAGACTTCCAGCACCTCTCTCGCACCCCCGGTCCTGAGGGCCCAGGCAGTCTGGAAAAGAGGAATAGGCATAGCTGCCAGAAGAGCTTGGGCCCCAGAAGGGGACCAGAGGGAGTCTCCGTCTCCTAACATTAATCTCGGCATTTCTCCATATAAATGTGAAGTTGGAGGAGATCAAGGAGCATATGCAGGCAAAGATAAGGAGAGGATTTTGTTGAAGTTCATTGTATTCCTTCCCATCTCCAGCTGCCATAGCAAGAGGAGCCCCTCGGTGTCCACACACCTGCAGTAGACGGTGATCCAGGGGATTTCTCCATCTTCCTCAGCCATGAGCCCAGGACCCTGAAGCTCCCCTCTTTTTTTGGCTAAAGTCTGGCCTCCCGGGAGGGCAACAGGCAGAGTTGGAATGAACTGTAGCTGGCTTCATCCCCTGTGCAGCTCATAAACAACTAGAATCCCCAGGCTGCTCATATTAACATCCGACTTGTGCCCAGCAAAAGCAGGTCCCTAAGGTTGCTTAGTGATCACCTGCTCAAATCCGGGGCTCCTCTGAGCAGGCTGAAGCCCCCTGGCTGTGAAGGAGCAGCAGACCTGCCCCACCAAGAGCTCCCAAGCACCTTTTTATTGCTTGGAGAGATTAAGTGTTTCACTGACCTCTCCTTTATCCTCCCCCCCCCCAAAAAAAAGCCATGTCATTTGATTTGTTGGAGGAGAGAACTCTACAAAAAAATAAGAAAATGTTGTCTTTTTTCCTTCCCGTTTGTGAGGTGCCTTGAAAAGACACTGCTTGGGAGCACATGGGAATTGCCTAAGTGTTAAAGCTATCAATAAAGTCCCTTCCCCTCTTCTCAGCAGCAAGGGCCAGGTGTTACATAGCCAGAGTGCAACTGAGCCAAGTTTTCTAGAGGCCTCTGGGAGCGCCACACTATAGTGGGCCAAGCCCCGCGGGGCGGTGATGTGTCCTTCCTGCAGTAGGTCCAGGTTCAGGGTAACAAAACATGATAGCACTTTGAACCTCAAGATTTTTTCTTTTCCCAAGGCAGACTTAACTTAGAAAGGCCCAGCTAATAGAAATACATGTTCATCTGTCACAAATCTGCACCAAATACTGGCCAGACTAAATTGCTTTTCTGCCTCCTTGTTCTTCACCTCACTGTCTGCTTTTATCTTGTCCTTAACTCAGCCATGGCTGGCTTTCTCACTGTATGTAACTTTTCGTATCATAATGTTACCTTTTTTTTTTTTCCAACAAAAGCTGTGCCATCCCAACTAGTATGCAAGCTGAAAAATCCTTGGCTCTCAGTTATCTCTGGTTGTCTTTTCTCTGTGATAGGCCAGTGTGACTAAATTGTAAACTATGCTCACCCCATTCCCCCCAATAAGAATTGCGTGAGTCCTGGATGACCTACTCTGTGCTGTGTGCATGTGCTGAGCACTTTACACATTAGTCCCAGTCCTCACAGAATCCCTGGAAGTGATATGTCCTCATTATCTCATTTCACTTGGTGAGGACCCTGAGACTCAGAGGCTAAGTTCACACTCATAAATGACAGAGCCAAAATTAAGGCCAGTGCCTCTCTCCTTATAGACTTTTTTTGTGTGTGAGTTTGTTTATAAAGTTCTAGAGAAATGGTTAAGATCACAGAAGTCTCACATTCACCTGCCCAGCACCCTTTGGCATGCCTACCTCCAGTCTCTGGTCACTACATAAAAACAGGTGTCATTAACTGAGCACATATATTTTCTCATTTAATCATTAACAAAAACTTGCAAAGTACTAGTTTTCCCCATTTTTATTGAAGCAGAAATAGAGAGGCCAGGACTCAGTCTGGGTCACACAGATTCTGCTGGTCTCTCATCCCAGGCTCTTCCCATCAGGTCATGCTGCATCTTTGACTCCAGGTTTGGCATTCATTTTGTACCATGATTCTAATCACTCCATATACAAAATGTTGTACTCTGCCCTTTTTGTTTGTTTGTTTGTTTAACTTAGCATGACATGAGCACTTTCAGCATTCTTAGACATTTTGTTAACCTCTTTCATGGGTAGCTGTCATTCCATCAAGCAGGTGTACTTTGGTTTACTTATCTGTGCCCCTATAGTTGGAAATTTAGGGCGTCTTGAGTTTTTACTGCTGCAAACAATGCAGTGCACAGCTTTGTGTATAAAACCTTCTTCCTTAGGATAGATCCCTAGAGTAGAACTCTGGGTCCAAGAGAAACCATTTTCTTGAGATTCTTGAAACATGTTTCCAGATTTCTTTCCAAAAGGGTTGTACGTGGCTATCCAGCCTCCAGTACATGCCGCTTATTTTAAAAAGAAGAATGTTATCTGTTCTTCACCCAGAGTGGATCTGCCCCAAACAGTGGTACATGTTAACACGGCTGCCCTTTAATAGACACCAGACAGCTGTGAGAAGGGCTCCTTTGTAAAATAGCTTGTGTTTCTGGTTACCTTAGGGTGATTCCAAGGATTCCAAAACAAAATAGGAGGTTTGGGTGTCCAGATTTGAGCAAAAGCACATGTGGGCCAGAACACAGGTACAAAATCTGCCAACTTTGCAATTTAGAGGGAAAAAACAACAAAAGAGTTTGTCCTGGCATCATGACATCTTCCATAGTTCCAAGTTGTCTTTATTTTAAGTGCAGGCCTGTGCAGACTGTCCACCTCAAGAGAGGGGTGCTGCTGTTGGCTTAAAGAAGCAACGTAAGAAGATCCCAAACAAGCAAGCATGCTGTCAGACCACCCCTCTTGAGAGTGCGCTGCTCTGAACTTGCTTTTTGAGCTGGGTCTTTTGCTTTCCCATTCTGCATCTGTTCCTCATTGGTAAAAGCAGGGGTGAGTGGGTGGCCCCTTAATTAGAAGCCAAAGCTGGCAAATAAATGAAGGGGTTAAGGCTGGACTACTGTTCATGGCATCTGTAAGTCGCAACTGGGGAGGCTTGAGTTATCACACCCGACAGAAAACTGTCACAAGCTGAGATAGGGATCCCATGTTGAAGCTTCCTAAGTGAAAGGACAGAGAAAGACTCTTCACTTGGCCAGACAGTAGACTTGATTAAGTAGGAAAGAGACTCAGAGTCCAAACCTGAACCTTGAGTCTTTGAGAACACCGCTAATGCCTAGGGTAAACTGGGCAGGGCTAGCACTCATCCTCCCAGAAGCACAGAAGCCATTTATTAGGCACTCCAGTGAGCCAGGCTCCGCAGGAAGTGCTGTAAATGTGTCCTCTCCTTCAAGCCTGGAGCCAGTCACAGTTCATTTTAGAGATGAAATGAGGAAAACGGAGCTCGGAGAGGTGACACCACTAGCCCAAGGTCACAGTTTGCTGAGTGGTGGTGGTGGAATACCCAGGCCCACTGAGCCCGTCTCACGACCTGCAGGGTACACAGGGGCCACTCCAACTCTTGTTTTTCTTACTGTCAAGGAGGTTGCTAGTGTGGGCAGGGTGAGGTTGTGACGCAGACCGCAGGCAGGGCCTGGGCAGTGGGAGGGCCTTCCTAAGACTTGCCATGGGCTTCAGTGTTTTCAGTGTCTGTTAGGAATACGCTATTTCTTATAAGAGCTCAGTCAGCCCAAAGCTGCATTAGATGTTCTGGCATTTGGATGTTTTTAAAAAATTGAAAGCCTTGTAGATGGCAGTGAAATGGGAAGATTTCTAAGGGTGATTTTCTTGTTGGTCTAAAGAGGAGGAAACAGAGCAGGCAGCCAGCAGAGGGCCACAGAGCCTCACAAATAAACCTCCATCCTGGCCAGCCCCTAGATGTTTGCAGATTCCCAGGGTTAGAGGCTCTTGGCTCAGCAGGGGTGCATTCAGCCAAACACATGTTGGCTCATCCGTGAGCTAGGAGATTAAGATGGGGTAAAGCAGGAGGAAGAAGGGACCAAGCAGCAGCTGCAGCATTTGCTGACCTCCTGTAGCCAGGTGCTTGCTGGGCTGCCTTTGCTTAGGAGGGGGCCCAGTGTGAGGGTGGGGCCGTAGGACTGGTTTGAGAACCACTGTCTGTGAAAGAGGAACTAATTGTCCTCCACAGTGACCTAGAAGAGAACCAGAAGCCATTGAGCTAATATATTCAGTAACTAGAGGCCTCTGTATGCATTACGCCTCCCCTAGGCAGTCCTCTGAGTCCCTGGATTTCCTAAGCTGGATTCCCTGGACCATCCAAGTACTGAGGATGAGGCTGTGACAGACAAGCCTAGCAGTGGAAAGGGATTAAGCTATTTGGCTCTTAACCCCCAGTATTAGCATCGAACGGCCAGATTCCAGACTGATTCTTAGTAACTTCTTCCCAATCTTAGAATCCTATTTGTAGATATACAAGATAGATGGAGAGAGAGATAATTATGCGAAATGTGCTTAGAACAGTACCTTTCTCAGTGCTAACTGTTGCTATGTTCTAATTCACCAGTAACTGTATGTGGCCTTTGTTATTTTTTTCTTTTAAAGATTTATTTATTTATTTTCCCCCTTCCCCTCCTCCCACCCTCCTGTTTCTGCTGTGTTGTCCTCATTCTCTCTTCTCTAGGATTCATCTGGATTCGATCCTAGGACCTCTGATGTGGTGAGAGAGGTTCCCTGTCAATTACGCCACCTCAGTTCCTCGTTTCTGCTGTGCTTCACTTTGACTCTCCCTTTGTCTCTCTCTCCTTTTTTTTTTTAAGATTTATTTATTTTATTTCTCTCCTCTTCCCCCCTCCCGCCCCAGTTGTCTGTTCTCTGTCCATTTGCTGCGTGTTCTTCTTTGTCCACTTCTGTTGTTGTCAGGGGCACGGGAATCTGTGTTTCTTTTTGTTGTGTCATCTTGTGTGTCAGCTCTCTGTGTGAGCGGCACCATTCCTGGGCAGGCTGCACTTTCTTTCACGCTGGGCAGCTCTCCTTACGGGGCGCACTCCTTGCGCGTCAGCACTGCGCATGGCCAGCTCCACACGGGTCAAGGAGGCCCAGGGTTTGAACCACGGACCTCCCATGTGGTAGGCGGACACCTTAACCACTGGGCCAAGTCCACTTCCCCCCTTGTTTCTCTTCTGATGCGTCATCATCTTGCTGCATGACTCACTTGCACAAGCACTGGCTCACCACGCAGGCACTTGCACTCACCATGCGAGCACACTTTCTCTTCTTTTTCACCAGGAGGCCCCAGGGATTGAACCCGGGTCCTCCCATATGGTAGGCGGAAGCTCTATCACTTACTTAAACCACATCCACTTCCCTGTTTATGAATCAGCCTGTGTAGGATTTTTTTTTTAATTTTGCTAGATTTTCACATTTTTCTACTTTGTAGTGCAAAACTTTAGAAAATGGCAAGACAGCCAAAATAATATATGGCTGTCTCATTCACAAGCATGTCCTACAGAGAAGGAAACTAACCTTGTGCCTCTTTAGTGGTGGCCTTGCCCAAAACCACACTTCCAGTGGGACCTGGGATGTTGTGGAGCCAGACAAAGAAGGATGCAGTGGACACGAGTGTTCAGCAGTTGCTAAGTAATGTGGCTTTCCTCTTGACTGAACACACCAGTGGTTTAGAAATAATGCCGGTGCAAAATACAGTCATATTGTTAGCACAACACTCTGGGTTTCTAGGTTCTTGGCTATGTTCCATAAAGGACACGCCATAAGGTAGGCAAGGAGGTAATGAGTTTATTTAGAAATGAGGGAAAAGAAAAAAAAGTACACAGGTGTGGGCACGCTACCGGGCGACATGCACATGTGGGTCCCCGGTTAGGCCTGTTTAAGGCCTCTCCTCCTCCCCTCTCCTACTGTTGGGGAGGGCCCCAGCTGTTGGCTGTTCTGGTTGCCTTATGATCCCCACCTGTCAGCTCGCAGGGGCCCAGTGAAGCCTTTTGTTTGGAGTTGTCCGGGGCTGCTTTTGAGCCTGGGAGTTTCAAATGGGACTTCGTGACCAGGGTCTTTGGCAGGCTTTTCGGCTCTGCTGGGTACAGCTGTGTTCTCAAGAGCGGCCTTCCCTCAGGGTTTCCGGGCGGGGTCTCACAGCACGGTCTCTGCCGGGGTCCCAGCTGTGACTCAGTCATCCCTCTTTCCCTATACTAATTTGCCTCAAAAGTCAGTTTTCCATGCTACAAGCTCTATGTCAGAGTGCCCTAAAAATGTCAGTGGGGTGTGCGTGTATTCTGTAGTGGTATTTTTACTTAAATTAGGCCAATTTTTAGGTTTCTTAAGGTCACTTAATATGGCTTGATTTACTTTGGTTTTGTTTGGCTTTGTGTTTAAGAAACAATAATCCCTGACCACTGGTGCTGTGGACCTTGGGAGAGGTTATACCCGGCACTCATTTGGTCCCACTGGGAGTCCCCAGCTGGACACACACCTGGCCCTAGAGCAAGGTCAGCCTTGACACAATGGTTTGAAACAATGACCGGGCCCATGGAGAGCTGCTGGCTCTGGATTTTCTCTGGATCATAGTTCTCAGCTTGTAGCACAAGTTTGTGCATCTTCTTTTTTTCCTGGTTATTATGCCTGAAATCCCATTCTTCCATAAGAATGAGGGCGTAGGCCTGACCAGGTTTTTCCAGCTGGAGGTTTCTCTTTCCAGTGGACTGTGGATTCCGCCCCGCGGGCCCGCCTGCCTTCTCAGAGTGCTTTCAGAGTGTTTGTGTCCTGAGAGCACCAGCAAGGGGCAGGTACCAAGGCATTCCACTCCACACAGACCCAGCGTGTGTGAACGAGGCTGTAGGGCAGGAGGGCTGGGGCATGCTGCCAGGCTGCAGGAAGGGCCCCGGCTTTTCTGACAGGCTGTGCTTGTTGAGTTTTCAAAGTTGTATGTGTTTTTTTGTACCTGCCATCACCACTTTTACTGTCACTTTGTTATGAGTTAAAGTTTGCATAAATTTTTAGTCTGGGACTGGGTGAGAAATTTCCTTGGAATGAGCAGAACTCAAATAGATGTGGCACTGGGCATCCTGACTATGCCTGCCTCTCCTCCCACTGAGATGCCGGCCAGGAATTTCTAGGAGCCCCAAGTTCTTGTCAATAATGGAATGCTGTGTCTGTGTAGCAGTTAGGAATGGAGGGAAATGACATATGTAAAACCCCAGGCAGAAGCCTGTACCTTATTGAAGGGTTCTGGAGATACTGCTTCTCTCTGTGCCATTATTTAGAAATCAAAAAGTAACCTAATTAAATTATAAGAGTTCTGTATAATTATACTTGTAGCAGCATGATATTAGAGATGAATTCCAAAAAGAAATATTGGATTATGTTTGTAAACTGATCTTTTCCTCTGGGCATATTAGATTATATTGGATTCCTAGATTTATGTGATTATGTAATTATGTAAACCTCTTTTGCCAGTAGGACTTTGAGTCCCACCCTTTGGCAGGTGGGGACTCAAAGATAAAAGGCATGGCAAAGGACAGAGTAAGTTGGAGTTTTGACGTTGGAGTTTGATGCTGAAGCCTTAAGCTGAAGCCCTGGGAAGTAAGCTCACAGAGGAAACAAAAGCAAGCCCCAGAAAGAGAGAAACTCTGAGCCCAGGAAAAAGTAGCCTGAGGAAGGGAGGAACCCAGGAAGCCTGAACCCTTGCAGACGTCAGCAGCCGTCTTCCTCCAACACGTGGAAATAGACTTCAGTGAGGGAACTAACTTATTGCTTTACGGCCTGGTATCTGTAAGCTCCTACCCCAAATAAATAACCTTTATAAAAACCAGCCAGTTTCTGGTATTTTGCATCAGCGCCCTTTGGCTGATTTATACAACACTGAAGTGAGCTCTTTAAAAAATTAGCCATTTTACATCCGTATTAGCTTTAAAGATTGTGCTATCTCTATTCTTACAAGTAAGTGAATGTCACCACCTGTTTGACACAGTCTTCCCAAGGGTGATATTCCTCAGCTAGCAGATTTTTCTAATAGGCTGTGATGATGGCCTAAGTATTTTACCTCCAAATATAGCCAAATAAAGGCATTTCTTCAGAATCCCTCCTCCCCGTTTCTCCTGGTCAGCCCCTGGCTCTGGACTGTGGCCTCGCCCTTCAGGCATGGTCCTCTGGCGCCAGTCGTCTTCCCTGTCCACCAGGCTGCTTGCTGCTCCTTCACATCCCCGCATTGGAACCTGAAGTCCCAGTCTTTCTAATCCGGCCCCTTCCTCTTGATTTTTTCTCACAATTCCCAATCAGACCAGTCTCCCACCTGCCTGCCTCAATCCCCGCTTCCTCCAGCCCCCACTGCGCTGAACTGCAGCTGTACTGACAGGACCACACTAAGCCCACAGGCAGGCAGGGGCCGTGTTCCATACCTCGGGTCTCCACAAAGGACTCTCCGTACCCCTTCATCTGTTAGCCTGCCTTCCCTGCCTTGAGGCGTTGGTACTCGTGCCAGAAGCAGGAGGCAATACCGTCCATAAGCAGGGCATTTGGTGGGGTCACGAGGAGATGTAGCCCAGCTATAGGTTGTAGAACAAATTGGTCTTTGGCGGGGGGTGGGGGGGACCCATCCCATGCCATGTCCCCGTCCCACCAGAAAGGCTAATAGAGACCACCCATGTCTCTTGTTAAGACACAACAGACCTCTGAATCCCAGCTCCTAGGGTAAGACCCAGGAAATCAGGGTTTCTATAGATTTTCTGATTTTGAGGGATCCCCAAAGGTCAAGAGATATGCTCCAGCACCTTTGGCCAGTGCTGTGCCTCAGCGATGTCTATGGATACCTTCCCCATGTCCACGGGGCCTTGGTTTCTCATCTCCCGTCTCACCCATATCTTCACAGCAGTCTGTCACCTCTCTCAGTTCTGTCCTGTGCCTTGAGGCTGCCCACCTGGATTACCTAAACAGCTCCCCAGCTGGATTTCCCACCTCCACTCACATCCCTTCCAGTCCCATTCTCCACAGGGGCACTGGAGCGAGCTTCCTATGAAACAAATTGGACCATATTATCTCCCAGCTTAAAACTCTCCAAGAGTTGCCCATGGCCCTCAGGATTCTCTTCTGACTGACTTGCACGACCCAGCCTCGCCTGAGTCTGCCTTGGCTGCTCTTTCTGTCCTATTCATCTGCCTTCTTCTGGTATCTTATTACCGCCACATGTGACCAGTTTCTACTCTAGCTAGACCTTCTCACATATCCGCCCTTGTGTACTACTTGTCACAAGCCCTCTACCTAGATGGCTGTTCCTCAGCCTTCAGGCCTCAGCCAAGAGCCTCTCCTGTATGCAGACTTCCCCAGGCCCACCTCAACCCTCCCAGAACTGCACTCTGGAGGATGGTACGAAACTCCCCCCTACTACCTAGCACCCACCACTCCCTGTGGCCATTGCTTCTCCCTTGTCTTCTCCCCAAAACTAGCAGATCCTTGAGCAGAAACACTCCAGCCATCTTTACTATTACCTGGGGCCTACCCAGGACCTGGCATGAGTGTTTGATGAACAGGTAAGTTAATTATGAGGAGTAGACGCTTCTGTGTCTGAGATACCCTGAAGATGTCAGCTTTAGAGAAGATAACCCTTTTCAGAAGGGTCTTTTCCAACAACAGTAGCCAGGAAATCTTGTCTTTTTTGGTGTGAGACAGGGCCTGGGTAGAGGAACTGTATTCTCTCATTGGCAAGGAGAACTGCGTTTGATACCTCTTCAAAGGTGGTGAGGGTGAGGACAATGACGGGGAACCAGCTGGTGAGTGGTGGCAAATCACGGAGTGAAGATACAGACAACCTTAAACCTGGAGCCATAGCTGCTGTAGTTGGTTCCTTTGAGTCATGACCAGTCCCCAGCAGTCGCCTCGGCATAGTCTATAAGGTACAAACCTAGAAGCTGTACACTGGCTGCCCACCACCACCACCCTCACAGATCCAGCTCATAGCCATGTTAGGTTAGATCTCATCAGTATTATAAGCTATTTTTAGTAAGCAAGTCAAATTTTACATGAAAATCCAGATTTCTGGCTTCTAAATTCAAAAGATATGGCAAACCAAATCTCATTTCTGCCTGGCAACTATTGATCATCCTTGGCTGTTAAATTTCTCACAGCTTGCGTTACCTGCCATGCTACCTCTATGGTCATTTTGAGTTTGGCCTAGACTGTAATCTCCTGAAAGGAGAAAGAGTCTTGTGTATGATTTTATTTCTATCTCCCAAGACAACATCTGGCTTGCTTGGAAAATATTTGCTTAAGTAGATTTAATTAATCACACCTAAGTATCATAAATATTTGTTGTTAGGTACCAGCAAGAGAATGTGAGTGGGTAGATGCGAATTTAATTCAACATGTATTTTTTGAAAAGTTCTATTTATTCCCAGAAAATCAATTCAGTGTCCAACTCCTATGGAAGTTGGTCAATGAAATAAACTTTATCTTCATACTTGAAGCACTGCATCATGTGTAGTTTTATTCTAAAGATGCTTTGTTCATTTTATTAAGTCTCACAAACAACTCTCCTCATCATTTTTGTAAGGGGGAGGTCATTTGATGTAAACATTGTTAAAAGACGGAAATATCTGCTATGCTATAACTTAACAAGGTCATTGTTCCCTCAAAGTAAACACGTATTTAGGGGCAGCTGCTTCCAGGAAGCTATGTGTTTACATGGATGGAAAATAAATTGGTGGCACTCAGGTTTCTTGGACTTAGTAAGAGTTTCTACAGTGTATTTTCCATCTGTCTCCCCAGAACAATGGCATTTAGAGTCTCCATCATGTTTGAAGAGATCAGAGGGCATGAGGACAGGCAAAAAGGGGTCAGGACCTCTGTGGCTCCACTAGCATCCGATGTTGGATTATCATTGGAGACCACAAATAAATGAGGTATCTCTTTAGCATATCTGATTCAGTTGGGAAAGCAGTATAAACCAGGAACAGTTAAAATTAGGCTTGCAGTTGAACCAAAGAAAAATCTTTTAAAGTGTTAGCAAATGTGTACACTCTGGATTTCTCCAGTTATCTAGCCCTGCAGAAGAGTTCAGGAGCAATTCCTGCTGGGCCTGAGTAGAGCAGAGCTTAGAGAGCCTGCAGAAGGCAAAATGATTCTGGTGAAGCTTTATCCTATTGTCCATTTTTGTTATTTTGAACAGTGGCTCTAAGGAAAGAATGAAGAGTAGACAGAAGGATACTAGCAAATACCAGAGCAGGTTGCCACAGGGCTAAGAGGTCCACCAAAACCAATGTAGACCTTTTAGGGGGGAAGGGACAGGAGGCTTGCTTGGCAGTGGCAGCAGGTGGACCTTCAGTTCTGCCTTGCTCGGCTTGGACTCTTGCCCTAGAGAAAGGCTATAGATGGGCTCCTGATATTGCCAGCACTGCACATTCCCCCAGGTGTGTGCACGATGGGCCACATAACTGGAACTGAGAACAGACTAAAGCCGAAAACAAAGCTTGAAAAATTTGAGAGGGAAGTTGCATTTGCAACACACTAAGTTACAAGATCCAGTTACAGGGAAGCGGACTTGACCCACTGGATAGGGTTTCTGCCTACCACATGGGAGGTCCACGGTTCAAACCCCAGGTCTCCTTGACCCGTGTGGAGCTGGCCCATGCGCGGTGCTGATGCGTGCAAGGAGTACCGTGCCACACAGGGATGTCCCCGCATAGGGGAGCCCCACGCGCAAGGAGTGCGCCCCGTAAGGAGAGCCGCCCAGCGCGAAAGAAAGTGCAGCCTGCCCAGGAATGGTGCCGCACACACGGAGAGCTGACACAATAAGATGACACAACCAAAAAAAACACAGATTTCCGGTGCTGATGATAAGGATAAAAGCGGTCACAGAAGAACATACAGCGAATGGACACAGAGAACAGACAACTGGGGAGGGGAGGGGATAAATAAACCTTTAAAAAGATCCAGTTACAACACCTGAGTTATACTTTCACTGCCAAATTCACCTTTGGGCTGCTGGACATGAAAAAACTAGTGGAGAAGTGAGGGGCACAAACTAAGCACACTTTGGGATCAGAGTAGTGGGACTGTACCATTGATGGATTTCTCCCTGATGAACACTTTAGTGAGATAGTGGAATCCTAAGACTTGTTTTATGTACGAATGACTAACTGTACCAAAAATTTAAATAATCCAAGAATAGGAAGAGAAAATAAGGGATGATTTACTTCCTCAGAAAATTAGTTGGGCGCTTTCCCCTGATTTGGAATGTCTCTTCTTGGCAGCTCTGTGGGTGTGGCATCAGCCAACCCTGCTGCCTGGCCTCCCTGGGTAATTCACTGGGTAGTAGAATGAGCAGTGACCATAGCTAGCTTCCCTGTGATCGCCAGTAGCCAAAAAATGGTCTTCTAAAGAACCCAGATTGTCTGATATTTTCTCTTCTAATTAGAGTTACCAGGTACCCTAGGAACAGCACAACCCAAGACCTGTTGTAGGGAGGAGGTCAGGGCTTTTCAAATGTTAACGTATGAGAGTCACTTGGTGATCTTAAAATGTGATTCTTTCTGACTATAGGTCTGGGGTGGGGCTTGAGAATCTTCATTTTTAGCAGGTGAAGACTATGCTGCTCATTCTTTGAGGAGCAAGAGTTTAGGTAACCCAACTTATCTTCACCGAAAACCACTATCCAGAAACCATTAGTTTAAAAAAAAAAGTTTCTGAAAACGAACTTCTATATGCCAGTTTTATCTCCAGTCTCTTCCCCCAGAGTGATGAGCCAAAAATCCTTTCCAGCAGAATATGTTTATGTGTCTACCTCAGGAGTAAGAATAGGGAAAGTGTGGAGAGCTGCACTGCCCCGAGGGGCCCTAAGAAAGAGTGCGTGGGGGCCGCTTGAGAGGGAAACGGAAAGCAGACTCAGCCAGGGAATAGCCTTCCCGTGGTTTGTCCCTCCTCATAAAGCCCAGCTCTAAAGGGAGAACGAATGTCACTGGAGGAAGAGCCACATGGGGAGAACACACAGCACCCGTGAAGGAGGCACGAGAAGTTAAGGGTGGAGCGAGAAAGGAGGCGCAGGAGGTTTTTCCTCCTCGTCCAGCTTTAATGCTCTCTGGCTTTTTGCCCTCACCATTCTTGAAAGAATCTGTTCTCCTGCTCCCACATTTTTCAGAAATAATTATCCAATCTCAGTATCAAAAACGGTTATGAAATAGAACTACCAATTTTCTAGCTGTGTGGAAGCTGTGTTCTTCCTTTGCATATACTTACAAGCATAAACAGCTGCCTTAAGCCCAACTACACTAAAAAAACAGTATTGGTATATTCTACTTGGGTCTTCACTGGGGATTCCTTTTTTTGTAAGTTGAAGCTGAAGTTGGTGGTTCCAGGAAGTTGCGACTAACTTGTGATTTTATATTACATGAATGTTGGAATTGTAACCCCTCAATAATTAACAAAATTTGAACCAACAGTTGTCTTGAGTGTTATCTGATGATCGAATGGGGCCCAGAGTTAAGCCATCTACTTATCTCTCTCTCGGTTCCAGGCAGCCCAACACTAGCAGGGCATTGGATTCCTATCACTTTAGGAATACAAAGTGACAGGAATTCTGTATTAAATATTACAGGACATCACCAGAGAGAAATGCAAAAAGGATAAGAGACAGGTGTGATGTTATTAATTAGCCGAAATGATAGAGATTGCCAGTCCCTAGTGCAGAACAGCTTTCCCCACTCTCTTTCATTTATCATCTTTCCACTCAGAAACACAGTCTAGCACCCTTAAGAGTCTCATTGCTCAGAAGTTTCCTAGTTCTCCCAGTCTGCTGTATGCGGCACCCCTTTGGACTGCCCTGGGCTGTCCTGTGCCCCTTTGCCTCTTCCCCACTCACCCTGAGCGGTCTCCTCCAGGCCCCTGGCTTGAGATGCCTTCTGCATGCCATAGACTGCCTGAGTTCCAGGCCTGTCTGCCAGGTGGATGGCCTCACGGGCATCCAAACCATACCTCCAGACTAAAACTCCTCAGACCCACCACAGAAACATTGTCACGTTTTATTCCAAAACAGTTTCCTTCTTCATGAGTCTTACGGGAAAATGTGATTATAAATTTTAACCCCATTTTGAAGAGATGAGTTACTGAAATTATTTGAATAGAATAACCATTAAACTACAGTTTGCAAAAATCTAGGATTACTTTGTGTTCTGGTCTAGTTTCCTTGTAGATAAGTGAATATCCCAAACTTACTCTCCTATTACATAAAATGGGGGAGTAGAAATAAGCCCTGGTTCTCCTGGGAGTTGACCAAGTAGAGGACGGAGAGTAGAGTCTGCTTGGTCACCTTCAGTCAGTTGCCAGGGCTGGGCCCAGTTTCCCTGCCTGCATCAGGAGCTGGCAGTGTAGCTGGAGAAGTCCCCATTCGTGGGAACAGTTTTCCAGTGGTACTCACCAGCTCAGCCTGCGTGATGCTGGAGGCCTTGGAGGGCCACGTCCACACCCCCCGGGCAGAGTTGATACAGCACTTACAGGGCCTTCTTACAGCCAGGTGTGGCCCCCTCAGTCAGATCAGCCAGGCCGTTGCAACCCAAACACCTCTACTGCCTTGTCCACATCCTCCTTGTCCCCTCCAGCTACTGACAGATGACCTTTCCAGTAGGTGGGTTAACAGTGGGAAACGTTTTCCTTGCCAACCTGGCATCGTGTCATTTGCTGTCTATAAAGAATCTGGTTTTAAAAGTCTTAGGCTGTTACTTGCAGGCTGGCAGACAGGAGGTGGCAGTGTAGGCAGGGCCCAAGGCCAGCAGCGCCAAGGACGGTGAGGCGCAGCATCCTCTGGTGGGAGTGGGGTTGCAGGCATTGCTCCGGCATAGGCAGCAGCAGCCCCTTTTTTTTTTTTTCATTCATGGTTTTTTCTTTATATTTTCAAGAACTATCCATGACTTTATGTAAATGTTTTTTCTCACTTGCACAATGTCACATAGCGTGTGCAGCCTTTCATTGTCTGTTCTCTTGTGGACATGTGGGGCCTCCTCTTTGCTTCCATGAACAGTGCCAGGGTGTCTGTCTTTGTGGGTCTCCTCTTGAGCCTGTGCGGTTCATACTCTCAGGGGAAGCACCCTGGGCTGGGATGGCCAGGCAGTTGGCACTTTGCCCAGCAGTGCACAACAGTTTCCTTTTATCCACATCTTTACCAGAACCTGCTGACATTCTGATTTTTGCCTGCCTGTTGAGTATAAAGTGTTGTTTCACATGCATTTCTCTGATAAGTTCTAAAGTGAGCTTCTCTCCTTCTGTGACATGCCTATTCATATCTTTAACCCATTTTTCTATGATATTTCCTACTTGTTACTTCCTGATTTTTACCAGTTCCCTGTACATTCTGGAAATTAATCCTGTTTCAGTTTTATATGTTCCTTCGCCTCGTCTAGCATGCATCTGTTACCTTTGTCTGTCGTGTCCTTTGAGCACAATTACTCACTTCAGTTGTTTTGTCTATAGTTTCTTTTTTTTTTTTTTTTAATATTTATTATTATTTTTTTTAATTACATTAAAAAAAATATATGAGGTCCCATTCAACCCCACCGCCCCCGCCCCCCACACCCCCCACAGCAACACTCTCTCCCATCATCGTGATACATCCATTGCACCTGGTAAGTTCATCTCTGAGCATCACTGCACCCCATAGTCAGTGGTCCACATCATAGCCCAGACTCTCTCACGTTCCATCCAGTGGGCCCTGGGGGGATCTACAGTGTCCCGTAATTGTCCGTGAAGCACTATCCAGGACAACTCCACGTCCCGAAAACGCCTCCACATCTCATCTCTTCCTCCCGTTCCCCACACCCAGCAGCCCCCATGGCTACCGTTCCCACACCCATTCCACATTTTCTCTGTGGACATTGGATTGGTTGTGTCCATTGCACACCTATGTCAAGTGAGGGCTTAGATTGCACATGGGTACTGGATGCACTCTTCCCGCTTCTAGTTGTAGACACTCTAGGCTCCATGTTGTGGTGGTTGACCTTCTTCAACTCCATGTTAGCTGAGTGGAGTAAGTCCAATAAGTCAAAGTGTAGGAGCTGAAGTCTGTTGAGGCTCTGGGCCTGGGTGTCATATTATCAGTCCAGAGATTCAAATCCCCTACATATATCTTAAACCCAGCACCGACTACAATTCCAATAAAGTAGCATGCAAGTCTTGTGAAAAGAGATCCCCTCTGAGTCCATTTCCATCACGCAGAAACACCAGCTCCAAAGAAGGGCCATCTGTCATGGCAGAGAACCCCTTCTGCCATGACCATAGAACACGTGGGTCTCTTTATCCCTCAAAAGAACCAATACCTGGGGTTGTATCTACCTTATCTGTCTCTTAGACTCTGTTCAGTTGTACATAGGGGTATTCCTTCTGACAACCTCCAGACTCTTTTTTAGAGACTCACAGCCTTATAATCTCATTTCTCCTTTCCATTTCCCCCTTACATTAGGTCAAACCGCTTCCCGAAGTCATGTTATTATATGTAGACAGGTATATTCTGCTGTTCCGCATTGAATCTTTGATTCAAGGTCATTTTCTAGTTGCTTCTTCAGGTGGTATGTGGTAGTGATCCCTCGGTGCCAGGGAGGCTCATCCCCGGGTGTCGTGTCCCACGCTGGGGGGAATGCATCACATCTACACGCTGAGTTTGGCTGTGAGAGTGGCCACATTTGAGTAACATGAAGGCTGTCAGGAGGAAACCCCCAGGCACAATGCTACTCTAGGCCTTGTTCTTATTGCAGGTGCATAGGCTCAAAAGTGTAGCCATTAGTATCAAGAGCCCACTGTTGGGCCCTCCTTCCTTCCTGGTTCTTGCCGTTGCACCTGGAGGATTGCCGCTGCTCTCCCAGGGCCCACAACAGTGACCCCCCGGCCAGGAGCCCAGTACCCCCCCAGCTGTTGTTTTTAATTGTTTCCACTATGAGTATATATAGACATTATCATATACCCTGGGCATATGCCCTGTAAACTCCCTGTCAACCATATATATCCTGTCAATAACATCCCATATCAGTATTCCTCCGCTGCCATTGTTGAACCACTCTGTGATCCAAAACTTCCCGTAAAGTGAATCCCAACATAATGCCAGCTTCAGAAGAGTCTTAGATCACCAAAATTCATATATACAATATACAGTATTTCCCCAGATCCACCATAAAACCTTTTCCCTTCCACAGCAATAATCTTTTAACTTATTCATATCATATTTCCTGAAACTGATGTACAGATTCCGAAACTATAGTTTTCAAACAAGGTAACATTTGTGCTTACTATGTGGTCCATACTTTAGGTTGTACAGTTTTCTAAATTTTTTAGTTATCCTATGTTTTGTCTTATGGTTTTCATTATTAGTCTGTCGTCCCCTATATGTTTTTGGTGTAATATTAGCTGTTTTATATTCATCCTCGTGTACTCTCACATAACTCCTCTTTTGCCCCCTTATTTACCTTTGTTCCATCCATTGCACGTCCATTTTCCCCTCCCCTTAGGGCCCACAACGCCTGCCAATCTAATGCCCTGGGAGCCGTCCTTTCTCACGAGAGATACAGTTCTCTCTATTCGACGGCATTAGTCTTCCCCAGGATATGGGTCCACCCCACCCAATGGTAGAACCCACCTTGGCAAAATGAGCCTTCAGCTATTCCCTCCGGAGTCCATCCCGCATCAGACCATACCCCCTGAGCGTCCTAACCAGGTAACCCTCCTACTTATACTTTGATACGTTTTACTCAACATTTAGTTCTCAATGAACTTCTGGCACTCTCCCATGTTTGTATGTTGCCCCTCCCTCCCACCTATTTCTTGGACCATATTACCCCTCTTCCCATCCCCAGCCCCCCTCAAACCCAGAAAACCCCACCCGAAGGTAACCCCTTGCCCCCATTTTGTCCCTTCTTTGTGCTCATACTTACCCCCAGCTCATCACAGATTCCACCCCTACAGACATTAACTCACAGCCTTCCTCCACCCCCCGATTTCCAGTAAGCCACTTTTCCAGACTCTAGCTCTCTGAGGCAGTTAACTTATTTCATATCATTGAGGTCATATAGTATTTGTCCTTCAATGCCTGGGTTGCTTCACTCAACATAAGATTCTCAAGGTTCATCCATGTTATCACGTGCGATTGTAGTGTATTGGTTCTTACAGCTGAGTAGTATTCCATTGTGTGTATATACCACATTTTATTGATCCACTCATCTGTTGATGGACTTTTGGATTGATTCCAACTTTTGGCGATGGTGAACAATGCTGCTATGAACATTGGTGTACATATATCGGTTTGTGTCCTTGTTTTCAGATCTGATGGGTATATACCCAACAGTGGTATTGCTGGGTCATATGGCAAATCTATGGATAATTTTTTGAGAAACTGCCAAACTGTCCTCCAGAATGGTTGGATCCTTCTGCATTCCCACCAGCAATGGATGAGTGTTCCCCTTTCTTCACATCCTCTCCAGCATTTGTATTCTACTGTTTTTTTCATGGCTGCCAATCTTATGGGAGTAAGATGGTATCTCATTGTAGTTTTGATTTGCATTTCCCTGATAGCTAAGAATTTGGAGCATTTTTTCATGTGCTTTTTAGCCATTTGTATTTCTTCTTTGGAGAAGTGTCTGTTTAAATCTTTTTCCCATTTTTTAAATGGGTTGTTTATCTTTTTGTTTTCGAGATCTATGAGTTCTTTATATATGCAAGTTATAAGTCTCTTATCAGATATATGGTTGCCAAATATTTTCTCCCGTTGTGTGGGTTCCCTTTTTACTTTCTTGACAAACTCCTTTGAGGTGCAGAAGGCTTTAATTTTGAGGTAGTCCCATTTATCTATTTGTTCTTTTGCTGCTCGTGCTTTTGGTGTGATATTCATGAAGCCATTTCCTATTACAAGGTCCTGTAGATGTTTCCCTACACTGCTTTCTAAGGTCTTGATGGTCTTGGCTCTTATATTTAGGTCTTTGATCCATCTTGAGTTGATCTTTGTATAAGGTGTGAGATGGTAATCCTCTTTCATTCTTCTACATATAGCTATCCAGTTCTCCAGGCACCATTTGCTGAATAGGCCATTCTCTCCCAGTTGTGAGGGTTTGGTGGCTTTATCGAATATTATATGGCTATATACATGAGGTTCTATATCTGAACTTTCAATTCGATTCCATTGGTCTGTGTGTCTCTCCTTATGCCAGTACCATGCTGTTTTCACTACTGTAGCTTTGTAGTATGTTTTGAAGTCAGGAAGTGTGATTCCTCCTATTTCGTTTTTCTTTTTCAATATGTCTTTGGCTATTCGGGGCCTCTTTTTATTCCAAATAAATTTCATAGTTAGTTTTTCTAGTTCCTTAAAGAAGGCTGTGTTGATTTTTATTGGGATTGCATTGAATGTGTAGATCAGTTTTGGTAGGATAGACATCTTAATAATATTCAGTCTTCCTATCCATGAACAGGGAATATTCTTCCATTTATTTAGGTCTTCTTTGATTTCCTTGAACAATCTTGTATAGTTCTCGATGTATAAGTTTTTTACCTCTTTAGTTAAATTTATTCCTAAGTATTTGATTTTTTTATTTACTATTGTGAATGGTATTTGTTTCTTGATTTCCTCCTGATCTTGCTCATTATTGGTGTATAGAAATGCTACTGATTTTTGCGCATTGATCTTATAACCTGCGACTTTGCTAAACTCATTTATGAGTTCTAGGAGCTTTGTTGTAGATCTCTCAGGGTTTTCTATATATAGGATCATGTCATCTGCAAATAATGAAATTTTGACTTCTTCCCTTCCAATTTGAATGCCTTTTATATCTGGTTCTTGTCTCAGTGCTCGAGCCAGTACTTCCAAGACAATGTTAAATAGGAGCGGAGACAATGGGCATCCTTGTCTTGTTCCTGATTTTAGAGGGAAGGATTTCAGGATTTCGCCATTGTAAACAATGTTGGCTTTAGGTTTTTCATATATACTCTTTATCATGTTCAAAAAGTTTCCTTGTATTCCGATCTTTTGGAGTGTTTTTATCAGGAAGGGGTGCTGTATTTTGTCAAATGCCTTTTCTGCATCTATAGATATAATCATGTGGTTTTTTTCTCTCAATCTGTTTATATGGTGTATTACATTGATTGATTTTCTTATGTTGAACCATCCTTGCATACCTGGAATAAATCCCACTTGGTCATGGTGTATAATTCGTTTAATGTGTTGTTGAATACGATTAGCAAGTATTTTGTTAAGTATTTTTGCGTCTAGGTTCATTAGAGAAATTGGTCTGTAATTTTCCTTTCTTGTGGTGTCTTTGTTTGGCTTTGGTACTAGGGTAATGTTGGCATCATAGAAGGAATTAGGCAGTGTTCCTTCTGTTTCGATTTTTTGGAATAGTTTCAACAGGATTGGTGTTAGTTCTTTCCGGAATGTTTTGTAGAATTCCCCTGTGAAGCCGTCTGGCCCTGGGCTCTTCTTAGTTGGGAGATTTTTAATGACTGATTCTATCTCTTTGCTTGTGATTGGTTTGTTAAGATCATCAATTTCTTCTTTCGTCAGTATGGGCTGCTTATGTATTTCTAGGAATTTGTCCATTTCCTCTAAATTGTCATTTTTGTTGGAATATAGTTTTTCAAAGTATCCTCTTATGATAGTCTTTATTTCTGTGGGGTCAGTGGTGATATCACCTTTCTCATTTCTTATTTTGTGTATTTGCATCTTTTCTCTTTTTTTCTTTGTTAGTCTCGCTAAAGGTTTGTCAATTTTGTTGATCTTCTCAAAAAACCAGCTCTTGGTCTTGTTTATTTTTTCAAGTGCTTTCTTATTTTCTATTTCATTTAGTTCTGCTCTTATCTTTGTTATTTCCTTCCTTCTTCTTCCTGTTGGGTTACTTTGTTGTTGTTTTTCTAATTCCTTCAAATGTGCAGTTAATTCTTCAATTTCTGCTCTTTCTTCTTTTTTGATATATGAATTTATGGCTATAAATTTCCCTCTCAGTACCGCTTTTGCTGCATCCCATAAATTTTGGTATGTTGTGTTATCATTATCATTTGTTTCAAGGTAGTCATTGATTTCTTTTGAGATTTCCTCTTTGACCCACTGTTTTTCTAAGAGTGTGCTGTTTAATTTCCAAATTGTCGTGTGAAGTCTGGGTCTCTGTCCCTTGCAAATTTCCAGCTTGACTCCACTGTGGTCAGAGATATTGTTTTGTATGATTTCGATCTTTCTGAATTCATTAAGCCTTTCTTTGTGGCCTAGCATATGGTCAATCTTGGAGAATGTTCCATGGGCGCTTGAGAAAAATGTATATCCTGCTGTGTTTGGGTGTAATGATCTATATATGTCTATTAGATCCAGCTCTTCTAATATACTATTCAGATGTTTTGTTTCTTTAGTGATTCTGTTTTGAGATGTTCTGTCCAGAGTTGATAGTGGTGTATTAAAATCCCCCACTATAATTGTAGATGCATCTATTCTTTCACTTAGTTTTTCCAGCGTTTGCCTCACATATTTAGAGGCGCCCTTGTTAGGAGCATAAATATTTATGATTGTTCGATCTTCTTGACAAATTGTCCCTTTCACTAAAATATAGTATCCTTCTTAGTCTCTCACAATTGTTTCGCATTTAAAGTCTATTTTGTCTGATATTAATATAGCTACTCCTGCCTTTTTTTGGTTGTTGTTTGCTTGTATGATTGTTTTCCAGCCATTCACTTTCAACCTCCATGAGTCTCTGGGTCTAAGATGTGTCTCTTGTAGGCAGCATATAGATGGGTCGTATTTCCTTATCCAGTGTCCCAGTCTGAATCTTTTGATAGGTGAGTTTAATCCGTTGACATTCAGTGTTATTACGTTTAGAGAGTTATTTATGGTAGCCGTATTTTGGTTGGATTTGTGTTTGTTATATTTTGTTTGTATTATTTTATTTTCCCCTTCTATTTTTGTCTTTCTTGTTGCTTTTACACTCTCCTCCATCTCTGACTGTCCTGTTTTTTCCTTTCTTCCTGCAGAATTCCCTTAAGAATTTCTTGAAGGGGAGGTTTCTTGTTGATATACTCTTTCAGTTTCTGTTTATCTGTGAATATTTTGAACTCTCCATCATTTTTGAATGCTAGTTTAGCTGGATAGAGTATTCTTGGTTGGAAATTTTTTTCCTTTAGTACCTTGACTATATCATACCACTGCCTTCTTGCCTCCATCGTTTCAGATGAGAAATCAGCACTTAATCTTATGGAGTTTCCCTTGTATGTGATGGTTTTCTTTTCTCTTGCTGCTTTTAGAATTTTTTCTTTGTCTTGAGCATTGGATAATTTGACAAGTATATGTCTTGGGGTGGGCCTGTTGGGGTTTATGACCAGTGGAGTGCGCTGTGCTTCTTGGATATGTACATCTGTCTCTTTCAGTAGATTTGGGAAGTTTTCATTCATTATTTCCTGCAACACTCCTTCTGACCCCTTTCCCTTCTCTTCTCCTTCTGGAATGCCTATAATACGTATGTTTGAGCGTTTTGCGTTATCATTCAGGTCCCTAAGTCCTATCTGGATTTTTTCTACCTTTTTATTGACCACTTCTACTATCTGTTTGATTTCCAATGCACTGTCTTCCACATCACTAATTCTCTGCTCTGCCTCTTCTAGTCTGCTGATATTTGCTGCAAGTGTATTTTTGATTTCTTGAATTGTGGTGTTCATTTCCATCATATCTGTTATTTTTTTGCGCATGTCTGCAATTTCCCCTCCAAGTGTTGTCTTCACGCTGTTAACCTCTTTCATTACTTCATCAAATTTGTCAGTGATAAATGTTCTGAGATCTTTCATTGCTTGTGCGAATTCCTGCCCCCCTTCCTGATTTTCAGTTTGTTGATTGGATTCAGCCATGTTTTCCTGATTACTGGTTTGGTTTGTAGATTTTTGTTGCTGTCTTGTCAACATTTTTTCTTTGACGGGTTTAATCAGTTCCTTAGCTTCTTTGTCTAGTCTTGGAGATTAATTAGCTGTTGTTTTTGCGTAAGTGTTATATCTTCTCTTTGTCACTTTGTTCTTCTTATTCCAATTTCTTATTGCTAGTTAAGCTCACTTTAAAGGAAAGTATTAGTGCTGGGGAAAGTCAATTGTGTAAGGAAGGAGAAAGTGTGAAGTAGTATTGGTGATATATGTTTACAAAGCAACAATATGAGTTCTGGGAGGATGGAGGTTAGAGCATGTAAATTGTGTAGCGTTATAGTAGTAGGAAAGTACCTATAATGAGGTAGACGACTGAATATGGGAGGAATGTGGTACGTACTAAGAGGCTATTGTTTTCATGAGAGAGGGAAAGAGAAAAGAAAGGTAATAGTTTCAGGGACGAATACCAGATGGAAAACTAAACAAAGGTATTAGAAATTAAGAGTTAGACACTTTGTGGATCAAAGAAAGGGAGATGGAATATAGGAGAGATAGCAGATGGTGGAGGATATCAAGTTGTAGGGGAAAGGGGATATTGTAGATAGGCTAAATCTATTCACAGAGAAATGAGGCAGTGGAGGGTGAGGAAACCCAGCAAATGTGAGGTATTTCCTGTAGGACCTATTGTATTGTTAAGGTAAAATAGTATAAGAAGAATATTGGGGACAAGAAAGAGAGGATTGAAAAAAAAAAAAACAACAACAAGAACAACAACAACAACAAAAAATTAAAAAATAAAAAATAAATTAAAAAAAAAAAAAAAACCAAAGAACAGAAACCCCGCCGCCAGGCTCGGCTGGGCTCAGCTGGGCTCCGGTCCCCCGCCCGCCGCCCGCCGCGGCTCGGCTGGGCTCGGCTGGGCTCGGCTTTCCCGCCCGCCACCCGGCGGGGCGCAGCGCGGCTCAGCTCTCCCGCTCGCCGCCCGGCGTGGCGCGGCTGGGCTCGGCCGAGCTCAGCCGGGCTCCGCCCCTCCGCCCGCTGCGGCTCAGCCGGGCTCGGCCGACTCGGCTACCCTGGCCGCCGCCCGCCGGGGCTCCGCGCGGTGCTAGCTGCCTCGGCTCCACCTACCCAAGGAGGGAATCCTCCACACGTAGCTGGGATCTCCGTGTATATTTCACAGATGGATCCTCTCTGTTACCTTCCCTCCAAATCGATGTCCAGACACCTCCGGACCAGGAAAAATCCCGAAACAGCCGGTCCCAAAGAGTCTCCGACGCCTCCCAGCCAATTCCCCCCAGGAGCTAGTAACCGGGAAGTTCACTCAGCCGCCATCTTGCCTCCCCCTCCTGAAAAGTCCCAATTTATATCTTATAGACCAGTCCTTTCCGTTACCTTCCCACCAAATCGATGTCCAGACACTTCCTGCCCTGAAAAAATCCTGAAAAAGCCTGGTCCCGGAGAACTTCCAGTAGTGCCCAGCTGCCTCTTCCCAGGAGAGACGGCAAGGCAAGCTCACTCAGCCACCATCTTGCCGGAAGTCCTCTGTCTATAGTTTCTGCTTTGGGCGACTTTTAAGAAATTCTTTCCTAACCCAAGATCATAAAGATAATCTCCTACATTTTCTTCCATTAGCTTTAACATTTGAGAAAGTTCAGTTTTGCCTTACTGACCTGCTATACTCCACAACTTTTACTCCATACCTTTTTGGAAGTTTTTCTTTTTATTGTAGTTATTCACGCATTGGGCTTCTCTGGTAAAGTATATTGGCTTCCTGATGGGGAGGGGTGGCATGCTTATTTAGTGCCTGGCTGCAGGCTGCCCCTTCCTGGGAGATTCTGGCAGCTAAGAGCCTGTACAGAGGCAGTAAAACTTTGCGGGATGTCCTAGCTGATGTACCGCCCAAGTCCAGGTTACTTGGTATATTTTTGACCCGGGGTACGTGAATTACCACTGCCAGCTTTGAAAAATGCCTTAAAATATGGAAGCTGGATTACCTTGCTATACTTAAAATTGCACTTACACCTCAGAACAAATGCTTCTGCCAAATGTCCTGCCTATGAAGTCTCTGCTTCCTCCCCTCCCATCACCAGGCCTTGACTATTTTAAGCCCAGCTCTATAAATTCCCAACCTGTTGCCAGACTTGGCAGGTGGAGAAAGGCCTAGAATTGCCATCCTCCAAGCTGGCTCCTCAGGCAGCATGGCAGTGATGGCTTCTCTCCAATTCTGTTTGCAGTATGTCGCCAGATCTAGCTCATGTCAACATGCACAGTGTGTGAAAAAGACCTCCTTTTCTGACTTTGGCAAAAAGTGTATTTACTGTGTACTCAGGAAGCCAACCCAGGCACTTGTTGGGGTGAGGGAAATTAATTAGCATTTACTTCCAAATGGCTTCCTTAATGGAAAACTAAGTCACTGAGGGAGTACAGGGAATGTTCTAGAAGAATGACAGTCTCCACTACATTGGGGACCTCCCAGGGAAGTAGGGCTTTGGGGCACAGTGATCTGGGCTAGGGTTTCCCAAAACATGATCTTTTGGGCATCTGCACCAAGAGTGTTCTAGAAGGCCTGCCTGCCTGGGTTCCTGGGCCCACCCCAGACCATGGTGTCAGAATCTGCCTCTTTTATAAGCAGCCACCGTGAATGTCAGGGTCAAGGGTTTGCTCTGATACTCTGTTGGTCTAGAAACTGAATTTTGTCAGAGCACCTCAGCAGGAGAAGCTGGAACCAGGCCAGCTCTAACCAAGCCCCCAAAAGATGAATGGAGAAACCAGAAGGCTCTTCAGTCCACTTAGGTGAGCTTCATGACTCTCCCTGGAGGCACTTCTGAAAGGGAGGGAGCCCAGGCTGGCTGGCACCCTAAGACTGTGGAGGGAATTACTCTTCTCATGGCCAGTTGTCATGGCCTCAAGAATGGAGCTGTGACAAGGCCAATAAAATTTGAGCTGACTGGGCACAGCTCCCTCTCCCTTGGAGGTGAAGTCAAGCTGACAGATTTTTTTTTTTTAAGATTATTTATTTATTTCTCTCCCCTCCCCCCCCCATCCTGGTTGTCTGTTCTCTGTGTCTCTTTGCTGCATCTTCTTTGTCTGCTTCTGTTGTCGTCAGCGGCACAGGAATCTGTGTTTCTTTTCGTTGCGTCATCTTGTTGTGTCAGCTCTCCATGTGTGTGGCACCATTCCTGGGCAGGCTGCACTTTCTTTCACTCTGGGTGGCTCTCCTTACGGGGCGCACTCCTTGCGCTTGGGGCTCCCCTACACAGGGGCACTCCTTTGCGCACATCAACACTTCTCATGGGCCAGCTCCACACGGGTCACGGAGGCCCGGGGTTTGAACCGCAGACCTCCCATGTGGTAGACGGATGCCTTAACCACTGGGCCAAGTCCGCCGCCCCAAGCTGGCAAATTCTTGATTTCCCCTTTTCCTAACCTCTTCAGATCATCTAGGTGACATCTTTTTATTCCATTAGATTGGTTAGAACCATGGGCCCTGCCCTCTTACTTGGCCACACCTCCATCCGATTCTGCAGTCTTGTTCCCCAAGCAGTTTGCCATTTGTTTGTCTCCTTTAATGTGTGGAGTTTCTCGTTTTAACATTCGGAGAGGTTACTTACCTCCAGGTTCTGGGCTCTGAGGGCCCTTTGTCATTGGTTTCCACATGCACATGCGCACACAGCCCACCCCCAATTAGCTAACTTTGTGACGATGTTAGGTGGAGTCCCTAAACATTAGCATGGTACATCTTTCGGTTCCCTGACCCTGGAGCCTGTCATCCAGGGTGCCATGGCCTAGTGACAGTGGTGTCCACACAGGGAAAGGCTGGGTCTGCTGGTTGCTCCTACCAAGCCAAGATTCAGCGAAACTCCAAAAGCCCAGAGGTAGCCAGTGCAGAGACAAACACCACCAGAGCTGTTCAGCTTATGTCTGCCTAAGCTATAGCAGGTTTATTTTTACCAGTTTGAAATGTTCTATTATTAGGTCCACCCTTCTAAAACATTGCTTTTCTCCAGAGCCATAACAAAGGCCTTTGTTCTGCTGATCTTCATGTACTGTTCCTTTCTGGACACATTACCTCTGCTGCAACCTGGGTGTGTGGCCACTTCCAGTTCCTCCCTGTAATCCCCGGGAATTGATAAGAGAAAGAGCAGCTCTGCTGTTCTTTTCTTTTCTTTTTTTCTTAGATTTTATTTATTTATTTCTCCCTCTTCCCTCTATTATCTGCTCTCTGTGTCCATTCACTGTGTGTTCGTCTGTGTCTGCTTGTATTCTCATTAGGCAGCTCTGAGAACTGATTCTGGGACCTTCCTGAATGGGGGAGAGGTGATCATTCTCTTACGCCACCCCAGCTCCCTGGTCTGCTACATCCCTTATTATCTCTCCTCTGTGTCTCTTTTTCCCGCTTCATCTTGCACCAGCACTCCACGTGGGCCAGCTCACCACATGGGCCAGCTTGCCCTCACCAGGAGCCCCAGGCATCGAACCCTGGACCTCCCATATGGTAGACAGGAATCCAGTTGCTTGAGCCACATCCACTTCCCATCTGCTTTTCTTTTTAAAGAAACTTTCTGGGTTTTTTTAAATAAATCCTAAGTCAGTAGCTTTCACAGTATTTTGACTGTGACCTATAGTAAGAAATATATTTTACCATAAAACCAATACCCACCTCTATATGTGTATGTGTGACAGAAACAGTAGTTTTTATAAAACAAATACCACATGGAATGCAATCAAGAAAACAAAAGTCTGTTCATAATCTACTAAAAGGAGTTCACAAGCCACCATTGGGTTGCAATCCATCTTTTTAAAATCCTGCCTGTTAAGTAGCTTTGCTTCCATAAGCTTGTGTTGAGCAGCTCCTTTGAGAACAGCTCTTTGGCAGGAAGTTGGTCCCAGCCTTTGCCTCCAGCCTTATTTGAGCCTATGAGAGCCAGGGCTTGAGGCTGTGAGCTGGGGACAAGATACCTGCAGAAAAGAGGAGTTCTTTGCGACTTATTTCATTCAAAAACAGAGAATCCTGTTTAACCTCTGTTTGCTTGGGGTACAAGCCAAAGCCCTTATCATGACCTCCCAGGCCCCAAACAGCCTGGACGCCTCACCCACACACCCTTTTTTCACATCTTACTGTCCTCCCTCATCCCCAAGGGTCAGCTACCTGTACCCTCCAGATCTTTGCAGTTGCCTGGAGCTCTTCTCCCCCAGAAGTTACCTTTCTCAAGTCTACTTAAATCTACCTGAGGCCTTCCCTGAGTACGTCATTGTCAGCCATTTACCCCTTTCCCTCAGCTCCACCCCAGCTCTTCCTTTCTCCCTCCCTAGGACTTATTGTCAAGTCTTACTGTGTGTGGCACTGATGTAATATCTTTGGGTCCCTACATAAATACCGTGAAGGCAGGAATTGGCTTGTTCCGTTGGCTGCTTTTTCTCGCAGTACCCCGAGCAGCAGTCATAGGATCTAGTAGGGGCTCACCTAGAGGTATTTGGATTGGTATTTGAAGGGTCACATCTTTTTTTTTTTTTCCAGGAAGTACCAGGCATTGAACCCAGGACCTCGTACATGGGAAGCAGGTGCTCAACCACTTGTGCTACATCTGCTCCCCAAAGGTCCACATCTTGATATTGCCCTACGTACTGCTGTAGTCATGGTGGTTCTCCTAAATGAGCTTTCTAGAGAAACAGTCAGTATTTGAATATTACCAGACGCACTCTTTGTAGTTATTCTGACACAGGTAAAATTGAACTTTTATTTATTCCAGGGAGAATTTACATCCCATGGTGTCTTAGAAGGCCCAGCCCTCTTAGTAGAGTAAAAATCCAGCAGCTGTGGCCATAATGTCATGGGGTTTTCCAGTCAGTGGTCTCAACCACCGCCCTCTCTGCGGAGGGTGAAGAAATCCCTTGGTGCCTTTGTAGCTCTGCATCCCTAGGGGGCAGTGTTAACACAGAAACCAAAGCTGAAGCCACCTAGGCGAATCTGTCACCTAATCCTGGGCGATCTAAGATGAAAGAAACGCTTGGCTCCTTTTTAATTGCGGGAGTAAAAGTTATTAAACATGTAGCAAAAGAAAGTATTTAGAAACAGTGTGAACTCTTCCGCAGTGAAGCCCTTTCCCTCAATACTGGCAGCCACAGGATGATGGTCCCCAGGGGTCTTGCCTGGCTGTACCCAGATTGGAAGTTCTACATGTAGCAAAGAAAGGTTCTTCCACCTCAAGAGATTATTTACTTTGAGGGAAAGATGCAGCTTAGGAGAGCTTGGCTTCTTGGAGAGATGTAATGTATTCAGGTAATCACATGGCTTTATCAAAAGAATTAATGTAGACTTTTGTTGCTCCTTTGAGAAGGCTGGGCCCAGGCAGGCTGGACAGTTTGGTTCCTTGCAGTGCCAAGAGTCCAGGATGAAGGTGGGAAGGTGGGCTGTGTCTCAGTGACTGGGTCCTGAGAGCCCCTAATGGTGCAGTCAGGCGGGCCAAGTTGGGACCAGGCTGGCAGTGCAGTTCTCAGTTGGGGAACTTCTAAAGTTGGAGTTCTCTCAGGCGCAGTTGGAGAGACTACCATTGTGAAGCTCCTGTGGTGAAGCGTTGTGAAGTCACAGATATGACTGAAGAGAGGTGCAGTTTCTACAATCGGTGGCTCTATTGAAAACCAAGAAAGCATTGTAATTGAATCATGCAGCACTTTCTCCATCTGCAAGCATTTGATCATTAGCTACTTGGCAATAGCTGCTCTTTCAGTTTCGTGTATTAGACTTGGGCAGTAAGTTAGGGAGCAAAGAAAGGACTAAAAAGACAAAGACATAATCCGCATCCTTAAGGCTTAAATTCTAATGAATTAACCTGAAAGTATTACGTAAGACTTGATTTTCTCATAAGATCATCATTATATTTTGTATAATTATAAAGATCTGATAAGGAGGAAATCATGTTTTTTGTGGGAGGGGTTTGGTAAGAGCTTTCACGTGTCTTTTCTCCCATGTAAAATACATCCCAGGAGTTAAGGGTGGGACTATATTTTAAATCCTCCCATGGAGAGGGATGTGCTTTGTCTTGCCAGCCTTCATCTACTTGCAGTTGTCCATACATTTAGCTGCTTAAGTCCTAGAAGTTCAAAGATAGCAGACATCCTGTGGTAGACTAAATTCCTTGAGACCAGGAATTCTTTTTTTTTTTTTCTTCTTCAAATAGTTTAATACAACACTTATTTGCAGCCATTTTTATCATGACAGCTGATAATGAAAACTTTGTCTATCTGAACCACAGTTTGATGATGGTGGTGGTGGCAAGTGATGTAATTAGCAAATCTTGAGATTTCACAGTCCTGATTTTACCTTTGAGGAAATCAGTATTTAAGGTTAAAAGCCTGGGGGCTGGTTGAAGGAGTGACTGAAGGCGTAATTGATTATTTGGTTTGGGTGTAGAAAGCTCACTTTGAGCCTGCCTTTGTTTATACATATAATGGAAATCTAAAAATATGTTTCCTTCTGCTTCTCACCAAACATGCAACTGGCTGAAGGTGGCAGGAACAGCTACTTCCTCACATGTTTATAAATGGAGATTTCTCTGTGATTAGCGGGTTCCTACCATTATCATTAAGAGATGGTGTCCTCTGGTGCAGTCCTGTTCCGTCCTGTCTCTTTGTGAGTCATTCCCAGCTCTCCAGGAAGCACGTGGCAGTGGTCCCTTGCACAGCTGCAGCAGAGCGTCCACAGCTTCCAGACCCTGACACTTGGTTCTTCCCGGCCCTGCTCATCTGCCCATCTGTGGTTGCCGTAGACAAGAGGGCCATTGTAGCCTGGGGCCTGGCTCACATCCTTGGGCTTTCCAGCGGACAATGGCCTATTCTTGCAAGCAAACACCATGCTGGCCTGCAGTGAGAATAAAAAGGATAGAGCAAGTAGATTTGGGACTCAGACAGACTTGAGTTCATAGCTCTGCGACCCTGACCAAGTTATTTTACCTCTCTGAGCCTCCATTTTCTCATCTATTTAAAAAGAAAGAGGAGGAAAAAAAAATGGGGATTTGCACCAGCTCCTCCCTCATCAAGTTGTTCTGAAGATGAAATGAGCTATGCATACAAAGTACCCCCTTCCAGGGAAGATGTGCAGGTTTTCACTACCTGGAAGCTCTTAATTTTATCTCACAAACAACTAAGCCTATAGGACCCTTGGCCGGAACTGCTGGGAAATGTGGAGAGATGGGGGAGTCCACGGCCACCCGAATAGGAGACATTTCAATGGAACACTAAAGAGCAAAAATGGATTACAGTATGTTACTACAATAAAATTTAAACAGACAAAAGGACTAATTACATTTCACCTGTTTTTAAATTTAAAAAGCAGATTTTCTTCAAAATTAAAATAATAGTGGAGTCCCTTTCTTAAACGGTAAAAGAAAATATGGTCCTTTTATTCTTTTTTTTTTTTTTTTCAGGTATGAGGGGCCAGGGATTGAACCTGGGACCTTGTATGTGGGAAGCTGGTGCTCAACCATGGAGTCACATCAGCTTCCCTGAGTTGGTTTTTTCATTTGTTTTGCTTGTTTTTTGTTTTTGTTTGTTTCACGAGGCACCAGAAACTGAACCCAGGACCTCCTATGTGAGAGGCAGGAGCTCAGCCACTTGAGCCACATCTGTTTCCTGCTCTTACTCTTAACGAAAGATAGGCATGTGGCCAAATTTGCTTCACCTCTGCCAGGCTCAATGTTTGGCACAAATTGATTCAGGGAAGTGAATTATGCTCTTATTTGTGGAGGGCTGCTGAGGAAGTCTGGCCAAGAATCAAATCCAGACATCTCAGATTAGTTTCCTAGAAGTTATTTACTCGGCCCTAGTTCAGAGAGGGTATTCCTACAAGGTCCTACAACCCAGTAACCCCTCCTCTAATAGCAGCCAGAATGAGCTTTTTAAAATGTAGATCAGATTATTACATTTCCCACCCATGCACCCAACCCCTTCCATCCTTTCCCTGACTTTGTGCCTTTCCATTGCACTAAAGACAAAATCCAGATTCCTTCCTATAGCCACAAGGACCCATGTGATTGGTCCTGGTCCACCCTCAGCCACCTCTTGCCTGCCCTGCCTACCTTCTTCTGTCTCCAGCTATACCAACTTCTTACCTGCTCCTCTCCTGCTCTTCCCTCTGCCCATTATACCTTGCCTTCCCTCCCCTTACCTAGCTAACTCCTTCTCACCCTTCCCAGGTCAACTTAAGTGCCACACCCTCCAAGGGGCCTTTCCTGGTCCCAGTCTGATTGAATCTGCTGTCATACACTGAGTACCCTGGGCTTGTCCTTTGAAATGCACCTGTCATAGTTGTAACTGCACATTTGTGGTCTCATAAGAACCTTAACTGCAAAAAAGTAGAACTATGTCTAATTTATTGTTGTATCTTTAGCATAGCTAGTGCAGTACTCAGGAAATGATAGAAATTCGGGGGGAGCAGATGTGGCTCAAGCAGTTGGATACCTGCTACCACGTGGGAGGTCCCGGGTTCCATTCCTGGTGCCTCCTAAAGAAGACAAGCAAGGCTGACGCAATGAGATGATGCAACGAGAGATACAACAAGCAGGGAACATATGTGACTCAAGCGATTGTGTGCTTCCCTCCCACATGGGAGGTCCTGGGTTCAGTTTCCAGTACCGTTTTAAAAGAAGACAAGCAGACACAGAGAGCACACAGAAGGCAGGCAGCGAGTACAAGCAACAAGGGTGGGAGTGGAGAAATAAATGAGTCTTTTTTTTTTTAGTTTCGGAAATACTGGGAGAGCAAATAAATGAGTGAATAAATAAGGTAGTCTAAAATTAAACTCATATTCTCACCTCTGCCTCCACCTTCACTGAATCTGCTCCTCTTACTCCATCACTTGGTAAACATTGGTGTTTCTGCCAACCAGATAAAAAATCTAGACTCATTCTAGACATCTCTCTCTCTTGCAGTCTGTTTCTACTCAAGGAACATCTTTGTTTCCTCTCCTCCCTACCTGCCTCATCATTCTTAATGGTCCAGGCGTTCTAAAATTCAAGCCTGACTTTCCAATATCTAGAGCAGCAGATTGACAACTTTGTAGTTACTTACCATATCAGAAAAATTGTGTAGAGCAAAAACCACCACCACCACCCCCAGTATATGTTCATTTATAGAACATTTTAAAGGACAAGATAAAATAAGTTGTATCTTAAAATAACTTTGTTGAAAGATATGACAACTTTTTGTGCCCATGAAAATATTAATGTGTTGAATATGTTTTGTTGTTGGATTGTTTAAGGGTCTGGTTTTAGGTTCTAGATACTTCGCTTTAATGACTGTCATACAAGTCAGGATTCTTTAGGGAAACAGAACCAGCAGATGTCTGTGTAAATATTATGAGAATTTTTGTTAAGAATTGTCTCAATGAACTATGGGGATGCACTAGTCCAAATTCCAAAGGGCATGTTGCAAGCTGGGAAATCTGATGATGATTTTTGATGAATTCCCCAGGAGAAGCTGGCTGGGTGACGTAGAGATGGAAAGTCTCCCTTCTGAGTGCTGAAATCATTATGTCTCCTTTTAAAGCCTTCAACTGATTGGAAGAGACTTCTCTCATTATTAAAGGCAATCACCTCAATTGATTTTAGATGTAATCAGCCATAGATGCAGTCAACTTACTGATGATTTACATCCACAAAAATGTCCACAGTAACAATCAAGCCAGTGCTTGCTTGACCAAACAACTGGACACTATATCCTGGCCAAGCCGACACAGGAACTTAACCCTCACAACTGTCACATTGGGAGAGGTCCTTCACATAGAGATTTTGGTCCAGATGGGAGGAGTACTGATTGCATGAAAGTCCTCACTGCACTTGATACTTAATTTTATTCAGTTCCACAAAGATATCAGGTCCTCCATCTATCTCTGGCTTGCCCCATCCCCCTCTTTGCTTTCTCTCCCTCTGTTGGGTGTATGCATGTGCGTACTCACTGTGCTGCACGCAGTTTGCTTTTAGTACCTGACTCGCTCAGTATACTATAAGCTCCAGGAAAAACAGAAGTTAATGGACTCTCTTAATGAAAGGAAGGAAAAGCCCACCAATCCTGCCTGAGCCCAGCATTGCTGAGCTTTATTGATTCTTAAGCGTTCCAGCATTTATCTCATTGTTTCTTTTCCTCTTTTTAAAGTCATTGTCTTTCTGAACTTTCTCACTGGTGCCCATGTGTCATTTTGGCCTGGGGCTGGAGAGAACCAGTAACTCTGAAAGCCAGACAGCGCATGCAGCCTACATGCCCACAGGTGGGTGGCTCCTGGTGTTTGCAAAGCCTCTGTGAGTAGCTAAGTGCTCAGTCCTCATCTTTTACTTGAAGAGATCTGATGTACAATCTCAGCATTTTTTGAGTACCTGAGATGGCAAAGCAGAAAGCGGAATTTCAGAGATTAAATTTGGATTGGCCACAGCCTCATGCCTGCTATATCTCAGCAACGTTTCTCTCCCTAGAGAGTGAGGTTAGAAGTTTCAGTGGAGGGCAATTTAAACATAAGTGAGCAATTTCTGCTATGTTCTGCTTTGAGACAAAGTTGGAAGTCAGGGAAGTAAAACCCAATGTTCCCTGGGAGCCAGGCAGCTTCAGAATGGGCTCGAAGGGCCTGTGGTAAAGGGAGGGCAGAGGCTGGTGCCTTGGGCATCTTGTCTTCTCTGGGGTGATTCACCTTGGCAGCCAGGCCTGGAAGGGGCCCTGGGAGTATCCGCTGGCTGTTTGAGGAAGCATGTCAGAGTGGCTTCCTGACAAGATGGCCTGGAACTGAACTTAATCTTCTGCTTGCCCGTGAAATGTTATTTAGGCAGCAGAAAATGGATGGAGAGAAGTGTGTTTTTTTAATATTGCAAAGTGAAGACTTGAAGGAGTAGTCAAACAGGTTGATTGCCCTTTGACAACTGAAGGACATCATAAAGCTTATGCAGAAATCTCCCAGGACATCATGAGCAAACATTGGCTGATAGCCACTCCTTATGAGTTAGCCATTGTATGTGTTCCTTCCTACAACGAGCAGGAGCTGTCTCGCTGTATTTTGGATGATGGTAAATTCACCTATTCCCTCCTGATCTGGAACTTCACAGGGGCTGGAAAGCATGGTCTCTTGTTAGATTTGAGAGCCAAGATATGAGGGTCCTTTTTTTTTTTTAATCAGTTTTATCAATACATACTTTTTAAATGATTTTATTCAAGCTAAAATTGCTTTTTTAAAACAAATCCATATTATTGATACATATTAATAAAGCATACAATCCATCCAAAGTGTACAATCATTGGTATTTGGTATAATCACATAGTTGTGCATTCTTCACTTCAATCATTAGAGCATTTTTCATTATTCCAATAATAAAAACAGACAAAAAAAGCTCTGCACTTTAATAATTACCTCTCAATTGCTCTGTGCTTCCCCTGCCATACACAGCTGCTATTGTGTCTTTTTTTTCTTTTTTAAGATTTGTTTTATTTATTTATTTCTCCCCTTCTTGTTGTTTATGCTTGCTGTCTGCTCTCTGTTGTGTCTGTTCATTGTGTGCATTCTACATCTGTCTGTCTTCTTTTTAAGAGGCACCAGGATCTCCCATGTGAGAGGGAGGCGCTTAATTGCTTGAACCACTAATGCTCTCTGCTTGTGTCTCTCAGTGTGTTTCTTCATTGTGTCAGCTCGCTGTGCCAGCCTATCACATCTTGCTCATCTTCTTTAGGAGGCACCAGGAACTGAACCCGGGACACAAATACACACACCCCAGTGTGGTAGGCAGGCACAACTGCTTGAGTCACATCTGCTTCCCTGTCCTTCATTTTTGAAGTTCGTTGTCAAAGTATATTCTGCCTTTCAAAATAGTCCTTGGGATTTTCTCATTAATCTCACTTTGAAGAAGGTGATGATCTTCATGTCAAAAGCATTGAAACACATTTCTCCTGCCTAATATTGGTTAAGCATTTGTTGGGTTTAGGAACAAATCCTGGCTGTGCTAGAGAGGAGAGAGTTGCAGTTTAGCAAAGCATTTACTATGCTTAAAGAAGAGAGGGTGTCTTAAACAGTACGGAGGGATCCAGATGTTGGATTTACCTGGCCTGTCACTCGCTTGCCTTGATTTAATTGTGGGCTTCAGTGGCTAGCTAGGCTAAAATGTCTCTTAAAAGGCATTTTACTTGTATTCTCTGGGATCCCTGGGCCCTTCAGTGAGGAGTGCTGCTGTCACTGAAAAGCCCCTTATTGACCTACCATAAGGAGAACCACTGTGGCAGTGAAAAGTGAGCGGTGGCTTTATAGGGACCCCTCAGGACCTGAGCAGCTCATTTGCCCTTGTGGTCCCAGGTTTCATCTAGAAAATTGGTCGCTTCCTCTCTGAAAAGGGCCTGTGAACTTAAAACTGTAGATTGCCAGGAATGCTAAGACACAATGTAAAACACCATGTATCGTTTTTAAGCTGTTTTTCCTGGTAGATGGCTAGGTTAGTATTGTTTTGAAGGTAAGGATTCAAATACCAGCTCATCTGTTCTCTAGCTGTTGTTTTTCCTCTAGTTTCCTGGAAAGTTAGGTATAGGGTCTTTCAAAAACTGGTTTTATGCTGCTCTACAATTTGTTGGGTAATAATAAGCATACTGCTGATTTAGTCGCTGCGTACTGACAGCAGTGGAGGTAATAGACCAAGAACACTCGTACCCCTTGGAAACAACGGCATTAAGTACAGACGCTTAGGTCAGCTCATCTCCATCCCTACCCCCCACTCCATTGATTGAATCCTTTTTGCAACATCCCATTACAGGGTTGTTCAGTTTTTAAGCTTTCCACGCAGTTCATTTAATTTTTCTCTTTTTAGATTTTGCTTATTTTTGAACTAGGTAGGATAATTTATAGTATAAAATTGAAAAGGCACAAATGAAAAGTCTGCCATGCCTTTCAGCTGCCCAGAAGCAAACAGTATTACCAACTTACTGAGTATCCTTTAATGTATATCCTATATATAATGACTATAATCTTCCCTTCCTTTTTTTATGTAGAAATGGTAGTGTACCATATATACTATTCTATGTCTTGTTAGTCATCTTAGCAATATATCTATTAGAGAAAGTACTTTCATACTCTTTTTAATGACTTTAATATTTCATTGTATGGGTAAACAGATGTTTTAATCCCTTGCTGTTAAGCACAGTTACCTTGTACGTGTGTTTCACAAGTGTAGAGAACAGCTACAGATGTTTCTATAATTCATGTGAATATATGATCTAGTACATCTTCTAGTGGTGACTTTCTAGCCTGACTTCTCTGCTGGGTGTCCCACAGGTACCTCTGTGTCACTCACCCAGGTCGAGCTCATGATCCTAACACCTGCCCTCCCTCTACACAAACCAGGACTTCTTCCTTGTCCCCAGTCTCCACTAGTGTCACTGTTATCTTTGGTTAGCACAGACACTAGTTGTCTTTGACACTTCCCTCTCCCTAACCCTCCTAGGCTGTCACCAAGACTGCCAGTTTTACTTCCTAAATTTCTCTCAAATCGGGCAGCTTTTCTTCTCATCCACCTCCATAGCCCAAGATGCTTAAACTCTCTCCTTGGTAACCTTAAGAGCCTCCTAGCTCTTTTACACTTCTGCTGTTTCCTCCCTCCAATCTGTTTTTCACACAGAAGTATCTTAAAATCACAAAAGCAATCATATCACTTCCATGCTGAAAACCTTCCAGCAACTTCCACTGGCTCTTAGGATCAATGTCAAAGGGATAATTAGACCCCTAAAGCCCCTCATGGACTGAACCCTGCAGCCTCGCCAGTCCTGTTTTCATTGTCTGAAGTTCAACCACAGGAACCAAACTAGCCATGCTTCCTTCTGCCACAGTGTCTTCAGTTGCTGTTCCTCTGTCTAGAAAGCTTTTCTCTTTTTACCATCCCTCCCTAGCTATTGTTGACTCATCTTTCAGTTCTCAAGCTTCACTCTTGAAACTTTCACTGTCTCCTCAGATAAGAATGGGTCCCCAGATAAAGCTCATGGCACCATTTTTTCTTCATTGTACTTATTAGAGTTGTAGTTGTCGTTTGTCTGTGATCATCAGATTGATGTTTCTTTCCTCCACTAGCCTGTAAGCTGTATGAGGGCAGGAGCTTAGTCTCTTTTGTTTACCACTATGCCCTAATTCTTATCTTAGCCTTGCACATGGCATTCAATAGGCGCTCAGTAAATTCTTATTGATAGGGGATGGTTTCAGGCACATATGAAAATACCATATAAACTGTGGAGGATCCTACAATAAAAGATGCTGATTTTTTTAAATCCATGTTTATAAATGAAGTAAAGCTATAGAGGATGACATCCATGTCTGTGACTGATGGGTGACTGAGGCAATGCCTCCCTTAGGCGCCCTAATGACCTTAATCTATATCATTCTTTAGTACATACAGTTCAACAAAGTGTCTGCTTTTGCCAGACCCAGTATGGGGTATAAGGATTGCAGAAATTAATAAGATTTAGACCCCATCCTCAAACACCTCACAGTGTTGTTGTTTTTTTTAATCAAAGATCACTTTAAAGCTCTCTCATGTGGATTTGTTTGTTTGTCTGTTTGTTTGTTTCAGGTAGTCCCTGGCATTTTAGAAAGCCTTATACAAATTGAATTTGGAGAGCAATACTTTCTTTTGACTCCTGGGGAGGAAAATTTTTCCCCATGCTTGCTTCTAATGAATTTTGCCACTTTTGAAAGACTTTTTTATAAATATCCCTGCTGAAAGGGAGAAAGATACACTAAAAGAATATAAGCCAAGTGAAGCTTGTTTCATATTCTCTTTTGTTGAATCGAAACTTGTATATTGTCCACTCATCAGGAGCTGTCTTTTTGCCTGTCCTTTTCCCCCAGGAAACCTGTAGGAAGTGTCAGGGACTCTGGAAAGAGCACAATGGCCTCACCTGTGAAGAGCTGGCTGAAAAAGATGACATCAAGTACCGAACATCTATGTGAGTTGCTTTCTCAACTTCCAAGTTGGCCCTGCCTTTCTGGTAGAAGGGACACTGTGTATTGAGGGAAGAACACTCTCTCAAGCCACCCCTGTCTAGAGTGATCTTGGGAGGTGACATAATCGCTGAACCTCTGTTTCCTCATCTCTGCAGCCTCATGGAGCTTTTCTGAAGGCTATATATAACTATACAAGATTCTTGGCACATAAGAGTTCAGTAAATGTTGGTCTTCTTTCTCCTTGTTGTCTAAATAAATAAGCAAGTTAACCCATTCTAATTAGATGAGATTGCACTAGTGTTTCTGTGTTTCCTATAGAATACTGTTGGCCTGAGACATCAAGTAGAATTACCTCCAGAATGAAAAAATTGCTAGTATTTTACAAGTATTAACTTATTTTTTTAGTTAAGGTAAAAGGCTAAGTTGCTATAAAAGATAGGCCCAGAAATACAGTGACTTAGCCAATACCAAAGTCTTTTTCTCTTATGTCATAGTCCAGCCTTGCCAGGCTAACAAGACAGATCAGTCCCATGGGGTGATTCAGAGATCTGGGTTCCTTTATCGTACTGCATCACGATTCCCTAAGGCGTTGTCCTCATCTGCATGATTGTGACTGGGTCACAGCCACATTTACACTCCAGCCCATAGGAAAGGAGAAAAGAAGAGACAACTTGCCTGGGCAGGTAGCTTTTCTTTAAGTTGTAAATGATGCAGAAATTATATACATCACTATTGCTCATTCACCTTTGGTCTAGACTGAGTCACTTGGCCACACCTAGCTCCAAGGAAGGTACCAAATATAGTCTCTAGCTGGGTGACTTTGTGCCCAGCTTAAATTTGAAAGGTAAAAAGTAAGAATACACTGTATTTGAAATTACTTCAAAAGTAAACTATGTAAGCACATTTTAAAAAAAAGGTAAGGAGAGAATTCTGTTTCTAAGGAAAAAAAGAAAACGAAGTGGAATAGCTATTTGGGAGTCAACTGTAAATGAGGCAGCTGAGAGAGAGCCCAAGTAACTTGCCCATGTTCACACAGGTAGTAAGTGGCATAGTGGGGATGACCTAGGGAGATGGCTTCCTGACTGCGGTCTTCACATGTCTGCAGTAGGCAGAACAGTGGCACCCACAGACGTCCACATCCTAATTCCTAGGACCTGTCAATGTGTTATATGGCAGAAGGGATTTGGCAGAAGTGACTAAGGTTATGGACCTTGAGCTGGACAGAATAGCCTGGGTTATTCAAGTGGGTTCAATCTCATCACATGAGTCCTTAAAAGGGAAGAACCTTTCCCAGTTATGGTCAGATAGAGATGCAATTATGGACGAAGAGTCAGAGAGATGTCAAAAGGACTCAACATCCCATTGCTGGCTTTGAAGATGGAGGAAAGGACTCATGAGCCATGAAATGCAGCAGTTTCTAGAAGCTCTAGGAACATCCCTTACCTTACAGCTAGCAAGAAAAGGGGCCCTTCCATCCTACAACTGCGTGGAACGGAATTCTGTTGACAACCCAAATTAGCAAGAAACAATTCCTCCTCTAGAGCCTTTAGCAAGCGACACAGCCTGCCAACACCTGGATTGTAGTCCATTAAGACCAGGGTTGGACTTACGACTAACTGAACTATAAAATAAATTACATTGTTTAATCCACTAAATTTGTGGTAATTTATTACGGCAGCAGTACAGGTTTTGGCACCAAATGTGGAGTGCTAGCAGCCATAACAAATACCTGAAAATGTGAAAGTGGCTTTGGAATTGTGCAGTGGGCAGAAGCTAGGCAAATTTTGAGGAACGTGATAGAAAAAGCCTGAGATTGCCTTGAACAGACTGCATTGAAATATGAACATTAAGGGAAGCGGATTTGGCTCAACTGACAGAGTATCCGCTTACCACATGGGAGGTCCAGGGTTCAAACCCCAGGCCTCCTGACTTGTGTGGTGAGCTGGCCCACGCGCAGCGCTGATGCACACAAGGAGTGCCCTGCCACACTCCTTGTGGGGTGTCCCACATAGGGGAGCCCCATGGACAACGAGTGCACCCCATATGGAGAGCCACCCCGTGCAAAAAATGTGCAGCCTGCCCAGGAGTGGCGCCACACACTCGGAGAGCTGACGCAGCAAGATGACACAACAAAGAGATTCCTGATGCCGCTGACAAGAATACAAGCAGACACAGAAGAACACAAGCGAATAGATGCAGAGAGCAGACAACTGGGAGAGGGGGAAAAGGGAGAGAAATAAATAATCTTTAAAAAAAAAACAACTCTGCCATTTAAGACATTCTGTGTTCATGACTAGGACACTTAATATTGTGAAGATGTCATTACTGCCTAAAGTGATTTACAGATTCAGTGAAATCCCTTTCAAAATCCCAGCATTCTTTTTTGAAGAAATGAAAAAGCCAGTCTTCAAATTCCTATGGATTTAGAGACTGAAAGCTTTCCTGTTGAGATTGGGAACAAAGACAAGGATGCCCCTTGTCAGCACTGGTGTTCAGTATTGTGCTAGATGTTCTAGATAGAGTATTCAGGCAAGAAAAAAGAAATAAAATGTGTCCAAATCAGAAAGAAAGAAGTAAGACTAACTTCGCAGATGATATGATCATATACCTAGAAAGTCCCGAAAAATCTACAACAAAGCTACTAGAGCAGTTCAGCAGAGTGGCAGGATACAAGAATTAATATGCAAAAATCAGTAGTGTTGCTGTACACTAATAATGAGCAATCTGAGGAGGAACTTGGAAAAAAATCCATTTATGGTAGCAACTAAAAGAATCAAATTTTTAGAAATAAACTTAACCAAGGATATAAAGCATTTTGTGTTCATGGATTGGAAGACTAAATATTGTTAAGGTGTCATTTCTACCCAAATTGATACACAGGTTCAATGCAATCCCAATAAAAATTCCAACAACTTTTTTTAAAGAAATGGAAAACACAATTATCATATTTATTTGGAGATGAGAAAGGGGCCCAAAATTGCTTTTCAAAAACATCTTAAAAAGGAAAAACATTTTATGTGATCTATGTATCTTTAAAAAAAAAAAAAAAGGATAATTTTTAAAAAGGGGGGAAAAAGGAAGAACAAAGTTGGAGAATTCTCATCTCCAGAAGTTAAATCATATTACCTAACTATGGTAAAACAACGTGGTACTGGCATAAAGATAGACATATAGACCAGCGGAACCAAATTAATGGTTCAGAAACACTAACCTTCACATCTGTGGTCAAGTGATTTTTGACAAGGCTGCTAAACCCACCCAGCTGGAGCAGAACAATCCATACAACTAATGGTGCTGAGAGAACAGGATATCCATAGCCAAAAGAAAGAAAGAGGACTGCTGTCTCACACTTTGTACAAAAATTAACTCAAAATGGATCAAAGACCTAAATATAAAAGCTAGAACGATAAAACTCCTAGAAGAAAATGTAGGGAAACATCTTCAAGACCTGGTGGTAGGTGGTGGTTTCTTAAATCTTTCACTGAAAACACAAGCAACAAAAGAAAAAAATAGGTAAATGGGACATCCTCAAACTTAAACACTTTTGTGATTCAATGGACTTTGTTAAGAAGGTGAAAAGTAGTCAGCTCAGCAGGAGAAAATATTTGGAAACCACCTAGCCTATAAGGTTTGATTTCCATGCTCTATAGAGAGACCATACAACCCAACAATAAAAGAGCAAGCAGTCCAATTTTTAAATGGGCAAAAGACTTAAATAGACAATTCTCTAAAGAGGAAATACTAATGGCAAAAAAACACATGTTCACCTTCTAAGTTGGCCCTCCCTTTTTGATAGAGGGGACACTATTGTGAAAAGAACAGTCTTGCCTACAATCCCCTGTTCTCTTGTCCCATGGCAGCAGTGGGAACAGTAACCATGTTTCTGATGCAACTTGCTAGTGTCGGGCTAGTACAGATCTTGTTCACAAAAAGTTGTGTGATTTTGACATCTGGCAGTACCCTGAGGGACCAGCACAGAGGCTGACATTTGTTTCACTGCCTTGTTCCTAGCCTAAATTTGAAAGGTAAGGAGCAGCTTTCCAGGTAGCATCCTTTGGAAGCATTTAAAGATGTATGCTACCTGTAGTTCCTTGAGCCAAGAGACAACCAAAAACAAAAAACAAAAAAACAGACCCAAAAGCCTGAGTTAGAAGAGGCTGAGGAGGAAGATTTTTCCAGGAATAAGGGATTTGAAGGAGTACTGCATACACTGGCAAATCCAGAGTGCAACAGAGATGTCCAGGACCAGATGTGTGCTCAAAAAAGAACTAAGTGAACAACAAACTCAACACCTCTGACTGATCTGTGGGCTCTGTGCAAGCAGGAGTTGAAGGTTACAGTAGTTGTAGGCAACCTAGGTTAGTGTTGAAGGAAAACCAAGAGTTTTTTGTTTGTTTTTGTTTTTGGCTCCAGACATTTAAGGAAATCTCTTTCAGGTCATTGACCACACCTGACATGGAATACAGTCTTTGCAAAACTAGTTAGACACTAAACAAATGAATATCTAGAGTCCTCAACAATCAACAGCAGGCATCCCCAGGAAGGGGGCAGAATCTGATTTCCAGAGTTATCAAATCATAATATTTTAAATGTCCAGTTTTCAACAAAAAGTTACAAGGCATACAAAGAAATAGTAAGGTAAACTCAGAGAACCACACCAAACCACATTATTTTTTTTTTTTTTAAGATTTATTTATTTCTCTCCCCTCCCCACCACCCCGGTTGTCTGTTCTCTGTGTCTCTTTGCTGCATCTTGTTTCTGTGTCCGCTTCTGTTGTTGTCAGCAGCACAGGAATCTGTGTCTCTTTTTGTTGCATCATCTTGTTGTGTCAGCTCTCCGTGTGGGCGGCACCATTCCTGGGCAGGCTGCACTTTTCTTTAGCACTGGGCGGCTCTCCTTACGGGGCACATTCCTTGCGCATGGGCTCCCCTACGTGGGGGACACCCCTGCGTGGCAGGACACTCCTTGCATGCATCAGCACTGCGCATGGGCCAGCTCCACACGGGTCAAGGAGGCCCAGGGTTTGAACCTCGGACCTCCCATGTGGTAGACAGATGCCCTAACCACTGGGCCAAGTCCATTTCCCCCAAACCACATTATAATCAAGCTTTTCAAAGTCACAGATGAAGAGAGAATCTTGAGAAGTTGATGTGGCTCTTGGGAAGCAGCTGTGGCTCAAGTGATTGGGCTCCCGACTACCATATGGGAGGACCAGGGTTCAATTCTTGGGGCCTCCTGGTGAAGGCATACTGGCCCACATGGTGAGCTGGCCCAAGCGGAGAGCTGGCTCAGCAAGATGATGCATCAGAAAGAGACAGTGGAGAGACAGTAAGATGCAGCAGACCTGGGAGCTGAGGTGGCACATGAGATTGAGCACCTCTCTCCCCACTCCAGAAGGTCCTAGGACTAGTTCCCAGTGTGGCCTAAAGAGAAAACAAGCAGACACAGAAGAATGCACGGGTGGGGGTGGGGGTAAATAAATCTTTTTTAGAAAGAGAGAATCTTGAAAGCAGCAAGCAACAACTTGTGAGGTACAGGGAATCCTCATTGAGAGTAATAGTTTCTCATCAGAAACCTTGGAGTCCAGAAGTGAGTAGGATGTCATATTTAAAGGGTTGAAAGAAAAACCCTGTCAACCAAGTGTTCTATATCCAGCAAAACTATCCACCAAGAATGAAGGAGAAATTAAGACATTCCCAAATAAATAAAAAGCTGGGTGAGTCCCATCACTGGTAAATTTGCCCTATAAAATGTGTTAGCAAGAGTCCTTCAGGTTGAGATGGTAATAATATATCAGACAGTAATTCAAAACCATATGAAGAAATAATTTCAGTAAAGTAGCTACCTAGGTAAATATAAAACCCAGTATTGGGAAGTGGACTTGGCTCAACGGGTAGAGTGGCCCCTTCCATATGGGAAGTCCACAGTTCAAACTCAGGGCCTCCTTGACCCATGTGGAGCTGGCCCATGCACAAGGAGTCCGCCCCAAAAGAAGAGCCGCCCAGCGCGAAAGACAGTTCAGCCTGCCCAGGAGTGGTGGCCACACACACAGAGAACTGACAACAAGGTGACGCAACAAAAAGAGACACAGATTCCCGGTGCTGCTGATAAGCATATAAGCGGACACAGAAGGACACACAGCAATTGGATACGGAGAACAGACAGCTGGGGCGGGGGCAGGGAAGGGGAAAGAAATAAATAAAAATAGCTCTTAAAAAAAAAACAGTATTGTAGTTTTGGTTTGAAACTCTTTTGTTTCTTAATGACTTGAAAGACAACTGCATAAAACAATTTTGAATCTGTTAATGGGCACAAAATGTATAAAGATGTAGAACTGTTACAACTCAACAGAAAAAGATAACCAGCCCAAATTAAAAATGGGCAGTGAAATGAAGAAAAGAAAAAAAGGCCAATGGACTTGAATAGATATTTCTTCGGAGATACAAATAGGCAATAAACACATGAAAAGATGCTCAACGTTGTTAGCCATCAGTGAAATGCGAATCACAAACCATAGTGAAATACCACTGCACACCCGTTAAGGTGACTATTTATTTTTAAAAACAGGAAATAACAAGTGTTGATGAATATATGGATAAATTGGAACTCTGAAACATTGCTGATGGGAATGTAAAATGGTTTTAGCAGCTGTGAAAAATAGTTTGGTGATTCCTCAAAATGTACATATGAAATTACCATATGACCCAGTAAATCCACTCCTAGGTGTGTACCCAGAAGGACTGAAAACAGGTACTCAAATACTTGTACATGAATATCCATAGCAGCATTATTCACGATAAGTCAGTAGGCAACTCAAGTGTCCATCAGCTGATGAATAGGTAAACAAAATGTGATACATACATACAATGGAATATTATTCGGCCATAAAAAGGAATAAAGTTCTGATACATGCTACAACACAGATTAAGTTTAGAAACATACTAAATGAAAGAAGCCAGATACAAAAGGACACGGTGTATGGCTCTATTTATAGGAAACTTAGTATTTATATGAAATCTCTAGACTAGCCAAATCCATAGCAACATGAAAGCAGATTAAAGGTTTCCAGAGGGTGGGGAATAAATGCTTAGTGTAGGTGTGGGGTTTCTTTTTAGAGTGATGAAAGTGTTCTGGAACTGGATAGTCTTGATGGTTGCATAACATTGTGAACACACTAAATGCCACTGAATTGTACACTTTAAAATGGTTTGAAGTGGTAAATGTATATTTACATATTACCATATTAAAGTTCCCAACGTACTTGGATAGTTGTGAGAACAAATAATCACAAAATCTCAGGAACTAGGTTAGTTATGTCGAGAACAGCAAACCTTCCTGTTTGAACACGAGGTCAGCAGACACAGCTGCAGCTCCGGCTTCTCTTCCTGTCCTCCCCCTAGGGACACATCCTGTGGGGTGTAGAGGCCTTCCACAGCCCAGTCAGCCCCTGTGGGGTTTTTTGTTTTCCTGCCTAATTGAAAATCTAGTTCTCAAACTACCCTCCCTTCAAAAAAATCAGCTATGTTTTCTCTCCAGTCCCATTTTGCATTACTGCATAGTAACACGCGTCCCAAATTAGCAATCCTTTTTTGGTACAGGATCAGTCATCTTGAGTTTAGGGTCAGGCTGGCCCTACCTAGTACTGTTGGTATAAATGCCAAACACCTTTTTTCCGGCCGTATTATGTATGCTCTTTCTCTCCAGCACACCCCAACTTCACGTTGGATTCACATTGGTGTCAATGAGCTAGGTGGAACAGGGCACCTAAGTATAACCTGCCTTTTGAGCTTTCTGCAGTGGACTGTTTAATCGTGATTCTTTTCAGCCACTTCCCACATACACTGCAGCCTACGTGGCCTCCCCAGGGAAGAAGTCTGCCAACTCAGCCAAACTACAAACTACAGCTTAAAGCCATGCTTCTGTTGCAAGAGTGCTCTTAGAGAGAAAACCTGTGCTCTACAAAAAATGATTTGTGGTTTGGACACTGTTTTTCAAGTGGGAAAAAACTTTCATGAGAACCTTCTATTTTTTTTGGGGGGGGAGGGTGGGGTGCACTGGTTTATTGGAGCTGGTCCAAGGCGGGGCTCCTAGAAGAAGGTGTTGGGCGTCTTGGTGGTGAAGAGCGGCTTGTGTTGGTGCCACAGGACGTGGTGGGGACAGTGCGAACTTGATCTTGGAGTTGTAGAACTGCTTGATGGACGAACGGTGGCCCTTGCTGGCCGTGATCTCCTCCACCTTCATGACCTGAATGGCACCCTTGCAGTGCTGGCTCCCATGTCATGGTAGCACTGGGTGATGGGTCCAGCTTTGGTCAGGTGCTGGCACTCCCGGTACATGTTGCGCTGCAGGAGTCGTAGTGCAGCCAGATGCCACAGTTCTTCATCCGCAGCAGGGACTTCTTGAACACCTGCCCACAGTACACATTTGCCCCTGAAGACTTCTTCATTTTCTTCAGCTGAGACACGAAGTACCAGAAGCGGGACTTGGCAGCAACATGGTTGGGAGCAAAGATCTGCATGCGGTAAAGAGGCGGTGTGCAGCACTTGGGGGTGGGCAGGCAGTGCCCCACCACCTTGTACTCGTGCAGCATTTCCAAGGCCTTCATGGCGCTGTGTCCAGGCTCGCCGCCACCTGTGAAAGGCCCTTCTGAGTCTTAACATGAAGCATTGAGCAGGATCTTCACAGTCGCTGAGGAACCAAGATGGTGAACATGGAACTATGTTACTGAATTGACAATAAATTTTGCTTTTTTTAAATTTTTTTATTTCTCTTCCCTTTACCCCCCAGTTGTCTGCTCTCTCTGTCCATTCACTGTGTGTTCTTCTGTAACCGCTTCTGTCCTTATTAGCGGCACCAGGAATCTGTGTTTCTTTTTGTTGCATCTTCTTGCTGTGTCAGCTCTCCGTGTCTGCAGTGCCATTCTCGGGCAGGCTGCACTTCCTTTCGCGCTGGGCGGCTCTCTTTACGGGGCGTACTCCTTGCGCGTGGGGCTCCCCTACGCAGAGGACACCACTGCATGACACAGCACTCCTTGCACTCATCAGCACTGTGCATAGGCCAGCTCCACACGGGTCAAGGAGGCCCAGGGTTTGAACCACGGACTTCCCATGTGGTAGGCAGATGCCCTATCCATTGGGCCAAGTCCACTTCCCAAATTTTGCTTTTTTTAAATTTTGCCTCCTTGATGTTTTCCTTTTCAGCAAAATGAGAACTCATTTATTCTTCTGTAACTCAAACGAGTTTAAATTTTTTGCAAGCCGGAGCTCTACCTTCCTTCATTGAGGGCCATTCACAAATTAGACTAAAGTGAATAGCAGCCATTTTTTTAAATTGCATTTTGCTATTTTTAAACACGTTTAAGCTTCTAAGGAACATACTAGAACTCTCTTCTAAATGTCAGTAATTAAAAACACTTGCCTGCCCCTGTACTTACCTGTCTACTATAACTTATAAGAAAAATGGAGAGCAGTAGAAGGAAGAAGGCTGACTTTTCTCTGCCTTAGGGGAGAGTGCAAATCAGAACTCAGCCTCCAAACTATTACAGGCTTCCAGAAGTGAGCAGCTTTTTCTGGTCACTACTATGACTATTAATTGGGAGGCTGAGAAATGCTCAGAGCAGCTTGTCAGAGTCCCAGTTTCAGAGCTGTCCATCCTTTGTATCCTTTCTGCTCTTCCCTGATCTCAGTAGGCAAATCTTTTGACCTATTTTTATCAGTGCCACACTGATCCATGCCAGGTAGGTACAGTAGCACAGCCATTGCCTTGTGCCTTCAAGGGCCTCAGTGGGCAAACAGGCACACAATTACAGGCCAAGGTGGTGAGTGGTGAGTGTTGTTTTAGAGTTAAGAACATAGCACCATGGAGCACTAATTCAGCAGTGCCAGCCCTTCACAAAGAGCAAAGATGTGCCATTTTGACTCTTTAGTCATCTGCCTCTCCATATCAGTTCAAATGCTTCTGGAACAAGTGGCCTCCCTCCAGTCTTCTTTTCAGCCAGTATTGAGTCATACATACCCATCCCCTAGCTGCAAGGAAGTCTGGGAATATGAGATTCTGACCTTTTCAACCTCTGTCTTAGGAGGTGGGCTCTACCAGTGACAAGAAAGCATGGGCTGGCTATCGGTTCATCCCCTTCTTTGTCTGCCCCACCCCCATGCCAAGTATTCAGAAATCTGGGTGAATAGCTGTAAGGCTTAAGCTTAATGATTCTCAGTTACCCAGCTTTGTATGTATAACACATTACTTAGGAAGACCCTGTTTGTTTTGTTTTGTTTTATTTTCTCTCTCAACTTTAAGCCTAAAGAGACTCCTGTAACAAATACAGCAATTATTTTCTAAATGTTAAATGTTAATCCTCAAAACAGTATGAGCTCTTCCAAACATATGGCCTAGCAATACCACTTCAGGTATACCCAGAAAAATTGAGAGCAGGGGCTAGAACAGATATTTGCACCCCAGTGTTTATAGCAGCATTATTCATAATAGCAAAAAGGTGGAAGCAACCCAAGTGTCCTTCAGTGGAAGAATGGATAAACAAAATCTGGCATATACACATAGTGGATTGTTAGTCCACCTTAAAAAGTGATGAAGTGGGGAAGCAGATTTGGCTCAAGCAGTTGGGCACCCCCCCTACCACATGTGGGGGGGGGGGGTTCCTTGGTTTGGATCTAAGTGCCTCCTAAAGAAGATGAGCAAACAGCACACAACGGACAGACACAGAGAGCAGACAGCAAGCGCAAAACGATGGGGGGAGAAATAAAATCTTTAAAAAAAAAAAAGAAGTGCTAATTCATGCTATAACATAGGTGAACTTTGACATCATGTTGAGTGAAATAAGACACAAAAGGACCAGTGTATGAATTCACTTACATGAAATAGCTAGAATATGCAAACTCGTGAAGACAAAGTAGACTATAAGATGCAGGGGGATGCGGAGAATTGAGTTAATGCCTAATGGGGGTACTGTTTAGAGTGATGAGTGATGAGAAGTTCTGGTAACAGCTGGTATTGAGGGTAGCACAACGTTTTGAATGTAATTAATCCCACTGAATGGTATGCTTGGGAGTGGTTGCAATGGAAAAGTTTATGTTGTATGTATGTTTCTATAATTTAAAAAAAGCAAAACAGCTGCTGAAAGACACTGACACTTAAGTGCAATATATGATCCTGGGTTGGATCTAATAATGGAGGAGAAAGGGCCCAAAGGGTCATTATTAGGGTATATGAAAAAATTTAAATATAGACTGTAATAAGCTTTATGTCAATGTTAAATTTCTTTTCAATGATAACTGTACTTAAGGTGGTTATATATGTGAATATCCCTGTTCTTAGGAAATGTGTTTGAAAGTGCTATATGTTCAAGAAACATGATATATGCAACTCACTCTCAAATGTTCAGAAGGAAGGAAGGTAGACAGACAGGCAGATAGGATTAAAGGAAGGAAAGAATAAATGGTAAATGTGACAAAATGTTAAAATTGGTGGGTCTGGGAAATGGGGAGGTTGTATATTGGAGTTCTTGCTATCGATTTTGTATTATTTTTGCAACTGTCCTGTAAGTTTAAAATTATTTTAAAATTAAAAGTTTAAGGAGGAAAAAAAGCACTATGAGAAAGTCGGGTTTTCCCAATTTATAAATGAGGAAACTGAGTCTCCAAGCAGTTGGGTGATTTACCCATCGCAGTCAAGTGAGTCAGCTTTGGACTCAGTTCTCAGACTCTAGAAAACAGGCCCTTTTCACTATTTGAATGTCACCCAAGGGGCTAGGCAGTCATTATATGTGGAAAGAAATGAATACTTAATAATGTTTCTTTCCTCTTCATCTTCCTTGCCATCTCCAATCATGTTTCCTTTTTTCAGTGAAGAAAAAATGACTGCTGCCCGCATTAGGAAATGCCACAAGTGTGGGACTGGCCTCATCAAATCTGAAGGCTGCAATCGCATGTCTTGTCGCTGTGGCGCCCAAATGTGCTACCTCTGTCGAGTATCTATCAATGGCTATGACCACTTCTGCCAGCATCCTCGATCACCCGGAGCCCCTTGCCAGGAGTGTTCAAGATGCTCCCTCTGGACCGACCCTACTGTAAGTGAATGCACAGCTGCCCATTGCTTTTGTAAGGGGTAATAATATAATGAAAAAAGATTTTACATACATAAGAAATTTTGACTCATGAAAAGACAGGAAATTACATAGCAGAAATGGAGAAAGAAATCAGAAAGCAGCATACTCATACAGTTTTATGGACAAATTCTTTCAACCCTTTAGTAAATAAAAATGTTCTATACCATTTCAAGCTTTTAAAAAATAATATAAAAAGGACACTCTCTTAATGCGATTTTTTTAAATCGCAGTATTTCAAAACAGTTGTTAGGAAAACACACATTTTCAGCAAAGTAAACTATAAGACTGTCACCACTATTTTGATCTGCAGCATCTAGTCATATTAGGTAAGAGGATAAAATAAGGGGTGTCAATACCGGAGAAGGTAATAGCTGATGTTTATTGGATACCCACTATGTGTCAGACATTGTTCTAAACACTTTGCTGTGTAAAGAAGAAAGGCAAATTTACCATTTTAAACCTGAAAATCTGAAAAAATAATCACCTAGAAAGCTATTAGAAGCAGTAGAGAAGTAGCTAGATAAAAAATAAATGTAGAGTACCATTCACAATAGAAATACAAATAATAAAGTACCCTAAAAATGAACTTTGACAGAGTCTACAAAGATGTATGAAGAAAACTATAAAACTTATTGAAAACATGGCCTTGAACATGGATCATATTAAGACCTATGATCTGTTCTTAGATAACTTTTAATATTAGAAAGGTATCAATTCTCCTGAAATAATCTCTCAGTTTTGAGGTGGTCTGGAAGGGTAAATGGTATGTGAGAAGACTTGTTCTACCAAATAATAAAATATTAGAAAGCAACAGGGGTTAAAACACTGTGTAAACAGGAACTCCAGCTGCTTTTGGTTGGCCCCAGCAAGTAAGAAAGAAAAAGCGGTGCAGTGTAACTTGGAGCAGAGGCAAGGCCTTGGGGCAAGTGAAGATGCCTCGGGTGGAGGAAAACATACCTTGTCCCTGATAGGGGAGACTTGGTACTATGGAGAGGTCACTGTCTCCAAAGTAACCCAGAGATTTAATACAACTGCCTTCTCAATTCAGTAGGACTTTTTTTATTTTTTTATTTTTTAAAGATTTAATTCTTTGTCTCCCCTTTCCCCCATTGTCGCTCTCTATGTCCATTCACTGTGTATTCTTCTGTGACTGCTTGCATTATCCAGCAGCACTAGGAAACTGCATCTCTTTTTGGCTGCGTCATCTTGCTGCGTCAGCTCTCCGTGTATGCGGCGCCACTCCTGGGCAGGTTGTGCTTTATTCACACAGGGCAGCTCTCCTTGTGCATGGAGCCACCCCTACACAGGGGCACCCCTGCATGGCACGGCACTTCTTGCACATGGCAGCACTGCGATGGGCCAGGTCACCACACGGGTCAGGAGGCCCTGGGGATGGAACCCTGGACCCTCCATATGGTAGACAGACACTCTGTCAGTTGAGCCACGTCCACTTCCCAGGACTTTTTTTTTAATGGACAGTATTGCTTCTCTGGATAAGTAAATGTTATGTTTAATCAAAAAGATTTTGAAAATGAGACTAATTTTTACTGTAAAACGACACTAATCAAAACCACATAAGCTAATACAAGTATAGGCAAATAGGGGAGTGGATGTAGCTCAAATGGTTGAGCACCTGCTTCCTGTGTACAAGGTCTGGGTTCAATCTCTGGCAACTCCTGAAAATAAAAAAGAACAGACAAATAAATCATAGTGGCAAAATAGAGACCAGACACAGACCCAGGAGAATTTAATGTATGATAAAAATACTATGTCAAATCCCTGGAGAAATGATAGATTTGCTCATTTGTTCATTCTTAAATATCTAGCATTACCAGGACTGTTCTGAACAGAAAAACCCTTATTCTCATGGAGTTTACAGTTTAATACAGTCTAGCAAAGAATCTTTCATGTAGGTCATACAGTGAAGGAACTAAACCATGATGCAATGGAGAATAACTGAACAGGTGGGGGAGGGGTCTCTTTGAGATAGAGTGATCCGGGAAAGATTTCTGGGAGGCACCATCTGCAGTGGAGAAGATGCTAGATAGGCAGAAACAAACGTGGCCTGTTTGAAGAACAGAAACCAGGCCAGCATGGCTGGAAGATGATGAGCTAGGCGGAGGGAAGTCAGAGAGGTGGCGTGGTTCCAGGTCAGGGTTTCACTCTGAGGGCAGTGGGAAGCCAAGACAGGGCTCTAGGCAGGGGAGTGATGGGACCTGACTCAGTTCTCAGGATCACACTGACTGCCTTGTAGGATGTTCAGTAACTGTTTGGGGGTCAGTCAGCTAACTGTTTGCAAATACTTCAAGAAAACAAAGTAAATGACTTTTACAATCTTAAACAAGGGGAAGGTTCTTCTTAACATTTCATTAAGACCAGACTGAAAATCTTCAGCTCTCTTTGGCAGAAATATACCTTACACAAAGATAAAGGTAAATGAAAAACTGGAGAAAATAGTTGTAGATAAATGTTCCTTAATACGTGAAGGGTAATGTGACTCAATAAGAAATCAGTAAACATAACTGTATTAATAAGGATTGATTTGGCTGTGAATAATTAAAAGCCAGAAATAGCAGTGACTTTAAACAAAATAAAAGTTTATTTCTCCACCATGTATAAGTACAGAGGTGGACTGCCCAGGTATGGGATAGCACGTTGGCCCCAAGGACCCTGTTGTTACCATCTTTCAGCTCTGCTGTCTCTAGGGTAAACCCTGAAATCTCATGGTCATGCTCATAAAAAGAGGTCTGGCTGATATATCCATGTTCCATGCAGCAGAAGGGGTTAGGACAAAGAGCATACCCAGCTGTTTTCTAAGGAATGTTTCCAAAAGCTTCAGAAGTCACTTCTGCTTTAAGCCTGTTAGTCAGGGCTTTATCACGTGGCTTCATTTTGGGTCATCATGGACCCAGAGAAAAATGTCTTTACTCTGGGACATAGAAGGGAAGATGATAAAATGGGGGATCAACTCAGTCTCCTCACTGTAACTGAAAAAGAAGAAAACAAAAATGGACAGGGGAAGTGAAAAAATAAAAGCTCTAAGTAGGCAAAAATGCTTATAAAGAGCTGCTTACTTTTCTACTTAGCAGCATACTGTTGGAGTTGTGTAACAGCCACCCTCTGATAAGCAAATATATGCATATTTAAAAATCAACTATCAGACTGTCAGATATTTTCAAGATTGGCTTTTGCTGTGTTAGTGAGGACATGGGGAAGCATTTTCACACACTGTTGGTGGAGTTTTAAATGGGCTTAGTGGGGAGTTAGGTAGTATAAACCAGAAGTTTGAATGTGCATACCTTTGCCCTAGCTATTCCACTTACTAGAAAAATACCTGTTTTAGTTTCCTTGGTTGCTCACGCTGCCTCTGCTGACTTGTGCAGTACCATCCCAGCTAGCCAGCTGGGGGCCTTAGGAGCTCTGAGAACTTCAGGAGAAAACGAAAACGGGCTCCTTTTCCTTCAGTCTTCCTTGAGCTGCATTTTTTTCTGTAGAATTAAAGAGCAGGGTGGGAGTTAACAGGAGAGAGAGGATGGCTAACAGGCCTATTCTTGGCACTGGTTTTTTTTCTTTTCCTTTCTCTTGTTCCTTCTGCCTCCTCCCCCTTTTTCCCACGCATGGAATTGATTATAGAAGTTTCTAATGTCTTTTGCCTTGTTTGGGTGCTGTAACATGCGGCTGCCTTCTTGTTTTCTTGTTGAATTGTCATCTCGATTGAGAAAGGTTCTGTATTTGCTCAAAATGAAGGTCAGGCAAATACAAATACCTCCAATTTCCTCTGGTAGCCATAACCAGAGGTTTTGTTCCATTTGTCCCATTCCCATCAAAACAGGTTCTCATGTCCAGGATCAACCCGGTTTCCTTTTCTCACCAGGATACCGATTGAATTCCAACCCAGCATCTGTTCCGGCTTCTGGAAACACAGAGCCATTCAGGGTTTCAGTGAGACAAAGCATGCACTGTCACCCGAGCCTGTCCTGTGGCCTAATGAGCCAGAAGGCAAGGAAGAATCCCTCACTTGTCAGCTCGGGAGTTGGCCCTTCATGCTCTGGAGAGAAGTTGCGTTTTCATGCTTAATGCCTGGAGATTGCTCGGGCAACTGAACTAACTCCACGTTAAAGAGCTAAAATTGTCAACAGTAACTTACTTTCTTTGTTAGTTATCAAAAACAAGCCAAAAACATTTGACCACAAGTGTTATCAAACAAGCCGTCTTTGTAGGGGGATGGAAATAGAAATGCAAACAGTCACAGCAAACCATCATTTTCTGATTTAGGAAGCAGAATACAAAGCCAAACCTAGATGCATGAATGAACAAGCATTATTTTGCAACAGGGGAAAAGGTTTTCCTGGGACTTTACTGAATCCAAATACTCTAACTGCTTCTTTATTCACAAGTGTGAAGTGCGGGGTTTAACAAGTTAGCTCTCCGTGAACGGTCAGCATAGTCGATGTGGCAGGCTGCATTCTAGAAGTGTGGCAAAATGCATAGCACCATCAAATACAAAACAAAGTTTGTATCTTGGGTATTGACTGACAAATTACAGAGAATTGTTTTCTGCAACTTCATTTTTTGTATATAAGTTTGAAGCATGTTCAGTTCAAATAAAACCTTAAAACCTTTTTTTTCTTTTAAGGAGGTTCTGGGGATTGAGCCTATGACCTTGAACATGCAAAGCAGGCACTCACCACTGAGCTACACCCACACCACAAAACGCTAAGGCTTTTACAACCAGTTTGCGATTTGGCACCATTTCTGCCTAACCACTTGGTTAGGGACACACTCTTCCCACACCTGCAGTAGGTAGACCCTCGCTAGCATTTCTTGAAGGTAGTATGTGTAAATCTCACAAGTCCCCAAGGCAGGGAACTTACAACTCCCTGGCTCATCTCAGTGTTGCAAGTGAGGAAACCCACAGGCACTGTGGCCAGTGCGCAGTGGCAGCACTCTCCACTCCTGGTCCTGGTCCTTTCCACGTATTAGACCACCATACCAGCATCCCAGTCCTTTCTGCCAGGACAGAGAAGGGATATGATGTTCCAGAAAGCGGGGTGAAGAGCATTTAAGAGAGGGTTGAGCAGGAGATGGCAGAAACCTGCGAGCAGAGGTTCTGCAAACTTAGATTGGTAGCAGTTTTTGGCCTCAATATTTTTTCCTTAACTTTTTAAATTTATTTTTTACAAAGGAAAAAAAGAATAGTATGGGGGATCCCCATGTTGCCCCATCACCCAGCTTCCACGATTAGCAACTCTTGTTGGCCTTAGCATTTTGTTTCTAGTCACTGTTTTCAATACTATTGTTTCTGTTTAATAAAACAGGGAGTATGCATATGATCATTGTACTGTCCTTGAAACTGAACATGGTTTGTTTTCCCCTTGTGGCTACCCAGGACCCCATTTGCAGACTGTCGGCTGTGTCCTTTTTAGTATTAGAGAGCCGAAGAAAGCGAGATTTGGAGAGATCAGGTCGTGTGCCTGGGGTCTTGAGAGCAGATGTCAGGCTCCCTTCACTTTAGGTCCCCAGGCCTTTGTGCGAGATGGCTGCAGATGGGGGGCGGGGGTAGCCTGAGAGGCTGCCACAGGGCCCTGAGCCCAAGGAACAGGGGAAACCCTCGCGACCAACCTCCCCATGGAGAGATTGGCAGTGCTGGGAAGGGGCCTGGCAGCTCCCACCACCTTGACACCATCCCCCACTGGGGTTTGATGTCACTAAGGAGGGTTGCCAAGGACAACAGGCAACAGTGGTCCCTACTCCTCACCAGTCCACACAGAAGGTTCTTGCATGTCTTCAGCAAACTCTAGCAGGTCTGTGGGCTGAGTCCTCGACCCTGACAGAAGTCAAAACATGGCCACATTCCTCCTCGTGGAGGAGGAGCCCTAGACAGAAAGGTATTTGGGTGCTGGACCGCTTTGACCTGGGAAGATTGCTGCAGAAGCTAACCAAACGCTTGTAAATACACTCTCCCTTCCTCCCGGCACGCTGTCCAGCCCCCTGCTGGGCCAGCCCAGCCCCAGCTGCACAGCATATGTCGTTCCAAACTGGGCTGCACTCCCTGCCCAGCCTCCTCCCCCAGTTTCCTGTTGCAGAGGGACACTTGGGGGGTGGGGGTGGGGGTGGCGGGGGTCTGGTGTTGCTCAGGCAATCTGTAGCTGATCTGGGAATAATTTGAAACTAAATCTCCAGCTCTTTTGGAAGCCTTTCATGAAATCATTGCACGTTTATTAAGCACAGCTGTGGCCACACATGATCTGGTTCCCAGCCCCAGCCCAACCCCCAAATCACAGGAGGGACAGCAGCAGTCAATTTGCAATCCCCAGTCACCTTTTTAAGGGAAGAGAAAGTTAAAGAATGACGGCAAATCACCTACCCTTCTCGGGCTCACAGCAGTGGTCTGGACACTGGTGACTAGAAATGTAGACGAAGCTGTGGCAAGAACCTCTTTGTGCCAAATATTCATCTATTTTAGGAACCATCAGCCTATGGCTGGTGGTTAATGTGAATATCTCATTCGTGAAATAATTCTCTTTTTTCCTCTTTTTACCACTCCCATTTTCTTTCCTTTTCTTCTGTCCAAACCTTGGGCAGAAGTACCAAGCTTTAACACTGAGTGACAAGTTCAGGGTTTCTTTTCTTTCCTCTATATTAAAACCTGTCCAGTGAATTCCACCTCACTTCCTCCCACCAACTGCAGCAGTGTTTCTTTCCATCTCCTTGAACCATCTGCTGGGCCTTGCTCCCTGGCCCCTCCACATGAAGCAGGAGTGTCAGAGTTTTCTGTGTCTGGCCCAGCACTTTCCGTATCCTGCTGAGCTCGAAGGAATTCAGTGAAAGGAAATAAAACCTTCACCTGCAACCAGCTCTCTTTATTTAAAGCTCTCTTCCACATCTGCTAGATGGATGGGACTACATCTCGCATTTCTGCTTTGATCCTTGCCCTCAGTTCTTGGGTCTGGGGACCCTGGCCCTGCATGCCCCCAGCTGGATGAGTGAGCATCCCGTGCTGGGCTCCACATGCTCCTTCAGGCCCCAGTCCACTTGGTCCGTGGTGCAGGCGTCCCCTGCCCAGAGCAGCCACGGCAGCAGTGGAAGGCGCTGCTCGTCTCTCCTTCGGCCTGGCGCTTCTTTACACTCCTGAAACTCTACCAGTCTTGGGCCCTCTTATCAGAACCCACCCTTACCAGAAAGGAACCATTCTGTGTGTGTGTGTCTGAAGGTTTTCGTGGAGGTCAGGAGGTGTGAGGGGTGGGGGGCGGGAGGGAACTTAATGCAGGTCTACTTGATCCTCACAAAGCCCATGCTGCAGGCCGGGCACACAGGGCCAGAGGGGGCCTGCCACGCTAAGTGCCCGTTCACTTGGGTCCTTCGGATAGCTGAGCCAGCCTCCTCTGCTCCCACCTTCCCAGCTGGCCAAGACAGGGCATGCAGGGAGCTCAGGGGTTCTGGTTTAGCTTCCAGCCCTGTTGAGAGCAGAGCAGTTGGAAGGGCCCAGTAGCCCACCCGAGGCTCCCCACTGCGGTCGAGAACTACCCAGTCACCCCGGGCCTGAATACCTCCTGCCCTCAGAGCAGGAGCAACCAAGCCACCCTGCTCCAGGTCTCATTGCTCACCACTGGGGATCATCAGCCAGTCCCTACTCTGAGCCTCCCCTTCCTCATGGGAAGCCCTTCGTGCACCTGCTGCAGCAGGGGGAGAGACTTGGAAAGAGGATGTGCGTGAACTGCAGGGGTGTGCAGTTGTAAATGGGTCTGCAGATGTAGCGCATCATCTTCTTGAACATAATCTCCATGGGCTTTGAAAGTAAGTATGTATGGGGAGCAGGTGTAGCTCAGTGCTAAGCGCCTGCTTCTCATGAATAGGTCCCAGGTTCAGTCCCCAGTATCTCCTTAAAAATTGCACGTGCAGATACAAAAACAACCAATGCGAAATGTACCAAAATGTTCCTAGTAAAGCGGCTGTGTCTCAATCAGTTGGGCTCTTGTCTACCATATGGGAGGCCCTGGTTTGCGTCCCGGGGCCTCCACGCCGCAGAGAGCCAACGGCCCGCAAGGGCCATGGAGAACCGACTCAGCAAGGTGATGCAACACAAAGGGAGACAAGCAAAAAACACAGAAGAGCGTGCAGCAAATGGACACAGAGAGCAGACAGCAAGCAAGCTGCAATGGGGGGGGAATAAAAAATAATAATGTTCCCAGTAGTTACTTCCACTGAGGAATCATGGGTGATTTTTTTTATTATTGTTTTATTTAAACTTTTTCTTCCAAAGTTGTTTAAATGGATATATATTTGAATATTAGGAAAGGAAATAATGATATTTTTCAGTGTGAATGAGAACTACAAATGTGATGTTTTGGGTATGGAAAGAAGAGGGCAGAAAGATCAGATCCTCTGGGACCCCTGTGGTAGTCATCTGGGAACTCCTGCAAAAATGTGTCAGGTAAAGAAACCCTGACGCTTGGGTTTCCATCCTCAAGATGGGCCAAAAACCATGGGCTGTGGGAACACTGGTCGGCAGCCATGGGGCCTGAGTGCCCAAGGGAGTCCCTTACCAGGTTTGCTTCAGTGATAGACCCTGGTGCAGAAGCGGGCTTGGGGGCGCCACTGGGCTCTTGCCATTTGCTGTACGAGTGCCTAAAACATCACCTGGGAGGTGGCCTGTGCACTTCTGGGCAGCCCGAGCCCGAGGAAAGAGGAATTAATCCCTAGCTGTTTCCGGGAAGCAGCCCCCTTCTCTGCATTGCTGGCTGTTCGTCTCCTTTTGCTGAGGTGGCATATTGGGTTGTGTTTTGCCTCTTCTCTAAATTCTTGTTTTTAGTGGAGAAAGGAGGGCTTAGATGCGTTGAGTTCTGCCCATCCCAGAAAGAATCCTGTTGCGTCTCACAGGGTAGGATGCACTCCTTTAAGAGCACAGCAGAAACTAAAAACAGTTGTTTCTGACAGAGTGCTGAGGACAGGGTATGCCGAGCTGGGGCAGCCCCGCCCGCTGGCCAGGGTCTGCTCTGCGCTAGTGGTTTGCGTGGTTAAGAGCTGGTGGCTAACGAGCGGTTAAGAGCTCAGGCTTTAGACTGCTCTGCCTGGCTCAGGCCTCACCATGCCTGTTTCCTCACTTGTGAGGTGGGGATTAGTTAATGGTAGCTAACTCCAACAGTTGTTATAAAGGCTAAATAAATACATGTACAGGGCTGAGAACAAGCCCTGGCATGTTGTCACCTCCCAGTGAGTGCGAGCTGTTCTCGTTCTTATCTCTGTGCTTGGCACTTTATAGAAGGGAAATCGCCTGCTCCTTGCGGTCAGCGTGCTTTAGAATTAGAAATAAAGAGGCTCCAGGTTAGGTAGTGGCAGGCAGAGCTGGGACCAAAGCCCAGGTCTGTGGAGCCCCAAGCGCAAGTTCCTCCTGTCACTTGGGCCACCTCTCTTTTGAAGCCACTAACTGCTTTAAGATGAAGCTCAGCAAGCCTGAGTTTCCTGCCCGTGACTCGGCCCCTAGGTAAGGGACCCTGATGCTTGCTGAGAGCTAGACCCAGCCCACTCGCCAGGCCCGCTCGTCATTGTCCTTCCTCGTGGTGGTGGTCCCCCACCTCCCACAGTCTGTGTGTGTCCCAGATTTGCAAAACAGCAAAGCTTTTTACAGATGTCCTTCACCGTGAATCAGGGCATGCAGAACACCTAGAATGTTTCCTGAGGGCACTCCCTCCCCTGCAGGAAGGGCTCCGGAGCCCGCATCTGTCACTCAGGCCAGAACCAAAGCTGTTCTGATGAGGGGCCAGTCTTCCCATTTACTAGTAAAACCAAACCCTGAGCTACCTTCACCTGCACCTGGAGGGATTTAAACTGCTTATGGGAAACTGTGAGGAAGGAACCTTCCTTTCAGAGACTAACAAGTGAGCTGAAAAAGTACTGTCCAGTGTAAAAATTATTGTAGTTCTCAGTTACCAAACGCAGAACTGTGACTCCAGCGTTGAAATCTGAAATGCCTCACCCATTTCTAACTAGAACAGACAGTTTACTTGTGATTTATGGTAAAAATAATTCCTAAGCGTAGTTGAGCACCAACATTTTGTGACTGCATTTAAAATCCAAGGATACTGTCCAACAAGGGAAAGAAAGGACTTCAAGAAAAATGATCTTGGGAAGCGGACTTGGCCCAGTGGTTATGGCGTCCGTCTACCACATGGGAGGTCCGCGGTTCAAACCCCGGGCCTCCTTGACCCGTGTGGAGCTGGCCCATGCGCGGTGCTGATGCGCGCAAGGAGTGCCGTGCCACACAGGGGTGTCCCCCGTGTAGGGGAGCCCCACGCGCAAGGAGTGCGCCCCATAAGGAGAGCCGCCCAGCGCGAAAGAAAGTGCAGCCTGCCCAGGAATGGCGCTGCCCACACTTCCCGTGCTGCTGACGACAACAGACGCAGACAAAGAAACAAGACGCAGCAAATAGACACAGAACAGACAACCGGGGGAGGAGGGGAATTAAATAAATAAATGCATCTTTAAAAAAAAAAAGAAAGAAAAGAAAAGAAAAATGCTCTTGAGTCAATTCTCCAAGTCAGAAGAGCAGTCAGAACAAAGGAAGGAATCTGGAGGGCAGAAACTTCCGGTGACTTTCTTCAAGGTAAAGCACGCGGCCTTGTTTTCTCAGGACACTCCGGCTTCTCCTCCTCCTCCTATACAGGAAGAAAGCTGAAGAGGCAACCTGGGGGTCTGCCCACATAGGGGGCCTTGATTGCCCTATTCTCCAGAAGCCGGCCAGTTTTATCAGAAAGCTAAGCTCATATGTGCAGATACCTCAGGCCCACCTCTGGGGATTTCTTAACTGGATATATTCAGTGACTAACTTCTATCAGGAGCTTTTGATGTGTCACAGGAAACTTGGTATTGAAAAATCAGGCTATGTCCTGCACATACCTGCAGCCGTGCTTTAAGGGGCTGGAATCTCCTCCCAAGGAGAAGGCCTCTCGTCCCTCATACCTCATGTTTCCTGTCAGAAAGATCATGAGCAAGCCTGAGGAGAAGAGGGGGCTAGTCTTTAATGCTAAGAAAGTACCCTTTAAGCCCACATGGAGTTCCAAATGAACCCAGAAATATAAATAGGCCCTGTGAGGGGAGAAACCTGGTCTGCCTTGCTCTTTGCTATGTCTCCAGCAGCCAGCACAGTGCCTCGTGTGTCATGGGCACTCAGGACATTTATCTAATGAAATAATGAGTACTCACCAAAATTGCAAAGCCGGTCAGTGCGGGATGTGCAGCCTTCATTATCTTTTCTGTAGGTTTTCTCCAGAAAGACTGTTTGAATGATCCTGTGGAACCACATAAAGCATTTGTCCTCACTCTACCACCAACTCGCCACAACTTTGAACAGGACCTTTTCTCTTGGACCCCAGTGTCTGAGCTCTAGGAAAGTTGAGATGGATGGTTTCTAAAGTCTCATCAAGTGCTATGGAAGGCCCCAAGTGTTCCTTTAGGGTTTAATAAGCACAGATGGGTGAGATGACTATGATGTACTAATAATTACAACTGGGAGCATATGTGACTCAAGCAGTTGAGCACCTGCTTCCCACATGGGAGGTCCCAGGTTCGGTTCCCAGTGCTTCTTTAAAAAAATAAAACGAAGATACCAACTAAGGGAAGCTAGTGTGGCTCAATGGTTAGTGCCAGCTTCCCACATACCAGGTCCCAGGTTCAATCCCCAGCCCTGATACCTAAAAAAAAAATTACATTTAATAAAGGGTCAAAATCAGGAGACCTGGCTCACTGATACCATAAAGAAGCCACAGGGAAAGCAACTGTGGACTGAAGTAAACTTATTATTCTAGCACTGTCATTGATCTAAAGGCAGTGACCACCAGAGTTCTAAGGGGAGGGAGAGGGAAAATAGGTGTAACGGGGCGACGTTGGGACAATGAAATTGCAAAACCTATAAAATTGTGCAGGGAAAAGTGTAAACTATAATGTAAACTATAGTCCTTGGTTACTACAATGCTTCAGTAAGTTTTCATCAGTTGTAACAAATGTTCCACACTAATGAAAGATGTTAATGTAGGCAAGTGTGGGAGGGGGAGGGGTGGGGTATATGTCTTTGATATAACATTTATATAATCTAAAGCTTCTTTAAAAATAAAAGTATTAAAATTTTAAAAAGCATAGGGACAAAATTAAAAATGAAAATGAATGAATAAAAAGTCAGTGGAGGCAGCGGTCTTGGCCCAGTGGTTAGGGCATCCGTCTACCACATGGAAGGTCCACGTGCAGCTGGCCCATGCTCAGTGCTGATGTGCGCAAGGAGTGCCCTGCCACACAGGGGTGTCCCCCGCGTAGGGGAGCCCCACGTGCAAGGAGTGCTCCCCATAAGGAGAGCCACCCAGCGCGAAAGAAAGTGCAGCCTGCCCAAGAGTGGAGCTGCACATGCAGAGAGCTGACACAACAAGATGACGCAACAAAAAGAAACACAGATTCCCGTGCCACTGACAACAACAGAAGTGGGCAAAAAAGAACACACAGCCAATAGACACAGAGAACAGACAACCGGGGTGGTGGGGGGAGAGAGAAATAAATAAATCTTTAAAAAAGAAATCAATGGAAAGAAATGTGGGGGGTTTTCCCCAATCTGTACCACTTCTGCTTAGAACTTTCCATCTTCCTAAAATCTTAATCGCTGCCTCCCAGCACCTAGTGCTCACTTTGTGCTGAGTTCTTCATGTACTGCACCATATTTGGGCCTCACAGCATCCGCCTGTGCCCGTGACAGATGTGGTGATGAGACTCAGGCATGTTCAGGGCTTGCCCCAGGTGACTGAGCTAAGGAGTGGAGAGCCACTACCCTCTTCCTGCTTTCCAGTTTTCTTGATCACTTTCCTGTTCTTTGTTCCCTTTTGTTTCCCTCAGTCTTTTTCCTAGGCCTGCCCCAGAACCAAAATTGAGAGGTTTGCCAGCTCCTAATCCAGGTGGTTTAGTAGAATTAATCTAGATGTTCACATGGAGAACTTCAAGCTGTGTCCACCAAACCTTGTTTGTGTTGATTTGCCTAATGATTAGTTTTGGACCATGTCTTGGTTTTTCCAGAGGTTTTGTCTGCATTATATGAGGTGGGCAAGATCTGCCCCCCGCCCCCCAGGATTCCTCCCATATTTATGAATCTCTGATATGCATGGGCATTTTGCAGCTTGTCAGATGCATGATGGGAGCTTAGCTTTGTCACTCTCAGCTCGGAGCCCTCCCCTTCAACCTGCCTTGTTCAGCACACCAGCTGGGGTTCCTTTTGCTGAGAAAGACTTGGGTAGGTGATAAGAGTTTCCAAATGTCAGAAGGGGAGAGAGGAGATGGTCTCAAAGGACCATCTCATCCCGACTCCTCCTCAGGCATCTGAGGCCTGGAGCACATGAGTGGAGCAGGGTCTCCCGCTGTTGCCACTGGAACCCATGGTCTCTGTCCTGAAATCGTCTTACCTACCAAACAAAGGGAATATGTTGCATAAAAATTTATTCATTCCATCTGTATGAGGTTTTGTTTCATTGCTGATCAAGAGTTTAGCCAATAAACTCAGAACTGGGTCTAGCCCATGAAAGCATTCAGCACATGTGTGGAACAAAATCTATGACTCGAGAATCATTGAAGGTTCTCAGCTGTGCAGTAAAGCCACTGCTTGCTGCCTTGGCTGTGACATTGACCTGCTAAGTAATGTGCCAGCTGTCCCTTGATCAGTCCCCTTGTGGAGGCCACCACTCTTTCCTCTGGTCCGAGGATTTCCAAGGGGTATTTCTAGCTTGTGTTCCCCCAATCCCCACCCACCCCACCCCTATATGGCCCTCCCCTCACCTCTCAGAAGTTCCAGGGATGTCACCAGGCAGGCAGCTTCAGATCAGCATGAGAGATCCAGAATTATCCCCAGTATATTTATTGCAGCCTGAGGCAAAGAAACCTGACCATCTGGTGAGGCTCTGAGGCCTTGGCTGGGAAAGAAGTGCTTCTGTTGGGTTGCTTGCAATACTGAAACTGGCTGCTACACTCCTCCGCCCACATTGGGAACCACTGCCCTTGCCCATACTTCTTCCCAGCTTGACTGCTCCTAATTCCTAGAGAAGCAACTGGAAGCCCCAGGAAGCAGAGCACACCTTCCTGCAGTTGAATTTTGTTGCTGCACTCTGGCATTCTGCACCCTCCCTGAGCGGACCCCTCCCACGGCTGGTTGGAGTCCTGTAGTGCTCAGCCCCGTACAAGGTGCTTCAGGACTGGGGGAGGTTGCCAGGGGCAGCCCCAGCGCCAGCAGCAAAGAGGCACACAGTCCTTCCTTTCCTGTTCCCCCCAGTGCATGTTCCTCAGCCCCAGGGGAACCTGGGAAGCCTTTTTCTAGGGCCATTGAGCAGTGTCTTAGACTCCAGGACCATTTAAACGAAGCAAGCATGCCTAGGGCTGGTGTTTCCTGGGAAGGCAGCCCAGGCCTCCCCACACAGTGCCCAGCACACCCCACTTGCCCAGTGCAGCCCCAGAGCGCCTCTGGCTGCACACAGCGACCCATGCTCCAGCTCCGCCTGGCTCAGGGCTCTGCACAGAAGGGCTGTGGGCCCAGAGACAGTGGTCTCCAGGTCTGAAACTTCTCAGGCCTGGCCCATCCCACACCCCTTCACAAGCCCTCCTCTAAGCTACCAACAGTTCTTACTCTGCCTGCTGACAGCTCGGTGATCCAAGCAGGCAGAACTCTTGCCGCCGCTGTCCCCGCCTTTCAGACAGGCTGCCTCAGGGAAGCACCAGTCCGGTGACGCAGGAAGATGATGTGTGAGGAAGTGGGAATGAGCGGCATGTGGGCCAGGACCCCTCTGCTCATCAGCAGGTGCCAGGTGTGGTCCACAGCCGGGCCTCTGAAGCACGCTGCGCCCTCACACCAGCTGAATCCTGTGGAAAACGAGCTCACCCATCTTGTTGTTTTTATTTTAGGAAGATGATGAGAAGCTAATAGAGGAAATCCAGAAGGAGGCTGAAAAGGAACAGAAGAGGAAGAACGGAGGCAAGTCCTTCCCCCCAGGGACGTCCCCACAGCCTGGGCACCACACTAGGTGCTCCCCACCCCTCCTCCCCCGCTGGGGCCTGCAGGGGCCACGTGTGAGCCACGGAGAAGGGAGGAGAGCACCAAGGGACACTGAGTGCCGGTTGCTGTCCTCCCTGGGATCCTGGCACAGGCCAGAGTGCATCCCTTGGGAAACAGCCACCCAAGCCTGGGATGGTTTTGGTACCTCCTTCGTGGTGGGGAGGGCGGTGGGAGTGGTCCTGGGGTGAGTTGGGGCTTAGGAAATAATGGAAGCCAAACCTGACTGAAAGCAAATGTTAGCCCAGCCTGATCTATTGCGGTTCAAAGAGGAATTAAATGGGTCCAGGCTTTAGCTGTAATGGAAAGTGTCACAGACAGAGCCAACTCCACCTGGTCTTCTCTACTAAATCCCGTCTTCTTTGCAGAGAACACCTTCAAACGCATTGGGCCCCCCATGGAGAAACCTCCGGAAAAAGTCCAGAGGATCGAAGTCCTCGCAAGGCCCGTTCCCCAGAACCTGCACCAGCCACCAATCCCCCCCTACGCCTTTGTGCACCCACCCTTCCCCCTGCCACCCGTGAGGCCCATGTTCAACAACTTCCCCATCAACATGGGCCCCATCCCTGCACCCTACGTGCCCCCCCTGCCCAACATGCGCGTCAACTACGAATTCGCCGCCATCAACGTCCCTCTGGAGCACAACCTGCCCATGCACTTCGGGCCCCAGCCACGGCACCGGTTCTAAGGGCACCGCCCTCCCCCCTGCTTTCCTAGAGCCACGCAGGAGGAATGATTGGTTCCCGGCCAGGTCAGAGCATCCCTGGGCCTTCGCTGGGCCAGGCGGAGGTGGACAGATGCAGCAACTTACTTGAACCTTCCCTCCCGCCCAGGGCCAAAGGACTACGATGCCTGGAAGGACGGGCCAGTGCTCCTCTTGGGATGGCCCCGGCTCTGTGACGCCGCAGTGGGTGGAAGGCGGGTGGTGCGTTGGGTGCTGCCTGGCCATGGGATGAGGGGCTTGGTGTTTGGGCAGGTTCTGCTGGCCATGAGGAGACAGGGACAGAGGGTTTGCCTCCATCCCGTCCCCAAAAGACAGCAGGAAAGGCACCGCCGGGAGACGCCTTTCTGGATTCTAAACCGCACAGGCCTTCACGCAGCAGTCTAGTCCACAATAAAGATGGTTCCAAGAGCAGCGTTTGCAGAGAGGTGAGAGATGTGAACCCTTGTCCTGAGGTCGGGTTCTTCTTCCTGTCACTCACTCCCTTACCAAGGCTGGCTGGAAAGTGAGCAGTGGCTGTCTGTTCCCGGCCTGGGGCAGTGCGTGTGGTTCCAGGACTCGGGGTCCTGCTCTTCTCGGTCAAGGCTCCTTGGGGAGCCTTGAGGCAGAGAGCTGTGCCCTGGATGGGGCTCTCCCTGCCCGCACACTGGAGGCCAGAGGCTGCCGCTCCCGTCCCCCACAAAGGCTTAGCTGGTCAAGAGGTAGCAGAGCAGTGTCCGCAGGCCATGTCTCCTCAGGTGGCATTGCCGTCCTCTTGGACTGTCACCAAGGCCAGAACCCTAGGGGCCTTGGTGGGAAAGGTCCTCTCCTCTTCCCTTCTTGATTCATTCAAATCAGACCGCAGCCGAGAACCATCTCATGGTACAGTTTTGTTTTGTAGCTTATCTAAAGAAACTTAAGCTCCTGTTGACTCACCCTGTTTTCACAGCCTACTGGTGTCTCATCTTCTGTCTCTGGAAAATCAGTCTGTGAGATCTGTTGCCCGCACCAGGCCCCTGATAAGGGCTGGGTGGTCCTGAAACTGGTCGCAGGGTCCCTCTGAGATAGCTGTGACTGCAGGCGTCCGGGTGGGGCTGGACCACCTGTGCATCCTGGTGGCTTCCCAGGCAGCCTGGTGGCTGTTCCTCTGGCCATACTGAGGGGGGCACCCTTCCTCATCATCCAAGGATGAAGTCCTGGGCGACCTCCTGGGTGGGAGGGGGCTGCCCCTTTTCCAAGGTCCCAGAGCACCAGCTCTGTAGCAACTTGCTGAGCCCTTCCCGTGGGGCCTCGGCCCTGGTCTGGAGCTGCCCTCTCCCCCAGACGCCCCTTCGTGATACGCCAGGTTCCAGCCCACTCGAGAGCAGAGGCCAGAAGCCCTGACCGTGTTCGGCTGTCTTAGCTTCTTGTCACAGACGTTGCAGTCTTGGTCTTGGCTGTCCTGTCAGCCCTCTTGGTTCACGCTGCTGTGGTCCTCTCGGCTATGAGGATCCCAGAAGCAACCCAGGGCGTGGACGCACACTCCCACATCCAGAGCGCAGAGGCCGGGCTGGGCGCCCGGCCAGGAGGGGTGCAGCGTGTTGCCTGCAGCTCAGGGCTTTGTCCTACTGGCTCCTGTAGCCACCACATCCTGGAGACCCAGGTGTGCCCGCTGCCCACCTGTGCAGGCGCCCAGCGCTCCACCCCCAGGCCCCTCGGGCAGTGCCACCCTTGGCTTACCAGGCTGTTTCAAGGATTAAAATGGGAAAATATCCCTTACACTGCCCATTCTCTCTGCCTTTTCTCAGGATGAGGGCTCTGAGGGTGGGAAGACAAGGCAGGAGAGGGCTGATGCCAGGAGGGGGAGGAGGTCCACGGGCTCGTCTGCCCCAGCCCCCTCCCCTGCTTGGCCACCCGAGCTTTGGTACCAGCCTGACTACACAGTGCCTTTTGCAAAGCTTCCCATCTGTGGGTTCCCAGCGCGGGTCACGTGGGCTCCAGGCATGCCTTGGGGGTGTTAGTGACTTCCTCCAAAGCACAGTGACATTAAGTACCCCTGGAAGCATGTTCCCCGCAGCTCCCTAGGGACGGCTGCTGACGGCACGGCAGAACCGCCCCAGCGGATGGACCCTGACTGCCCCCTAGAACTCGCAGGGGAGCACCAGGGCCAACTCCTCGTCCATCAGTGAGGCTCGCGCCTTCCACGGAGGAGTCCTGCCCCACTCCGCCCTGCAGCCCCGGCCGTGCAAGAGGTTCTGTCGAGGGGCCAGGCCTCCTGGATCCCAGCAGGAGGCTGGGGGTGGTGACAGTGATCGCCTCACCCCCCAGGCATCTCGGGGTTGGGGGAACCCTGGGCCCCGGGTAACCCATTGGTCCTAGCGAGTGGGCTAAGGGGGCAGCAAGTTGCCACTCAGGTGCGAGTGACAGGAAATCACGGACTACCCCTTATCTGGGAAACAGCAGGAGGCCTGGAGCCAGGCCCCAGTAGTGGCACTTGCTCCCAAGAGCAAGAAGCTGCAGCAACAGTCCCTTTTTACTTGCCTTAAAACTGGAGAGAGGAATCTAGTATTTGCACTTAGCAAGAGATTTAAAAACTAAAAAATAATTGTGCATGATCTGTCACTTTGTATGAAAATAGCTGAAAATAAGTCATTTATTAAAAAAAGTTCTCCACCTGGTAGCAAAAATACATAAAATAAGCTGTCTTGTTTCAACTACTGTGTGTACAAAGCCTGTATCATATGTAACTTGGGTCTTTTGTAAATAAATGTTCGTGCATTCCTCCCCCTGCTTCCGTTGGCGCTCAGGGGCCCTGCGGACAGCCCACGGTGCAGCCTCATTTCCTGGGGAGTGACAGATCAGATGAGGGCAGGGACTGGGTGGGCTGCAGGATTTGAGCCGGACAGCAGGAAACCCAGGAGGGGGCCACTCCTGCACCACAAAGTAAAAGCTTCCCCCGCCACCCTACCTGGGAACTGTATTCTGCCGTGCTAATCCTGCTTCGGTGGCTCCCGAGGCCCAGACTGGAGACAAGGTTCCTTTAGGGTTTAGGCACAGGATCCCACTCCAGCTAGTGCACTGGTCTCTTCTGACCCCTCCCGCAGACACCCTGCTAAGGAACCTGGCGGGGGGGGGGGGGGGCGTGAAGGCTGGGGGCAAATGGTTCCAGATCAAGGCCGCCCACCCAGGTGCCAAAGGCTCCCTTTCCCGACTAAGTCACCCGGGGGCAGTACCTGTCCCAGAGCCTCCCACCACGCCTCAAATACAGGCATCCAGGACGGGGGATTACCCTCAACTGCTGTTTGCAGCTTTTTTTGTTTTAACTTTTTGTTTCTTACATTTTTTTTTAATTTTTTTAAATAAATATATCACACAATGTTACATTAAGAAACATAAGAGGTTCCCATACACCCCACTTCCCCCGTCCCCCGTTCCTCCCACATCAACATCCTCTTTCCTCAGTATGGCACATTCATTGCATTTAGTGAATACCCCTGCCACACCACATGGACCATAGTTTACACTGTAGTTACACTCTCCCTTAGTCCAACCAGTGGGTTATGGCAGGATATACAATGTCCTGCATCTGTCCCTGCAATATCATTCAGGACAAATCCAAGTCCCAAAAATGTGCCAAATCACACCTCTTCCTCCCTCTCTGCCCTCAGCAACTCCCGTGGCCTCTGACTCCACATCAATGACACAATTTCTTGCATTGCTAGTCACAACAGTTCTATAGTAGAATACCAGCAAGTCCACTTCATATTCTATTCCAACAACCTGTGGACCCTGGGGTGGCGATGTCTACTCCACCTCTAAATTGAGAGGGGGCTTAGATCCCACATGACTAATGGATGCAATTCTCCTGCTTGGAGTTGAAGACACTCTCAGTTCCCTGGTGTGGTGGTTGACCATCCTCACCTCCCCATCAGCTGACCTGGGTAAGTCCAATGAGCCAGAGAGTATGTGTTGCAACTCTGCTAAAGGCTCAGGACCCAGCTGACACATGGGCAGTCCAGAGATTCAAGTCTCCTGAGCATACACCAACCCCAGCACCAACCACAGGTTCAGTAAAAGTAACAGAAGAGGCATGTGTAGAGAGGTCACATCTGAGTCCAACTCCATCACATTCAGCACAAATTCCAAAGTAGGGTCCACTGACAAGGCATTGAACTCCAGAGCCGTCTGTCATGACCATAGAAGCTGTGGGTCTCTGTAGCCCTCAGAAGCACCAGTACCTGGGGTTGTATCTACTTTGGCTGTCTCTGGGATCCTGCTGAGATGTGCGTAAGCATGACCCCTCTGATGACCTCCCAGCTCATTTGGAAGTCTCTTAGTCATATAAACTCATTTGTTTTTACCATTTCTGTCTTTTATTCAAGGTCTTTTACTAGTTGCATCACCAGCTGGTGCTTGGTAGTAATCACTCGGTACTAGGGAGACTCATCCCCAGGAATCATGTCCCACACTGGGGGGAAGGTAGTGCATTTACATGCTGAGTTTGACTTAAGAGAGTTGCCCATTTGAGCAACATGGAGGCTCTCAGGAGGTAACTCTTAGGCACCCTGCAGCTCTAGTTGAAATTTCAAGCATGCAGGCTCATAAGCATAGTCATCAGTATCAAGAGCCCATCATTGGACCATCCTCCTTCACTGGTCTTTGTCCTTGCACTTGGGGATTGTTGTTGTTCCATTGGGGAATGTGACAGAGCTCCCCAGGATGGGAACTCAGCACTCCCTCAGTTGTCATGTGTAACTCTATCCACTAGACACTACCCAACGAACATCCGAACATACCCATATACGCTACCTGCATGCCCTGGAGAACTCCCTCCACCCGTGCAGCCCCCGTCAATGACGCCCACGCCAGTGCCCCTCCCCTGCCATAGCTGAACCCCTCTGTGATCCAAAACTTCTTCAAAAATGAAGCCTAATATATTGCCAAATTCAATTAGTAGGAAAATTAAATAGAATACATAATAATTTAGAAAAAGTAAAAAATAAATTTGGGTATTAAGAAATAAAAAATATCATAAAACCCTGATGTTTTGCCTTTCATCATAGTAATAGGTGTTGCCCTGCATGTACAGTGTGGCCAGGCAATCTCTTCCTGTCTCCATGTCTACATCCTTTTTCTTTTTTAATTTATAATTTTGTCTTCTAAAAAGTTTTAGGTCAAAGTCACATATACAATATAGGGGACTCCCATATACCCAACACCAAACCCTTTTACCCCTTTCCCACCAGTGATCTTTTTATATGTGGATGTTATATTTGCTACAGCTGACGTACAGATATTGAAACATAGCTACCAACCATAGTTCCATTATGGCTTACATTTTGGTTTATATTTTAGACTGTACACTTTTCTAAATTTTTGGTTACATTATGGTTTAGACTGTATACTTTTATAAATTTTTTATGAAATTTAACATGGCTTATATCCATCATTGCATGATTTTTATTTTAATTTTTGGATTTCTGAAAAAAAAAAAACCATCTTGAAATAAATCCAAGACAAAAGTGTTTTACCCATGGTCTCAGCTTCTAAAGAAATTTTTTTTTTTTTAATCATCCATGCCACCTAGTCCTTGTTCCCGTACTTCTTTGGTATTTTACATATTTGCAGCAATACCATAGCCTATTCTACAGTTTCATTCAATAAAGTTAATGGGCTGTTTCCCCATTTTGCTGTAATTTTTTCCTATTCCATTATATTCCTTCCACCGCCTCCCCACCACATTGCAACATGCATACCACTTAAAGGGGCTTTAGGACCTTGGTTGTTAGTTCATGTGTTTCACTGCACCTTGCTTTTTCTCCCCTAACAATCATAGAAAGAGATCTAATTGTTTCTTTTTACACATTCCATGATTATTTTTTTAAGGATTTGTTTATCTCCCCCCTACCCCTCCCCTCCCCACCCTGCTGTTTTCACTGTCTGTGTCCATTCGCTGTGTACTCTTTCTGTATTTCTCTTGTTTTGTCTTCTCATCTTTCTCCTCTAGGATTCAGAGGGATTCAATCTTGGGGACTTCTAATGTGGAGAAACATTCCCTGTCAATTGCTCCACCTCAGTTCCTGGTCTCTGCTGTGTTTCACTTTTTTTTTTTTTTTTTCTTTTTTTTAATATTACATTCAAAAAATATGAGGTCCCCATGTACCCCCCACCCCCCTCACCCCACTACTCCCCCCATAGCAACATTCTCCTCCATCATCATGATACATTCATTGCATTTGGTAAATACATCTCTGAGCATTGCTGCACCTCATGGTCAATGGTCCACATATATAGCCCACACTCTTCCACATTCCATCCAGTGGGCCATGGGAGGATGTACAATGTCCGGTAACTGTCCCTGCAGCACCACCCAGGACAACTCCAAGTCCCGAAAACACCTCCACATCTCATCTCTTCCTCCCATTCCCTACACCCAGCAGCCACCATGGCCATTTTTTCCACACCAATGCCACATTTTCTTCGATTACTAACCACAATAGTTCACAAATAGAATATCAGTAAGTCCACTCTAATCCATATTCTATTCCTCCATCCTGTGGACCTTGGATTGATTGTGTCCATTCCACATCTATGTCAAGAGAGGGCTTAGATTCCACATGGATGCTGGATGCAATCCTCCTGCTTTCAGTTGTAGGCACTCTTGGCTCCATGGTGTGGTGGTTGACCTTCTTCAACTCCATGTTAGCTGAGTGGGGTAAGTCCAATAAACCAGAGTGTAGGAGCTGAAGTCTGTTGAGGCTCAGGACCTGGCTATCATATGGTCAGTCCAGAGATTCAGATCCCCTGGGCATATCTTAAACCCCAGCACCAACTACAATTCTGGTAAAGTAACAGGAAAGGCTTGTGAAAAGAGATCACATCTGAGTCCAGCTCCATCACGCAGAAACACCAACTCCAAAGAAGGGCCAACTGACATGGCACTGAACTCCATCTGCCATGACTATAGAACCTGTGGGTCTCTGTAGCCCTCAGAAGAACCAATATCTGGGGTTGTATCTACTTTATCTGTCTCTGGGACTCTGCTCAGGTGTGCATAAGGGCAACCCCCCTCTGATAACCTCCCAGCTCTTTTTTATAGACTCATAGCCATATAAACTCATTTGTCCTTTCCATTTCCCCCTTGATTTAGGTCAAAAAGCATTTTTAACTGCTGTTATTATATGTAGACAGATATTCTGCTGGTCCGAGTTGAACCTTTTATTCAAGGTCATTTTCTAGTTACGTCATCAGCTGGTACTTGGTATTGATCCCTCGGCACCAGGGAGGCTCATCCCTGGGAGTCATGTCCCACGCTGAGGGGAAGGCAACGAATTTACATGCTGAGTTTGGCTTCGAGACTGACCACATTTGAGCAACACAGAGACTCTCAGGAGGTAACTTAGGCACACTGCTGCTCTAGGCCTTGTTCTTATTTCAGGTGCACGGACTCAAAAGCATAACCATTAGTATCAGGGGCTCATTGTTGGACCTTCATTCTTTTTTAGTCTTTGCCATTGCACTTGGGGCCATGATATTTCTTTGCTGCAAATCACTGAAGCATTCCTCTGTCCATGAACATTCAGGTGCCTTCAAGGCTGTGCCACCACTCCCGCCCCATTGTGTGTGCCCTGGTCGATTTCATGTGCATGTCCCACAAGTGGAAGTGCAGGGGGTCAACCTGCCACCCCCAGGGGAGGGGCCCTGGCCCTTGGCTGTGGTCTTGTCAGCATTGGGACATCTGTGACCACAGCCCTTTCGTCTGTCCTTGTGACTCCAACCTCAGAGCAGCGTCCCCACTGTCTTCGTTTCTTTCTTTAGATATAGTTCCTTTGGATGAGTCCTTTGTAATTACTTTTTTTAAAAGATTTAATTATTTCCCCCTTCCCCCCACCCTGGTGTGCTTGCTGTCTGTTCATTCGCTGTGTGATCTTCTGTATCTATTTCTCTTTTTGTCTTCTCATCTTTCTCCTCTAGGATTCACTGGGATTCAATCCTGGGGACCTCTGATGTGGGTGGAGAGGCTCCCTGTCAATTGTGCCACCTCAATTCCCGGCCTCTGCTGCACTTGACTCTCCCCTTTGTCTTTTGTTGAGTCATCATCTTGCTGCATGACTCACTTGCATGGGCACTGGCTCACCACACGGGCACCTAGCTTGCTGCGTGGGTACTGGTTCACCATGCGGGCACTCAGGCGGGCACTGGCTTACCATGCGGGCACTCATGTGGGCACTGGCTTGCCACGCAGGCACATTTTCTCTTCTTCTTTTTCACCAGGAGGCCCCAGGGATGGAACCTGGGTCCTACCATATGGTAGACAGAAGCCCTATCACCTGAGCCAAATTCACTTCCTTGTAATTATTTTTTTATATATAAGTATACAAAAGTATAAAATTACTTATATGTATATATGTATATATATACACACACACACACATTTGCCAACTGTCAATGCATTGCATGTTCAAAACAAAAATTTTGAAAACACAGAAAAGGATAAAGGAAAAGAAAAAGTAGCAATGCTTTGTTCCCAAAGGTAACGGCTGATAACATTTAGCCTCCCAGTGGTTTTTTTTCCCATCTTTCTATGATATTGGTAATATTTTGCACAGATGTGCAGGCTTTTGTCTCACTTATCTTTCCTATCTTGAACACTAATGAAGTATCAGCAAGAGCTTCCGAAACCTGATTTGTAATTAGCTCTTTCTCTTTGGGAACCTCCTGCCACAAGGCTCTTTGGGCTTCTCTTTGAACTTCATGACGTCATTTTTCTAAAGATGGGGGCGGGGCTGACCCTGCCAGCCCGCTGGCCCTTTGTTCTCATGACCCCTGGAGAGAAATAGCCCGGTCTAAAACCCCCACCTGGTCTTCCTTCCCTTTTGGGTGGGATCCAGCCCAGAGAAGCACTTCCTCTTGCGGCTTCCTCTCCCCTCGTCAGCACATTTTGGACAAGGCTAGCCCAGGACTGACCACTCACGGGCTCTGCTCTTTGGAGAAAGTGCCAAGGAAGACGAGAGAGAGAAGACTGAGCAGAGGCCCCGCTGCCCGTGCTAGGCTCGGGGCCTCTTCTGTAATCTGGGGGGGGGGGGGTTCCTTCGTGTCCTCAGGCTCAGTATCAAATTGCCTCAAACTGGGTGGCTTAAAACAACAGTTTTAAGTGATTCTCATGCAGTTCTGGAGGCAAAAGCAGGATATCTGGCGTGTGGCAGGGCCGGCTCCCACAGGCCCTCGGGGAGAGTCCCTCCTGGCCTTTTCAGCATCTGGGGGGGATGACCCCGGCGCCCTTGGCAGAGGACAGCGCCACTCCCGTCTCGGCCTCCTGTGCCCGAGTCCCCCTCTGCTTGGAGGCAGCTGTCGCGTTTGTTTCTAAAACAAATCTGATCCAGATTGACCCTACCTTAACTCATCACGTCCGCAAAGACCTTATTTCCAAATAAGGCCAAATAGGCATGGGGGGTAGGACTTGAAACTCTGCTTTGGGGGGGCATAATTCACCCCAGGCGGAACTCGGCCCCCAGGCAGTCCTGCGCGCCTCGGGCCTGGCACGCCGCGCGCGAGCGGGGTGGTGGCCCGTGCGCTATCCTCCCGGCTGGGGGCTTCGGGCGAGTGACTTCGGTCTGTTGCTGGCCAGAAAAACGGGAGCAATTACAGCATGTTCTTAACACGGTTCTAAGAGTTAAATGAGATGAGCTGTGCCCGTGGCAGGGCAGTGCGGAGGTGGAGCGACAGTGCTGTCACCTGACTCCCTTCTGTCGCAGAATCCTTGTCCGGGGGACTCCGGGTTCAGGGTCTACCAATGTGTGGCTGATTGTCGCCACTGTTCTTAAATCGTGGTAAAAGATATACAACAATAACTTCCCATTTTAGCCACTTGCAAGTGTCCCATTCACACGTGACATTGTGCCACGGTCACCACCCCATTACCAAAATGTTTCCATCGCCCCAAACTCTGGACCCACGAAGCCATAAACTCCCGATTCCCCATCCCGCCGGCCCCCGGCAGCCACTAATCTACGTTCTGCTTCCATGAACTTGCTCATTCTCGACATTTCCTGATGAGCGGACTCGTCCCCTGGCTTCTCCGCTTCGCATCGTCGCCCTCGAGGTATCGCCCGTGTTGAAGCACAGACAGGACTTCGGGCTGAGGAACATTCCGTCTGCGTGGACAGCTCACGATTTGCTGACCCACGCATCTGTCCGTGGGCCCTGGAGCCGTTCCCACCCTGGACGGCCTGTGAGTGACGCTGCGGTGCACGCCGGTGCAGGAGCCATCCGAGTCCCTGCGTTCAGCTCCTTTAGGCTAGAGCTGGATCGCTTGGTCTGAGGGCGATTTTAGATTTAACTTTTCAGGGAGTCCCCGTCGGACTCAGGCCCCCGTGGAGCCCCGCGGTCACCGAGCCAGGTCGGCCTCAGGCCCCCCGGGCCAGGGCTTCGATGTACCGCGCTCTGCAGGCCTCGCCAAGCGAGGCCACCTCGCTGGCCCCTGACCAAAGTCAGCGACGGCGTGGCCTGCCCCCAGCCCGGCTCGGTCGGACGCAGGACACCGACGACCTCACGCGGACCATCCCGGACATCCCGTCTTCTCCCTCCCGGCGGGGAGCCAGGCAGAGAGGAAGCGCGGGGCTTCCGCGAGGCGGCGAGCCGCGAGGGAGGACCCGGGCGCGCCGTTCCCTCCTGGCCCTGCCGTTTCCCTGCCCCCAGAGGAGACACAGCCAGGTGCCCCCAACCTCGCACCCCCCACCCGAGGCGCGACCGTCGCGGGTGTGGCGCTTTCCTGCGCACCTGCCTCCCTGCGGTGACAGGACACACTCAGGAAACGCTCGCTGGGAGAATAAACCCAGTGTGCTGGGGCTCCTTCCCACCAGCCGGGGCTCACGCTTTCGGGGAGCTGTCGCCGGTGACGGAGGGCCACACAGGTCGGCCTTAATTGTCTTAGAATCAGAAAACGTGGATGAGAGTTCGTTCCACATTTGGCATGGCGGGCAAGCCATTGGAGCAGCCAGAGCCTCAGTTTCCCCAGCTGTAAAAGGAAGGGGTCGGCTGGCTAGCCTGGAAGGACGGGCTTGGGTTTTACAGGTATCTTGATGGTATCCATGTAAAGAGCTGAAGTTGTTAAGTCTGCAGAATGTTTCTCTGGAATGGTTTTTTTTGTTTTGTTTTGGGGCTTCTTTTTTTATTTGTTTTTAGTGCAATGATCATTTCAAAAGAGAAGGACTGGGTAGTAAAAGCTTAATTGGTACAGAATTTCTGTCTGGCATGATGGAAAAGTTTTGGTAATGGATGGTGATTTATGGTAGAACGGACACATGACATTGTGAATAAATTAACACTACTGAATTATATTATCTGAAGAGTTAAAAGAGGACATTTTAGGTTGTACATATTTTTTTCTTCTCTCCCTGCCCCCAACCCCCCTGCAGTTGTCCTGCTCTCTGTGTCCATTTGCTGTGTTCTTCTGTGTCCACTTGTATTCTTGTCAGTGGCACCTGGAATCTGTGCTCTTTTCGTAGCGTCATCTTGCTGCATCAGCTCTCCGTGTGCAGCACCGCTCCTGGGCAGGTTGCACTTTTTTCACACTGGGCGGCTCTCCTTATGGGGTACATCTCTTTGCACATGGGGCTCCCCCTACGTGGGGGACACCCCTGCATGGGCAGGGCACTCCTTGCCACACATCAGCACTGCGTGTGGGCTAGCTCATCACATGGGTCAGGAGGCCCTGGTTTTGAACCCTGGACCTCCCATGTGGTAGGCAGGACCGCCCTATCCATTGGGCCAAATCCCCTTCCCGTTGTTATTAAAAATAAAATAAAATTTTAAAAAAGAGAAGGAAAACTTTCACTTCTGGCTACGACAGAGTAACAGGGATGATTAGATTTGCCATCCATCTAAAACAACGAAAAAAATCAAAGAAAATATATGAAACAATGGTTTTCAGACATTGAACAACAGGCAGCACCGGACAGTGATCCCCGAAGAGAAGGTGAACGCTCAAGGAGGGCCCTACAGTTGCTTCCAGCTCACTGCCTAGGATAGAGAGGGCGAGACCTGGCAGACAATGGGCTCTGAGTGGAGGCTCCGGTGAGAGTTTAGAGCCGGCAGGACGGTGAGAGCAGAGAGCAGGAGAGCTGCGCGGAGGCTGCTCTGGAGACCTGCAGCGGGCGCTGGGTGTCTTCACCGACTGCTGGTCAGTCTGCAGGTGAGGAAATGGCCCCAGGCCAGAAAGAGCCACCAGAAAGAGAGCAGGGGAAACAACCCAGAGTCCACAGCTGGGACTGCTTAGTGCACGTTCCACACGGAGTCAAGAAATCTCCTAACACGTGGGGCGCAGCCGAGGGGCTTAGGAGACTTTCCCCTCAGTGGTGGGACACAATGAGTCCTTGTTTAAGGACCATTCTGCCCCCATCTAACAAAACTTAAAACCCAGCTCAAAATGGATCAAGCTGTTTCCGAGTAATTTAACTGCATCCCAGAGGAAAAACATTTAAAGAAATACAACAATCCAGCATCCAACAATGTAAAAATTCAGAATGTTTGTCATCCAATGAAAAATTACAAGGCATTTATTGAAGCAGGAAAATACAACCATGATAAGGAGGGAAAAATAAAATCGTCGAAAGCCAAAAGATAGAATTCTGAGAAAAGGTCGTTAAACAGCTGTGAGGTATATCCTAAAGTATGGACCACAATGTAAGCGCGGATGATCGCACTTGTTTGAAAGCTATTGTCTCAGAGTCTGTACATCACTTTAAGTAAATATGATATAGAATAAGTTATAAAAATATCACTGTGGAAGGAAAAGGTTCTATGGTGGATGTGTGGGAGTACTGTATATTGTATATATGAATTGCTGTGGTCTAGGGCTCTTGTGAAGAGAAGTTCAATAATTAGGAAAAAAAAGAAAAGAAAAAGATAGGATTGTAGAATTTTTCCAAGTCAACACGTATTCTGTAACTGACCTTTAAACCCATCGCTTATCCCATTTTGCTAGTAAGGGATCCTGACCATTATATTGGGCTTCAATTTTCAGGAGGGTTTTGGATCACAGAGTAGGTTCGGCAGTGGCGGCAGAGGAATACTGGTATAGGACACTATTGAATAGGTGATATATGGCTGACAGCGAGCTGTACAGGGCATATGTCCAGGGTGTCATGGTAATGTTTGGATATAACTCATAGTGGCAACAATTAAAAACTAAAGCTGGGGAGGTACTGGGTTCCTGGCCGGGGGTGCTCTGTCATGGCCCCTAGGGGAGCAGCGGCAGTCCCCCAGGTGCAACGGTAAGAGACCAGGAAGGAATGAGAGTCCAACAGTGAGAGCATGACTACTAATGACTTTGCTTGTGAGCCTATATGCCTGAAATAAGAACAAGGCCTAGAGCAGCACTGTGCCTGGGAATTTCCTCCTGACAGCCTTCATGTTACTCAAATGTGGCCAGTCCTTGAATCCAAACTCAGTATGTAAATGCAATGCCTTCCCCCCAGCGTGGGACATGACACACCGGGGATGAGCCTCCCTGGCACCCGAGGGATCATTACCAAGTACCAACTGATGATGCAACTGGAAAATGACCTTGACTTGAAGGTTCAATGCGATCAAGCAGAATATCCCTGTCTACATATAATAACATAACTTTAAATTGCTGTGTTTGACCTAATGTAAGGGGGAAATGGAAGAGTGAAAATGAGTTTATAATGGCTATGAGTCTCTAAAAGAGTCTGGAGGGCTTTTCAGAAGGATTGCCCTTAAGCACAACTGAGCAGAGTCTAAGAGACAGATAAAGTAGATACAGCCCCATGTATTCGTTCCTTTGAGGGCTAAAGAGACCCACGGGTTTCTATGGTCATGGCAGATGGATTTTACTGCCATGGCAGATGGCCCCTTCTTTGGAGCCGGTGTTTCTGCGTGATGGAGCTGGACTCAGATGGGATCTCTTTGCACAAGACTTCCATGCTACATTACTGGAATTGTAGTTTGGTGTTGGGGTTGTAAGATATATTTAGGGGATTTGAATCTCTGGACTGACAATATGATAGCCAGGCCCTGAGCCCCAACAGACTTCAGCTCCTACAATCTGATTTATTGGACTCACCTCACTCAGCTAAGATGGAGTTGAGAAGGACAACCACCACACCATGGAGTCTAGAGGGCCTACAACTGAAAGCAAGAGGATTGCATCCAGTATCCATGTGGAATCTGAGCCTCCTCTTGACATAGAGGTGCAACGGACACAACCAATCCAAGGTCCACAGAGAAAAGGTGGCATTGGAGTGGGAAAAGTGGACATGGTGGCTGATGGGATATGGGGAATGACAGGAAGTAGATGAGAGGTGGAGGCGCCTTTGGGACTTGGAGTTGCCCTGGATGGTGCTTCAGGGGCAATCACCGGACATTGTAAATCTCCCCAGGGGCCCACTGGATGGAGATGGGG